>NC_060267.1:170294538-170652430 GCF_021613505.1 Equus quagga | reverse complement strand
GAGACTGCTCTGTCGGCACAGCGATTGATGAAACAGCAGGTAGGTCTCCTGTCTCAGTGAACACAGCAGGGTGGCAGTCTGTTGTCTCCAGCTGAGTGGTCACAGGTGAGCTGGGTGGTCAAAGGTGAGTGCAGCAATCAGTTCCTAGCCTAAGGAAAGATGCTTATGCCTAAGAAAATGCCAATGTGGGGGGAAGTCGCACCTTTTATCTCAAGGGCCTTTGTTCTGGCCATAGGAAATGTCTAAGCAGATGTACAATGCGTGCTCAACAGCCACAGTCAGGCCCTTTTGGAAAAAACAAAGTCAGGCCGAATTAGGCTTATACCAAATGGCTTCCTCATATACTCCAATATATCTTAGTGCTTGCCATTTTTATTTGTCACAGAGAAGATTTTTGAAATATGTTTTGTTCTGACTTTCCATGCATACACAGCCTTTATCTAAGTAAAGAGGCCCCTTTTCTGATCCCAGGAGACAATTGAGATCCCTCGAAACCTGAAGAAGTTACTAGAGTTCCTGATTACCATTGTGGAAACACTTGGTTTCCCCATCAGCACAACTATGACTTTGCTCTTGCAATCATACACAAAGCTCAGTACTTGCAGCAGTCTGGGCTAAGCCACTAAGAATTAGTTTGTACTCCTACACAGGAAGGCACACAGGAACACCCCATTTCAGGAGCAGTCACACTTTTATCAGCCTCAGGTACCTGACACACAACCACAAATCTTGAAATAAGTGAGGCAAGTTGCTGTCACTTCAAGCACTTGCTTTAGTCATCAAATTGTGAATAAAATGAAGGCACTAGCAATAAGCACAGCTATCTGTTTTCCCCCAATCAATTCTTTCTTCTTCGCCATTCACTACTCTTGTTACCATATTTGCTCGCTTCAAAACTTACTAGGTCTGGCCTGTAGATTCCTTGTCAAGAAGGAGGAATAATAACCTACTACAGGGTTCTTATGAGGATTTAATTGATTAATACATGTAAAGGGTTTAAGACAGTGTCAGGCACCCAGTAAGCACTAAAATAATGTTTGCTATTATGATTACAGGAGCCAAAAAAGTAAATCCCTCCAGATACGTAAAATGAGTGAAAAAGTCTAGATGAAGATTATGTCTGGAGAGCAGGCTATATAAAGAGAATAGCTGGTAATTCAGCTTCAGAGACTATAAGGAAGTGTGAATCCAGTGTTGAAAGCTCTTCTATTTTTCAAATAGGGGATAGAAATCTTGATTTTTGTGAAAATTTCTGACCACTAAAAATGCAAATGCATTCATGACAAAAAACATTCAACAAACTGGGAACAGAAGGAAACTGTCTCAACGTAATAAAGGCCATATACGAAAAACCCACAATTAACATTATACTCAATGGTGAAAGACTAAAACCTTTTCCTCAGGAATAGACAAGGATGCCCGCTCTCACAACTTTTATTCAACATAGTACTTCAAATTCTAGCCAGAGCAATTAGACAAGAAAAAGAAATAAATAGCATCCAAATTGGAAAGGAAGAAGTAAAATGATCTCTGTTCACAGACAACATGAGTTTTACGTAGAAAACCCTAAATACTCCACAAAAAAAGTGCTACAACTAATAAACGAATTCAGCAAAAATTGAAGGATACAAAACCAATGCTGAAAAATCAGTTGCATTTCTATACACTAACAATGAACAATCTAAAAAGGAAATTAAGAAAACAGTTCCATTTAAAATAGCATGAATAAGAATAAAATACTAAGGAGTAAACTTAACCAAGGAGATGAAAGACTTGTACACCAAAAACTACAAAACATTGCTGAAAGAAATTAAGAACATAAATACATGGAAAGATATCCCATGTTCATGGACTGTAAGATTTAACATTATTTAAGATGTCAATACAACCAAAGTGATCTAGAAATTCAATGCAATCCCTATCAAAATCCCAAAGACATTTTTACAGAAATAGAAAAATCCATCCTAAAATTCATACGGAAACTTAAGGGACTCTGAATAACCAAAACAATCTTGAAAATGAAGAAGAAAGTTGGAGGTCTCACACATCTGACTTCAAAACTTACTACAAAGCTACAAGAATCAAATAGTGTGGTACTAGCATAAAGACAGACATATAGACCAATAGAAAAGAATAGAAAGCCCAGAAATAAACCCTCACATATATGGTCAAATGATTTTCGACAAAGGTGCAATGAGGAAAGGACAGTCTTCTTAACAAATGATGTTGGGAAAACTAGATATCCATATGCAAAAGAATAAAGTTGGATCTTACACCATATGCAAAAATTAATTTGAAATTGATCAAAGACCTAAATGTAAGAGCTAAAACTATAAAACTCCTAGAAGAAAACATAGGGCAAAGCTTCAAGACATTGGATTTGGCACTGATTTCTTGGATGTGACACCAAAGGAACAGGCAACAAAAGAAAAGATAGATAAGTCGGACTGTATCAAAATTAAGTGTCTTTTGTACATCAAAAGACACTATCAACAGAGTGAACCAAGGCAACTCATGAAATGGGAGAAAATATTTGCAAATCGTGTATCTGATGAGGGATTGATATCTAAAATATATAAAGAACTCTTAAAACTCAACAACAACAACAACAACAAAACTGCTTAAAAAATTATCAAAAGATTGAATAGACTTTTTCTTCAAAGAAGATATACAAATGGCCAATAAGCACATGAAAAGATGCTCAATATCACTAATCATTAAGGAAATGCAAATCAAAGCCACAGTGAGATACCACTTCACACCTATCAGGAAAATTATTATTTAAAAAAATGCAGAAAATAACAAATATTAGCGAGAATGTGGAGAAATTGGAACACTTGTGCTTCGCTGGTAGGAATGTAAAATGGAGCAGCCACTGTGGAAAACAGTGTGGCCATTCCTCAAAAAATTAAAAATACATCCCTCATATGATCCAGCAGTTCTACCTCAAATATTTGTACACCCACATTCATAGCAGCATTATTCACAATAGCCAAAAGGTGAAAGAATCCGTGTTCATTGACAGATGACTGGATAAACAAAGTATGCCATATACATACAATGGAATATTGGTCAGCCTTCAAAAGGAAGGAATTTCTGACACATGGTACAACATGGATGAACTCTAAGGACATTAGGCTAAGCAAAATAAGCCTGTCACAAAAGGACAAATATTGTGTGATACCACTTACATGAGGTACCTGGAGTAGTCAAGTTCATAGAGACTGAAAGTAGAATGGTGGTACCAGGGGGAGGGGTGGAGGGATGGGAGAATGCGGCCTTCACGTTTAACGGGTACAAAATTTCAGTTGAGGAAGATGAAAAGTTCTGGAAATGGATGGTGGTGATGGTTGCAAAACAAAGTGAAGATACTTAATGCCATATAACTGTACACTTAAAAATGGTTAAAATGATAAATGTTATGTATATTTTCGGTAATAAAAAAAATGTTGATTTAAAAAAATGCAATGCAGGGGCTGGCCCCATGGCCCAGTGGTTAAGTTTGCGCACTCTGCTTCGGCAGCCCAGGGTTTCACCCCGTGGGATCCTGGGCATGGACAGGGCACTGCTCATCAAGCCATGCTGAGGCACCATCCCACATGCCACAACTAGAAGGACCCACAACTAAAAATATGCAACTATGTACCAGGGGGCTTGGGGAGAAAAAGGAAAAATAAAATCTTTAAAAAAAAAATACAAATGCAGGAGGCCAGCCCAGTGGTGCAGCGGTTAAGTTCACACATTCCGCTTTGGTGGCCCAGGGTTCGCCAGTTGGGATCCCAGGTGTGGACATGGCACCACTTGTCAAGCCATGCTGTGGTAGGCATCCCACATATAAAGTAGAGTAAGATGGGCACAGATGTTAGTTCAGGGGCAGTCTTCCTCAGCAAAAAAAGGAGGATTGGCAGCAGTTAGCTCAGGGCTAAACTTCCTCAAAAAAACCCCAAAAACAAAACACAACAAATGCAAATGCATAAACACTCTGTCATCGCATCCACAACTCACCAAATGTAGTACTCCCAGATAAAAATATGGGCTTACAAAAAAAAATGAAAAATCACATGAAGAATCACCCATAGGGAGAGTGACACATGCAACAGGGAAGACTCTCTCTGGCCCTGCTTGGTTCTCACTGGCCCTACTTGAGTCTATGGATCCCTTGATGTCTGGTTGTGACTCCTAGAGAATTGCCAACCCAGGTAATTTGTCTTCCCCTTTCGGCTACAAAGGTCACTTTACTGCCACCGTGGCAACCCTCTGGCCACACCAACTCACACCATCAGCTACTTTCTATATCCCTCATAGTGCACGCAGGAAACTCTGGATCCTTTCATCCCATACAGGAGTATGAGTGGAGTCAGGAGTGTCAACTCAGCTCTCACTCTGCCTTGTCTGTGCCACCCTGCACTTCACTCTGCTGCAGCCTTCCTATGCGGGAGCAGAGCCACCCTGTGAGGCTTTCTCCTCCCACTTTTCCAAACAGAGAGTAGACCCTAAACCCTCTCTACTTAAAGTCTTCTCCACCGTCTATTTAACAGCCCAACTGGAATTTCCGCCTGGAAAATTAAAGTCACAGTACAGAGTCTGCCTCCTTACTCCCACTCTCTCTCTCTCTTTTTTCTCCTTTCTGCTCTCAAGTAGAAAATTGAACTTTGACTCCTTTTTTGCTCATTAAATTGCTTTCTTAAGGAGTCCTAATCCTCCCCACCCTCATGGTCAGTAGATAGCTCTGGTTGACTAGAGAAAAGGTCATATACATAGGAATGCCAAAGCGAAGAGCAGGTTGATAGATACTTTCAAATTAAATAAGATGGATTGATTTGGGCAAGAAGGGGATATAATTGCTCATGTAACGGAACAGTCCAGAGTTTCAGGCCAGACTTTATCCAAATGCTGGAATGATGGGATCAGGACTCAGTTTCTCTCTGCTTCTTAAATCCACTTCTTCACTGTTGGCTCCATTTTTGGCAGGCTTCTCCCCTGGTGGTTTCAAGATGACTGCTAGAGGCTCCAGGACCCACAAGCTTCCTTGTTCACATGAAAGGAAGAAGAGCACTTTTTCTCTCCCACTTGTTGAACCAAAGTCCTGAGCTCAGCATGGCTGGCCTTGCCCTTCCCTGATCTAATCATTGTGGTGACTGGGATGGCGTTATTAGCTTAAGATAAACATCATATCCCATATCACATATCCCATTCCTAAAGCAGAATAGGCATAACGTCACATTCCCCCAAAGCCCATGGACCTTGGGAATAAACATTAGATACCATTGCCAAGAAAAGGAGAAATGTGTGTTGCCCACTGCCTCCCTTGTCTACCAGATCTGATTTGACTTGCTGCTCAACAAGCATTTATTGAACGAAATACTGGAAAAAAAAAAGAAGAAGAAGAAGCAGAAACACCTTAATCTCAGCAACGCTTCTCCGCAGCACAGATTCCTTCTGACTCCTGATTCTCGCTCCGGGAAGTTTCTCTTTACATAACACCCTCGTGTCACCCTAGTGAGCAGGCTACAGTCTGCACATCCACATCTCCCTAAAGATCGTTAAAGGGGTTCATAAACCACCTTACAGCTGAAGCAGAATTCACTCTAATTTTTATCGCTTTGATTATTATCACATATAATGTATGTAATAGAGGGGTCTCTGCTTAGATTTGACTGTGAAATTACTCACAAGCAGAAGGAGGAAGGGATCTGCTAGGAGGGAGGCATCACCAGGGTTAGGCCCACTGGAAGTGCTGGGGTAGAGGTGGTTCACACCGGCTTCCTGCCTTTGCCCCTCTGCCGTTTGGCTTTGTCACCCCTCTGCACTCTCTTTAAACACACATGAAGAGCAACAGCCAGCCTGCGCCAGATTTCCTACATGCAAAATAACTTCTCTCTTCTTTTTCCGTTAATCCTCAAAGACTTTTTTATTTTAAAGATTTTTTTTTTTCTTTTTCTGCCCAAAGCCCCCTGGTACACAGTTGTATATTTTTAGTTGTGGGTCCTTCTAGTTGTGGCATGTGGGATGCCACCTCAGCATGGCTTGATGAGCAGTGCCGTGCCTGTGCCCAGGATCCCAACAGGCGAAACCCTGGGCCACCGCAGCAGAGCACGCGAACTTAACCACTCAGCCACAGGGCCAGCCCCAGACGTTTTTATTTTAAAACTTGAGATGTGATTGCTCACACTCGGTATTTAATATTATATGTAATAATAATCAGTGTGATAGAAATTAGAGAAAACTCTGCTTCAGCTGTAAGGAGCTTTATGAACCACTTTAATGATCTTTAAGGAGATGTGGACATGCAGACTGTAGCCTGCTCACATGGCAGGTGGTGGTGGGCACAGGCTCCTGACTGGAGCTGGAAAGCCTGAGTTCTATTGTTAGCTCTGCTGCTCTACAGCTGTGTGACCTTGAGCAAATCAGTTAACCCCTCTGGACCTACCAATTCCTCAACTCTAAAATAACAGTTAAACTCAATGTTCTCTAAGCTCTTTTCACCTTCAGCATTCTAAAATTTTCTACAAAATCTATTTTGCTTTTAAGAGTTCACAAATGAGAAGTTATCAGTAAAGAGTTAACTTTTCGAGAGCAGGAAAGATTGCCAGGGACACTCATTCAGGCTGAATGGGGTAAAGGAAGAGGCATCGTACAGACAAGAGGCTGCAGAGTGATCAGGATCTTAGACAACAAGATCCTGCGGTGGGTCCTGACACTCCTCTGTAGGGTCTCCAAGGAGCCTTAAATGGCACAGGTATAGCCTCAGGAGGCTGGTGGATTGAATTGCAAGAATCCCCGTGCTCTTTGCCCTGGGGAGAGGTTAAATCTTCTAGGTTCACAAGATTCCCTTCTGAAGCTCCTCCAAGGACCGAGAGCTCTCCCCCGCTACCTCTGTTTCTCAGATGAGGGCCCTAACGAGGGTGGAGCTCCCAATGTTTTGTCCCATGACACTCCAATTAAGATGACAAATAGAAAGTATGAAGTAACCCCCACTCTTTCTCAAAATCTCACTAAAACAACCAGGAAGGGATATATATATATATATTTTTTTAAGACATAAATCCACAAGGACAAAGAGAAAAGAAGAGGAGACACAACAACTAAATTTTGGAAGTTAGAAGCTGCGTGGACTGGTAGCTAGCCTAGCAGACTCTAGTAAACTGAATCCAAGGGCAGTGGTGGCGAAAGATGTGAAGCAGTTTGGTTTACACTGCAGGACCCGAAGGGCTCGTGAGTTGGCAGTACCAGGTACCTCTCAAAGTGGGGTTGAAGTAAGGGCTTAAGATAAAAGAAACTGATTGGAAATTCTTTTAAGAAGCTGCCAGGTCCCCCGATGCCCTTCCCAATCCATCCAACTGGGAAGCTCCCTCTCCGCAGCCCTACTGGGAGATAGAGACCTTTCCTCTGAGCGTGGACAGGAGAGAGCTCTCTGAAGAAGGAAAATCTGAGAGCCTCTGTGCTGGGGGACATCAGGCCCAGCCAAGGATAGGGAGATCCAAACAGAAGACAGGAAGATGTGGTTATTTACATAGGGAATGTTGGAACCACCAGCCCGCTTCTCCCTTTCTGCTCCCAGAACACTCGCAGCCAGGCCTGCACTGACCAGGAGACTGGAGGATCCTTCCCTGAGCATCCTGTCAAGCGCGAGAGAAAGACGTCAAAATTCTGACAGAGGTTTTCTACCTGATCGGCCCCACTGGACCACTGAACAGTGAAATCCGTAACGACAAGCCTCAATCCAGGCTCTCAGAGCTTCCAGTCATCTTTTTATGCCCCATCCTTAAATATGAGCAGAGGCCAAAGATCGCCACACATCTGAGGAAAGCCTCAGAGAGACCAAAACACACAAACAGATAAAGATAACTTTGAGGAAACAGAGCCTATCCAGGGAGAAAAAAACATTTTTAAAAATCACCAAAATTCTTAGACATAAATATTAGATCAACGAAAGACAAAATGGACATATTTATAAAAAGGAATATTCAGAGAACACAAAGGGAGCCTTGAAAATTTAAAACATGATAGTAGAAATTTTTTTAAAAAGTCAGAAGATTGAGACAGTCTCCCATGATATGAAGCAAAAGCACAAAAAGAACATCTTCAAGCTTCTAGAAAGAAAATAAACAAAAGCAAAAAAGATTTTTTTAAAATAGGCCAAATAAAAATTTCAGGAATCAGAATTCCTGGGGCTTCTTGGGCTGTCCTTAGAGCTTCCAACCAAATCTTCAGTGTTCCACTCTTAAATATGAGTTAAAGATAAAGTCCAAAGGAAATTTGTAAACGATGATTGTGAAAGACTGAGCCCGGTATAAAGATCTAAAGCTCCCGCCCCTCTCCACTATTCCCTGAAGAGCAGTGGGATGGACAAGCCAGAGCCAAGGACCTACCTGCCCAGCCATCCCTTTACTCTTCCCTTAGGCGCCACCTCCACCAGCCCACCCTTCCCTATTCACTGCCATCATCCTCTCTCTCTCTCTCACACACACACACACACACACACCCACACACCCACACACCCACACACATACACACACAGAGGCTTGATTTGGAGGCATGCATCATGCTGTTTTTCTTGATAACAAACATTGTTAATTATGGCTCTGCCCAGGAAATAGGCAAAGATCCCAAGAGCTCAGGCCTTGACAGTAGGGAGCTGCACTTCTTTCTGGACAGTGTCAGACTAGATTTAGTGACAAATTCTAAATTGGCATGAGCCTTTCCCGTTTCCTTGAAGCACAATGCTCCATTGATTGCAAGCTGAGTCATATATTGAGTCTGCTTCTCACACTGTCAGCGGGAGGTGTAATTCCTGAATGACTCCCAGCAGACATTTATAGATTTTTCAATCTGTTGAGTTATAAAAGATACCCATCTTTTTTTTCCTGAGGACCTTTAAATAAATCTTGATCTCAACAGCTAACTCATTAAACATAATCATATACAACACATTGAAGTAATCTGCATAGAAGCAACAGTTGAAGTAATGAGGATAGAAAAAAAATCAAGTAAGTGTGTAAAGAAATAAGAACAGAGGACTGAAGACCTGAGTCCCACCTTCCAGTTTGCTCTTGTTTAAGAGGTAAAAGAAAGAAAAATAACTCTTCAAGGAGACCGAGAAGGCAAAGATGGGAATAAGAACCCAGTTAGGGTACCAGGACAGAAATCATAGAAAGAGAGTACTTCAAGAAAGGGTGATGGGCAGAGTAAAATATGTTGGGGAGACCAAGAAGGCATGTGGCAGACCCAGTCAGTGCCCCATCCTTATCCTCTCAGGTCTTACAGTTACAAGGCAGGACTCCTAACTCCAACTATCTAAGGGTCTTTGGCTGCTAGAGCCCGCTCTGCCCCAGCAGTGGCAAGCCAGAAATGCTGGACAATTAATGCTTCCCCATCCTCACTCCAATGCAGCAGCCCTCAACCAGTGACTGACTAGAGTTGGCATATAAATACCCCAGATTCCATACTCCTTAGGTAGGATAACTCTGAGCCCGTGCTCTACACTATGCCCCTACTGTCTGTCTACCCTATGTTTCCCAGAGTTCCTCAGCAGAATTAAGTTCTGGTTACTCCCAGTGGTAACTGACTCAATAGGACACCATTTATTGACTTTCTTCCTTTTTCTTTCTCACTTCCCTACACCACTACGGGTGCTTCCTGACATCATCTCCAAAAGAGTGGGATGATAAAAGGCCCTTGATCAGATAGCCTGAAGATCCTTGAGAGGTCAAGGTCAGTAGAATGGAAAAGACAGAAGCCATGCTGCTGGATTGTAAGGGGAAGTGGAGAATCAAAGACAGAAACGGAAAACAATTCCAGAAGTTTAGCATTTAGAGAAAGGAAAGAATGGGGGAGTTATTACTGGGGCAATGGAATTGAGCAAAAAAATTTTGTTTGCATCTATCTAGGGGAGATCCAAAGCATATTTTTAATTTTTTAAAAAATATTTCATTTTTATTTTTCCTTCTTCTCCCCAAAGCCTCCAGTACGTAGTTGTGTATTTTAGTTCTGGCTCCTTCTAACTGTGACATATGGGATGCTACCTTGGCATGGCTTGATGAGCGGTGCCATGTCTGCCCCCAAGGTGCTAACTGGTGAAACCCTGGGCCACTGAAGCAGAGCACACAAACTTAACGACTGGGCCACAGGGCCGGCCCCCCAATGCATATTTTTAGACATTTGACTCTAGGACTGTTTAGGTCTTCCTGGGAGCTCCCCTGTCACTCTAGGTCCACCTTCTACCTCTCCTCTGTTTTTATCATCTCTTTGGCTAGCTTCTCTTGTTTGTCCAGTCTTAAGTATTTGTTTTTCTGAGGGTTCTGCATTTGGTACTCTTCTCATCTTTTTCTACAGTCTCCCTCTGGGTAATCTAACCCAAGCATGGCTTGAACTTCCACTTATACACTGACAATTCCTAAATTTGTATCTTTAACCCAGGACCCTTTCCTGAGCTCCAGACCCATGTACTCAACTGCCTACTTTATAATTATTCCTGTCTACCCAGCAGGCACCTCAAATTAATCATGAAAAAAACTGAACTTGCCATCTTCTCCTCAAATTCATTTTTTCTTTATATTTGATTGGTGAATGATACTACCATTCATCTAGTTACCCATATCAGGAAAGTGGGACTCATCCTGAACCCTAGCCTCTCTCTCATCACCTTCATCCATTCAGGCGTTAAGCCGAATAAGTCCTTTCCTTTCCTTTAACATCTCCCTAGTCCATCCATTCTTTTCATTCTCTGTTCCTGCCTGAGTTCAGGCCATTGTCTTCTGTTGCATGGACCATATAGTTCTCTTAAGTGATCTCTCTGCTTTTAGTCTTGGCCCCTTCAATACGTTCTTCACACTCCTGTCAGATAGATTTCCTGCCACTTAAAACATTTCCAGGCCTTAGAGAGAGTGTGTGTGTGTGCACATGTGTGTCACTTTAGAGGGATGTTCACGGTCAGAGTTGAGGAAAATTGTGCCTAGGACCCAGCTTGAAGAACATCGGACTTCCGGGTCCATTCCCATTTCCCTTTCTGTAGGTTCAAAACAAGAATCTGCCCACCACCACCAAAGATAATGACTCCCTTGGAATCTTTTCCTGGGGTCAGCCTCTGTGAATCAGGGTAGAGACAGGAAAGTCATCCCCTATTGATGACAGCCACCAATGGAGGGCCCAAGGTTACGAAGTAGAGCTGAAGGAGGGTCATGATACAGAGACAGAAAGCTCAAGGTGCAGGAGCCCTCCTAAGGCAAGCATCTTCAAGGTTAAGTCAAAGGCCAGCAAGGCAAGACACAAGAAAGGGATTTCTTTCTCCTCAGAAGAGCCTTGTTTAGAAAGTTCATTCTGGACCTTGGAGAGAGACATTCCGTCCTAGCTCCCACTCAGGACAGCAATAACGTCTCCTAAGACAGTGGTCTACAACCTGAGGTGCGTGCAGCCCTCGAGGTACATGAAGACTTTCCAAGCCGTTCAAGGGCGAGATGGTTCTAAGAGAATCAATTTTCAGATCCTTAACTTCCTTATTTCTTTTTTTTATGAATGATTGATGTGGGTTTGTGACCTTCAGGTTCTCCTTTCCTACCTACAATTTTGCAATTATCCTTCTTCCTCTTCACAAAAGAAAGGTACACCCCTCACCTGTCCTGAATCTCACTGTGATGCACCAAAAAAGAAAGTGAACGTGTTAGGGGCGTTTGGTATTTTGATGTTGATGCTGAGAAGGTGAATCACTGAAGAACAAAACTTTTTGTAAGCCAGGTGTTTCCTATTCTTTCTTCAATGAAATTGAAGGAGGCTCTAATTCAGTTATCAGCTGATAGCTCAACAAAAACAATTTTTTATAATACATCAGTCTGTTAATTTTGGGGAAGCATTGAGCAACATTTGTTTATGACAAAATGCCTTCCATTTCTATCATCTTACTTCTTTTTTTCAAATGTTTTTATTTTTATTTATTTATTTACTTATTTATTTTTTGAGGAAGATTAGCCCTGAGCTAACTACTGCCAATCCTCCTATTTTCACTGAGGAAGACTGGCTCTGAGCTAACATCCGTGCCCATCTTCCTCTACTTTCTATGTGGGACGCCTACCACAGCATGGCTTTTTGCCAAGCAGTGCCATGTCTGCACCCAGGATCCAAACCTGCGAACCCTGGGCTGACGAGAAGCGGAAGGTTCGAACTTAACCTCTGTGCCACCGGGCCGGCCCCTCTATCATCTTATTTACATAGATAAGATTTCTCAGGGCTTACATATATATAAACAAACTAACAAAAAATATGATTGATGTTGAAAGCTGTCTCATTCCAGCAATAAATAATTTCCATCCATGTATTCATGGACCAATTTTAAAAAATAGCCATCCGCCTCATTAATAAACTTATTTCCAATAAATTTTAATTTTTGTTTAATATTACTTATCAAAGTTTGAGATATATTTATGTTGTTTTGATCAAATATGCACTTATATTAATTGCAATGATAACCCAGAAGAAACGTTTAAATAATTACAGTCCAATAGTCATAGCAAATGTTTTAAAATTCCATTTCAATTTATATATATAATTTTTATCACAAAGAATTATGCTGGTTTGATAAATAAAAGACTTTCAAACATAAAAACATATTAGGATAAGATTTTGTGGAAGAAGTGGAATGGAAATATGAATTCAAGGAGAAAAAAGAATGATATAAAATTTTCTACTTAAAAAGAAATTGTGTGGGGCTGGCCCCATTGCCGAGTGGTTAAGTTCATGCGCTCCGCAGCAGGCGGCCCAGTGTTTCGTCGGTTCGAATCCTGGGCGTGGACATAGCACTGCTCATCAAACCACGCTGAGGGAGCGTCCCACATGCCACAACTAGAAGGACCCACAACGAAGAATATACAACTATGTACCAGGGGGCTTTGGGGAGAAAAAGGAAAAAAATAAAATCTTTAAAACAAAAAAAAGAAATTGTGTACTTTTTAAATGGATATTGGTTGGAGGACAGTATTGAATTGCTTTGGTATTTAGATTCCACTGGATTCATTTAAAAGAGTGATATTACAGTTTATTTTAAATGTCAGTATTTATAAAGTGCCAGAAAGTATATCCTTTGCAATGATTAAACTTATGGTAAACATTTTAAAGATCAGCTTAGAAATATGCAAAAGGATACATAGTTTTCAAATTATTTTAGGGAACATAGGAGCAAAAATGTTTGAACAAAACTGAGTTAACAATTTTGCAAGTCAAGCCAGTTTTTGTTTTGTTTTAAGTTAACCAAGACCCAGAAGGACCACCATCACCATAAAAGGGCTCCTGGTCCTCATGACTGCTCCTTAGCCCTGCAGATAAACTTCTTAACATAGAGCCGAGTTCATAAAGCTCTCTCAGCACGCTTCAGAGTCCATCGGCTTCATATTTGACCAGCCACCCCGCTTCCCCTGACTTTCCACTCTGCCTTCTCTCCCATCTCCAAACGAGCCATACAGCATCCTTGCAACTCCCCCAAACCACCACAATATTTCATGCCTCAGGCCTTTGCTCAAGCTGCTCCTTCTACCTGGAATGCCCTTCACCTCTCCCCTCAGTTCCCCTTCTCCCTCTAATAGGGAATTTCTCCTACAAATTGTCGCTCATACCTGGCCCTTAATTTAGGGTGACCAACCATCCCAGTTTGCCCAGGTCTGAGGGCTTCCTTTGGGATGAGGGACTTTCAGTGCTAACACCAAGACAGTCCCAGGCCAATCAGGATGGTTGGTCACTCTACTATTGTATGTCCAAGGGACTCACAATTTGTCCTGCGAAAAGTGACCCTAACATTCAGGTGTTAAGTTATGTCTTCTCCCTACTGACAGATCTCTCACCTGGGGAAGAAAATCACTCTTCCAAATTCCAAGAGCACTTTCTTAGGATAATGCTATTCAAATCCTTCAAGCATTGAAGTTACTATAGTCCCAATTACCAGCTCATACTTCAAATAGTAGTTATTTTGTGATCTTAAAAGAAACCCTCTCTGATAATTCATTAAACTCATTAAGCTTGCATATTTGATTTCTGCCAGTGCATGCTTTAGATCATCCGCTTCGAAAACATTCATCTTAAAGATCAGGGCTCCTAATCTCCTAAAAATAATGGGTTTTTAAAAAAGATTTTATTTTTTAATTTTTATTTCTTCTTCTTCTCCCCAAAGTCCCCCAGTACATAGTTGTATATTTTGGTTGTGGCATGTGAGACGCCACCTCAGCACGGCCTGATGAGTGGTGCTAGGTCCACGCCCAGACCCGAACAGGCAAAACCCTGTGTCGCCAAAGCAGAGCATGTGAGCTTAACCACTCAGCCACGGGGCCGGCCCCTCCCAAAGATAATTTTGAAAGAAGCATTTTAAATTTCCTATGAATGTATAAATGTGTGTTTGGGGAGGTGGAAGATGGTTCTAACCCTTAGGAGAGTTTTCCAGAATTTCCCCAGGTCACAATGTGGTCAGGAACAGAGAGGCCATAAGACATGTTACCTGACTGAGCCTCAGTATCCAAACTGAACAGTAAGCACAGCACCTATTGTGTTGAATTATTGAGAGGATTAAAAGAGACAGTGTAGCAACTTGGTTAGGAGCACAGATTCTGGAGCTAGGCAGACTGGGTTTGCTTTTTTGTCTCTATAGCTTACTAGCTGTGTGAGCTTGGGCAGGTCACTTAGCATCTCTGTACCTCAATTTCCTCATCTGTAAAAAGGGGATAACAATAGAAGCTGCCTCGTAGGCTTATCATGAGGATTAAATGAATTAATATGTGCAAAGTGCTTAGAACAGTCCTGGCACATAGTAAGTGATATATAAATGGTTGTCAGATAAGTGCCTGTCAAGTGCCTGGGGCACTAATAGGTGTGTAGGAAATGGAAGCTATTACTGTATTAATAGGCATTCTTTCTTATTTGGAATCTCTAAACTTTCAGAGAATAACTGGATTCAACAGAAGCTCAACAAATTACTGAACCGTGAGAATAGATTTTCCAACTCTCCACTGAGAGTCCTTTGTTCAAATTATTCAGGGCTTGCTGAGAAAAGACTTTGAGAGGACAGGTTTTTTTTTGCATCGATAAGAAAATCTGACAATTGACCACAGAATTATTTTAAATAAATTGTTTTATATTAGCCAGGGTGTCTCTGAGGTTGTCATGGCAGGTGTTTTATTTCCGTTACTGTTCTGCTTGCCCAGAAGGAGGCCAGCACATGCAGCGTGGTCAGAGTCCAGGTCAGCAGGCAGCCTTCCTCAGCAGGGCTCCCCTTGGTATACAGGACTGTGAAACCAATTTTGGGTTACCATGGTAACGAAGGGAGCTTCTAGAAAATTTTCCAAATGAAACATTCATTCAGGACGTGAACAGGCATGGCTTGGGGGGAGGGGGAAGTGGGGAAGAGGATAAAATGTCCTGTCCCTGACCCTCTCAAGCTCACAAGTCTGTTGGAGAGAAAGAGTGTAAAAAAAATCATTGCCTTAATTTCCTCGATTTAAAGATGTCTTTTTTTTTTTTTTCATTTTAGATCTTCTGAAATCAGATGTGTCAATGGATGAGTTCATTTAACAATGGGTCCCCCTGACCCAGATATCTATTACTAAGTTACTGGGTTAAAAGATGTCTTACAATCTACAACTTTTTGGAACTGAAGAAATTTGGTATACTAGTGTGCCATGTGCTATGACAGAAGGACGTACAAAGGACAGACGGGGCCGAGCAATGGGGGGGCAGGGAGAAGCAGCACGAGTGTAGTCGAGCTCCCTAGAAGCTTTTTGCAAGCTTCTGCCTTGGTTCTGAACATTTGGATACAGAAAAAGATACAAGACTCTATTAGCAGAAAGCAAATCAAATTGCCTTCTTTCTCCCTCCATCTGACTGTCTTTTTTTTTTTAAGATTTTATTTTTCCTTTTTCTCCCAAAGGCCCCCGGTACATAGTCATACATTCTAGTTGTAGGTCCTTCTAGTTGTGGCATGTGGGATGCCGCCTCAGCATGGCCTGACGAGCAGTGCCACGTCCACCCTCAGGATTCAAACTGGCAAAACCCTGGGCCGCCAAAGTGGAGAGCGCAAACTTAACCACTTGGCTGCAGGGCTGGCCTCTGTCTCTTAAGTAAACAAGGCACACCAGTCTGACCTTATGACACACAGGCGACAGAGAAACGAGTGGAACAGGACTTGGTGGTGGCAAGGCTTGTGCCCTCTGATAGCCAGCCCATGAGCACTGAGTCCTGGCTCTTCCAGTTACAAGCCCAGGCAGCAAGGAGCAGACGTGGTTGCGGAGACTCTGCCTGTAGCCCTGGCTTTAGCCTGGCTGCTCTCAGGGGCGCCTCCAGCCGAACTGATCAGGAACTCTGCAATTGGGGCCATACACCAACCGAGTAGCGCTAGCGCTATGCTCCTTCTTGAGGACTGGAGGGATAGGACTGTCCAAAACCAAGAATAGCAGACACTTACACAGCCCTTCTTATTGAGAAACTCTTAGCCTGTTCTAAGAGCCTTCCACAGTTAATTCACCTAAGCCGTGCAACACCTTTATAATTAAATACTGCGTCTTACTACCCCCATGTTACCCATGAGGAAATTAAGGCTTAGAGAGAGAAAATAACCTGCTCAAAGCCCCACATTCCTTAAGGAGCTGAGATGTGAACGTGCTCTGACTTAGAGTCCATGTTCTCTACCTTCTGCTGCCTCTCGGCCTCACTGTTAGTAAGACAAGTGAGTCCAGGAACACAAACACACTGCTCTTTACTTTGACTTTAAGGGTATATTTCCACCCTCAGAGAGTGGGGGGCAAGGAGAGAGGTGAAGAGTGGGAAAGCGTATTAAATTTCAACATCTAGCCACCCACAGGTATGGGATCAGGCAGAACCAGGGTGCCTGACTCTCAGGCCACCCAATGTGGCCAACTGCTTGAAGACAAAAAACAAACCTCTCCCCTTTGCACCCTTTCCAGTTCTCCACCCACAGGCCCTTCAACCATTTACCCAGAGGCCTTCAGGGGGCTGGAATGTAACATAAATAGAGGAATAAAGAACAGATGCTGCAATTCAAAAAAATTAAAACCTATGCCTGACAAAGAAAACACTGGAGACAGAATGAGGACTGTGGAAGTTGCCCGTTTACGACTCTCGGTCTATTCTCTTGTTCCCCACTCATGGCATGGGCCTCACCTCTTTTTGGTGCTCAGCCTCCAGGGAATTGGCACCTAGTCATTCTCACCCCATCCTAATCCCTTGTGGGGTATACCAAAGGAGGCTTTGTTGATCTGAGTCTTGAAGGATGAGTAGGAGTTTGCCAAGGAGGACAAGTGGGTTCCAGGTAGAAAGAGATAGCAAGACCAAAGGCTGAGACATGGAAAGCATAAGAGACCTCTTGAGGATCTGTGGGTAATTTTATGTGGCTGAAGAGTATGGGCACCAGATGTGGCTGGGGAGAGTGGCAGAGCCAGGTGTCAGAGGATTTCAGGATCCAGTGAAGAAACTTAGTTTTTACCTTGGAGTCGGTGAGAAGCCCTCAGAGATTTTAAGCTGGAAAGTAAGATGCTGTGATTTGTATTTAGAACCTTCATCCTGACAGCTGCCAAGAGATGGCCAGAGCCAGTGGCGGGGAGTGGTGAGCAGGCCAGGCTGCTTGAACCAAAGCAGAGGCTCTGGGGATAGACGGCAGAGGTCCCAGGGATATTGAGTTGTAGAAATGATAGTGTTCAGGGACTGGGGAGGGGAGAGGGAGAGAAAATTACAGAGTGGATAATGTTAGAACTGGTTCAGGAAAACAATCTCAAACATGATACTGATCTTGAATTTCTTCTTTCTAGTTCTATATCATTTTGACTTAAATTTATCCTTGAATTGTTTCAACCTACTATGAACAAAACTCCGTAGAATCATTTAAAAAGCTAGTTCTGTTCTAGTCCAGTCGTAACTGAGATGTCTAGTATAGGAAATACAGAACCCACTATGAGGAAATGTGGAGGTAACTCAGGCAGTAACATGACGTGGCAGGTGGGTACACAGCCTGTGTTACCTCCTGGTTCCTGGTTCCCATGTTCTCTTGGTTTCTCTCTTTCTCCCTTTCTCTCTCTCTCTCTCCCTCCCTCTGTCTCCCCCTCTCTCTTTCTCTTTCTCTCTCTTTCTGAAAGCTTCCAGCTAGCACTTCCCCTCTTCAGTCCTCCAGCCTAATTAATTAATTGATTTGATCCTCATAGGCAAGCACCTCTGGACTCTCTAATCAATGCCCTGAAAAGGCAGAACAGCATCTTGTCCAGGGGACTCTGTAGCTCCAGATATAGGACAATCACCAGGAGAGAGAGGGGGCAGACAAGTGACAGGGAAAACTTCCCTTTGAATCAGGTTCACCCTGAGGAGATGTGTTGTGGGTGACTCAGTGCTCAGAGGTTTTGTTCAGATTGAACCACAAGGTGATGGATTGGGAAGCCTGAAGTTCAGCTTCAAGCCAGTTCACAACGGACAGCACCTGGGCACTGGAGAGATGACATTCAGCAAGTAAGAAAAAGCTGCAGCCTTTAACCGCAGGGTTAGCAAGTCTAACTGTCCACAGGGACAACGTGAGAGTGAAATGGGTTGGGGAAGGCTGTGCGCCCTGGAGCATGCATGCCTCGTCTAAAACGGGCAGCTCCAACTCGCCTCCACCCCAGACCGTGTGGGAACACGGGACCAAGGAGGGAGAGCCGCCAACCTTTCAAGAGACGGCAGAAGTTCAGAGTTTTATGAGCCATCTTCTGATTTTGGGGTGTTGGCAATTAATTCAAAGTTTAAAAACATTGAGCAGGCCAAACAAAGCTCACTTCTGGCCAGATTTGGCCCACCAGCTACCAATTTGCAACCTTTGCTCTGAAACTTGGACATTAACCTCTGAATCCCAAAATCGAGAGCTAGAGCAGGAAAAACACAGAGCTATTAGGAAGCTGGAAATAGGTAAATGGTTCCTTGGAGCTTAGGGGTCATTAGTCCAATTCCTAATTGCATAGATGGGGAAACTGAGGCTTGAAAGGAGAAGAAGTGCCCAAGGGCACACAGTTTCAGGCAACAGATGGCACTTGCAGCGAGAACAAGGATACTCAGGTCAGGCTCTTGAAAAGTAGCACTCAGCAGCCTGGCTGGCATTCGCTCCTCTCCCCGCCGTCTCCCAGTTGCATATGTGTTTCTGTTCTCCAGTTTGCCACTGTGACGGATACATATGTCCTCTACTGAACTCTAGATTCTCCCCATTGGACCCCTGGGGACTGTCCTGGGCTTCATCTGGAGTCTCTGCCCTGACCTCTTGGCCTCGAGCTGGTGCTATTTCTGAGTCTGCTGGCACTGCCCTCCTCGGGCTCCTTGCTGGGCCTGACTGAGCCCCATCTATGCTGGCTGTAATCCAGCCAGTCAGGGGCAAAAATAGGGCTTGATCTCGGTCTGCCTGAGTCCTGTGTTCTGTGCACTCAGGCACACTGCTTCCCAGGACTAATATCTCCCTGCAGAAACGAAAGGCAAGTTTGAATGTCGTTCTGTGTGTGTGGACTACGAAGTGAATTTGGGTGCATTTCAATTTTGCTTTCTTGCCCTTTTTGGCCATCTAATAGTCAGGGCCAACTTATCCATTAGGCACAGCAAGCATAGTGTCTGCGTCCATGATACTTTTAAGGGCCCACAAAAGTGTTTTAATTTTAATTTCTTTTAAAATAAGAATAAAAATAAGTAAATATAACAGTAGTGAATATACAAAAATAAATCCAGGGGCCAGCCCCATGATGTAGTAGTTAGGTTCAGCGTGCTTTGCTTTGGCAGCCCGGGTTTGTGAGTTTGGATCCCAGGCATGGATTTACACCACTGGTCTGCCATGCTGTGGCAGTGACCCACATACAAAATAGAGGAAGACTGACACAGATGTTAGCTCAGGGATAATCTTCCTTGAGCCAAAAATTAAAATTAAAAAAAGGAAGATTGGCAACGGATGTTAGCTCAGGGTGAATTTTCCTCAGCCAAAACAAATAAATCCAATGTAGTTAATACCATTGAATTGTGCACCTAAAAATAGCTAAAATGGTAAATTTTATGTTATGTACATTTTACCACAATAAAAAAAGTGAATTCAGCCTGGATTATATTCATCGTTATAGCAACACAGTAGCAAAATATAATTTTTAATATTTTTTATGGAGGAAAGTGCCTACAAATTCAAAAGTGCCTGGGGCCCATGAAAGTCATAATTCAGCCCTGCTAGTAATGAGTAGTTGGCTAATTCATGTCAATGATAAGTTTTATATCTATGGGCCAGATCATATGGATGGCACCTCTCTCATCTGTCCATGGCTTCAAGGGCCTGCCTGTGAAGGTTACACACCATGACCCAGGTTCCTAATATCTGCTACCTGGTGATATCTACAGAGATTGTTCAGGTGAGATGCTGAGAACAGTGGCTCTGAGAGCCTTGTTAGTTTCAGTCTCCACAGTATGGGTCCCCTCTTGGCTCAGTGAAGCCAGACACTTGGAGGTGGTCAATTTTACTCCAAAGGGCATTTTGATGCCTTTTTTTTTAATTAACAAATCTTTTTCTTGGACTACCAAAACAGCCTTCTGGTGGCTCTCTCTGACTTGACTTTTGCTTCCATCCAACCCAGTGAGATCTTTGTAAACATGCATCTCCCTGGAATAAGATTATTCTGTGACTCCCAATATTTTCATTATTTCAAAAGCTTGATGGAAATTCCACTTTTATTCATGGCAAATAAAAGAAACTACAAGTTGCTTTAGTTTGAGATGGAGTTGTATGAACATGCTTGGTACAATTAATAAATATTGAGAAAACAAATGGATTTTTCTTCCAGATGCATAGTTTGTGTTGCAGTGAGGTCTTGTGCACATGGGCCCTTGAGGGAGAGATCCTGAATGGATCCTTGCAAGCGAAAAGGCATGGGAATCCCTGGAAGCGTCTCAGCAGAGTTTGCCTGACCCTTCCGGGAGGGCAGTGTCACTCCAGCCACAGAGAAATTCCTTACTAGCTGACTATGGAAGAGAGTGTGGGGAAGATGAAAAAACATCACATCGAAATTCAATGCAAAGTGAAAGCTTGACTTGAGCAAGGGTGAGTGACTCAGCAAGAAACCTGTCTCCAGGATTTTAGTTACTGCTTTCTGTGATTCCTATATTAAATAAAAGAACAGATTCTCATTATCTACTTGAAGTAATTCCACTACTCACCAAATGACAAATAAGCAACAAACACATTTCTTAGAATATTTTTTAAATCCTAAAGTAAAAACAGTACTTAGGGTCACAAATGCTTGGCACATCTGGTCATTGAGAGGAGCTTGGCCTTTCGCAGAGTGAAAGAGGTTTCAGGTTTTAAGTCCAGTTCTGCTTGTTTGTTCGTCTCTATTGTGCATAGTTATCATTTCACACACCTACACCAATCCCTTTTCTTCTGGTAACAGTCACCTCCATTTTCTTGGGAAATAATAAATACATGCACACTCAGTCCATTCTTTCTTTAATTTATTTAAGTAATATTTACGAATGCCTACTTTGTGCTATCCTGGACATAGGAGCTACAGCAGTGAACAAATAGAAGTCGTTGATGAAACACATTCAGGAATTCAGCTCTATGTGGTATAGGTGGGGATGTGACCTGGATTATCCTTAGCATAATCTCTCCCCTTAACCATTCATTCAGCAACTGATTCCAAAATGTGCATGTGTCTTACATGGGGTTCTCCAGAAGCAGAGCCTGAGGCAAGGATTCAGATGTAAGAAAGACAGAGAGGGCTCTTAGCACAAACATGTAAGGAAGTGAGGGAAGCAAGATAGAGAAGAGGAAGGAGCCAAGCAGAGAGCTAATGTCAGGTAAAGTCCAGATTTGACCTGATTTTCAATGTGGAAGAAGAAGCTTGCCTATGGAACACAAAGTGCACTACAAAGTTGTTTCTGCCTTGAGGCAAGGGGGCTGGTCTTTTTAACTCTTTGTCAGTCATTGGTCTAGACATATAGGCAGTGTAACCTCCTAGGCATCCCTGGGCTAGGAGGTTCTTATCAACCAAGGGCAACACTCATAATTCAGGGTCACAGGTCTAAGCTGCTAGCCACAGCCTCAAAACAGCAGTGGGTGGTAGGAGAAGGGGTAAGGAAGGAAAGGAGTGCACTGTCTGATTTAGGCGATCCGAGTGGAGCATCAAAAGCATCTACCACTGCATGTGTCCCAACCAGGCTAATCTTAGACAGCAAGAATCAATTCTGGAACTTCTGTTGGAACCACTGGGAAAATAATCTCTCCTTTTGCTCATTGTGAAATTAGTAGGATGCCTTCCTGCAGCTTCTTAGGCCCAGGAAGAGTCAACTGAGAGCAAACAAGTGTAGAGAAATGTAAAGAGACAGAGTCCTCATGACATTGTTTGGGCCTCACAACCAGCTGTACAAACAGGCCTTTGGCCTTGGCCGCAGGTGATGTCCAGTTGGGCAGAGTGTGAAAGCTGATGAGTTCCAGCGTCACAAATATTTAAAGAGAGAACTGAAGAAGAAGCACTCAGGAGGATGCTGGGAGGTTGGAGAAGAGGGAGTCAAAACTGAAGAATAGGTTTTGAGCCTGTGTCAGTAAGATTTTGCACAAATTTCTTTGGGGAAGTAGCTTTGTGGAATATTTCCAGGTGACACATTCTTTGTTTTTCTGGATCTCCTGAGACCCTGAAATGGACATGTTCATTTTTGCCTCCAAGCCAACATGGCCTTCCTGGAGATTCTGACCCCTTGCACAGCTCCTGCTCACCCTGTGATCCCACCTCCCCTAGTCACATTTTATTAGAACCAATGGAAACCAAGCCAAAGGCAACCAAATTCTCTGGATAATCTAAGCCGAGAAGCCCAGTGATTGTCTCTGATGGACCTTTTAGTTAAAAAGCCATAGAATGTGGACTTAATCAGCACAGGGACAAGCCAGCGCCACAGCCAGTAGGAAGCTAAAATAATGGGAGAAGAGGCATCTTGGGAAGACAGAGGAGACTGGTCTTCACAGAGAAACAGGTTAATAAATCAATTATAAAAGAAGCAGAAACCAAGAGTCATGCAACTTTGTGAGAACTGGAGGGGTAGCTTCACACCCTGACTTTTTAGTTTCAGTTCTGTATCACTAGCACAGCCTCATTTGCTGTCCTCAGATGCTTAAGACATTGTCCATTGACCTTTTACAATAATGCACCTTTCACATAAGCTAAGGCAAGTGGCCTTCTGCTCTATTACCAGTCCTATCTGAAATACAAGACAAAATGCCTTATCACATCTATGTGGCCCATTAAATGGATGTGTATTACATCTAGACAGTATGGTAAATCAATTTATTGGCACCAATTCTTCACCCTTGCCTGAATCCACACCCTTTGCCATGTGACTTTGCAGTTCTCATTAGAGGCAGAATGTATTTCTCCTTACTGGGTGCAAAGCCTTATAACTTGCTTTGGTCAAAGGATGTTAGCAGACATTATGCAAGCAAAAGCTTGAAATCGGCTTGTGCAATTGGGCTTGCCCTCTTACGCCTCTGCCATTGCCATGAGAACTGTCCTCATGCCATGAGAACTGTCCTCAGAGAGCTAGGGCCCCATCAGCCTGAGCCCCAGATTGAATACATACAGAGCATTTATGAGGCTATTCTTAAAGAGGAGCTAGGCACAGGTAAACCCACAGCTTGAAGCAGAGCCAGCCAGCCAAAGCCAGCCTAGATCAGCCAACCCCCAGACACATAAGCAAGAATAAATGAGTTTGGGGTGATTTGCTACACAGAATTATTGTGACTATAGCTCACTGATATGTACACTGATAATTCCTGGAAATCCAGTCTAGCAATCTTATTGCACTCTTCCTACACTTACTGAAACTTCCTTGGCTTTGCCCTCAGTTCAGAGGGGGACCTGTGTGGTGGGCTCAGCTTTGTGCATCAGGCCTCCTAGTAGCCCAGCTGTCATGAGGCTCCACCGGACACATGGACTTTGGTTCTCTTCAGGGCCCACTCTAAAAACATCATTCTTCAAGGTTATGGCTCAACCCTAGCAAGGCCGGTGGAGCTTATCTACAGCAGGTGCTGAATTTTGGAGCCTAATAGCAAAGCAGTGCCAACCCCCCTCTTTCTGCCACAGCTAGACCAAGACATAAATAAGAAAGCCACCAGGCACTGGTAGGTAATTTACCTAAATTATCTCATTTAAGCCTAATAGTAAGTCTTGAAGTATGTATTGTAAAATGTTATATTATCTCCATTTTCCACTGGAGATTGAGAGACTTTAAGTGATATTCCCAAGGTTATCTAGCTGGTTAATGGAAGAATGAACCAGAACTCAGGTCTCATAAATCCTAGTTGGTATTCTTTCCTTTGCGTACCCGTGTGTCCTCCATCCCAATGTATCTAGTTCCCTTTGGCACACATCAGCTTCACCCAGCTGGGAGGGAACTCAGTAGCCATGGAGTCCAATTCTCTTACTTCAGAAGGGAGATTAAGGTGGCAGAAGATTGGGGATTAGAATCGAAACCTTGTGACTAAAACAGAGGGCATGTTCAGGGCACCAGGTTGCCCCAACTCTTGGAAAGGACTAAAATTCCTTTGCCAGGGAAAAGAGTATTTATTTTATAAGGTCAGCCACACTGTCAGAGAAACACAAACAGAAACTCTGCCTGGTGACTGTCCAGTGTATCCCAGTTTATGGAGCATTTTCACATCCAAGATATCCCTCGAGACTTCCAGCAGTCCTGGAGGTCACCAAGTCCTGTTCCCTCTGCCACTTCTCCCTGAAGACTCAAAGTGGTTGAGTTTTCCATTCAAAACAGAACTGGGACAGGATGAGGGCCAGCTTCTGTCCCCACCTGTCAGTTCTACCTCCTGGCTACATACAAGCCAAGAAAGCCCCTTCCCAGAGGACGCAGCTGAACTCTGATTGCAGGCTGGGCTGCACTCACTCCACTGGCTCTGTATTTCTTGCATTTCAAGGAGCCAGAAGGCTGAAGATCAGAAGATCCCATTAAGGAAGATGAAAGATATGCTTCACTGCTTCTTTGTTGCTGTCAAGAAGACTGAAGAATTCACCATCAATAAATTTCTGGGAGTGAATGAGGATAGCGTCAGAATCAAAAGTGCAAGAGAAAACACCAATCTAAAAGAAAATTACAAAATTCAAGTTTGAAGAGACTGTAAAGTTTCAAGCTGTTGGCCAGCTGGCTAGCTTGGAGTGACTCCTCTCTTCCTTCTTCATACCTCAAAGTTTGAAAATGTTATTTTGAGACATATCTTCCAAGTGTTTATAATATTTTTGTGTGACTAGTCAGTGATGCATCAGAAATTAGAATCGAACTTTAAAATTTTGAAGTTAGTATTTTCCAACTGTATTTTTACTTTTCTTAAATACAATGTCAAAGTCTACACCCTTCCATCTGGACAGCTGGGCCATCTAGCTCGGGGAATTTCTCCTTTGTGAATGCCATGGACAGGGTGATATGCCACTCAGATCCCCTTCAAGGCAGGATTGCTGCCCCAGCTGCTGGGACTGCTGTTGGCAGACAGCCTTCAGCCATCAGCCCCTCACGGATTGTCTCATCTGTAGAGATGGCCCTTACCCAAGGCCAGCCTTCAGGGCTGGCCATATCCAATGAATAAAGATGCAGGAAATAAAGACCTGGCAGCCGTAGCCTAACTTGGAAAGACTCTGAAGAGCTGTTCTCTCGCTGAAACTCCCTCTGGAGGAGCCACGGCCACTGTTGGGCTTGCATCTCAGTTTGATTTCTCCCTCTGTCAACTCCCGCTTCCTCGCCCTTCATTCAGCCGAAGTTGATCCAAAAGGCTCTTTCCAATAAACATCCTGCACACTAAACTCATCTCAGATCAGCTTTCTGGAGCAGATATAACAATATTTAATAATTTGAGATATAAACTCTTCCCATATTTTTTCAACTTTTAAGTAGATAATTTTTTAGAGAAGGTTTAGATTCACAGCAAAATTGGGCAGAAAGTACAGAGATTTCCCACACACTCCCTGCCCACCAGGCACACAGCTTATCAAAATTCCACACTACAGTGATTCATTTGTTACGATTGATAACCTACATTGGCACATCTTGATCACCCGAACTTCATAGTTTATATTAGTGTTCTATAGGTTTTGACAAATGTGTAAGGACATGTGTCCACCATTACCATGTCATACAGAGTAGTTTCATTGTCCTAAAAATCCTCTGTGCTCTGCCTGTTCCTCCCTCTCTTTGTCATTTATCCCTGGTAACCATTGATCCTTTTACTGCCTCCACAGTTTTGCCTTCTCCAGAATGTCATATAGTTGGAATCATACAGCATTTAGCTTTTTCACGGGTAGTTGTACATTTATTGTGTCCACGGGAGGAGGTGAGTTCAGAGTCCTCCTATGCTGCCATCTTCCCAGCAATCCTTCCAGTATGTGGCCTTTCATATTGGCTTCTTTCACTTAGTAATATGCTTTTAAACTTCCTCCACATCTTTTCATGGCTTGATAGGTCACTTCTTTTTAGTGCTGAATAATAATCCATTGTCCGGATGTGCCACAGTTTGTTTATCCATTCACCTACTGAGGAGACATCTTTGTTGCTTCCAAGTTTTGGCAATTACAAATAAAGCTGCTATAAACATTCCTATGCATGTTTTTGTGTGGACATAAGTTTTCAAATTCTTTAGGTAAATATCAGGTATTGTGATTGCTGGATCACATGATGAGAGTATGTTTAGTTTTGTAAGAAATTGTCAAATTGTCTTCCAAAATGGCTGTATCATTTTGCATTTCCACCAGCAATGTAAAAGATTTCCTGTTGCTCCACCTCCTCACCAGCATTTGGTGTTGTCAGTCTTCCAAATTTTGGCCATTTTAATAAGCGTGTAGTGGTACCTCACTGTTGTTTTAATTTGTATTTTGCTGATGACATATGATGTAGGACATCCTTTCCTATGCTTATTTGCCATCGATACATCTTCTTTGGTGAGATATCTGTGAAGGTCTTTGGCCCATTTTTTATTTGAATTGTTTGTTTTCTTACTGTTGAGTTTTGAGTTCTTTGTATATTTTGGATAACAGTCCTTTATCAGATGTGTCTTCTGCAAATATTTTCTCCTAGTCTGTGGCTTGTCTCCTGATTCTCTTGACATTCTATTTTGCAGAGCAGAGTTTTTAATTTTAATAAAGTCCAGCTTATCGATTACTTTTTTCATGGATTGTGTCTTTGGTTTTGTATCTAAGAAAATATCACCATACCCAAGGTCATCTAGGTTTTCTCCTTTGTGATCTTCTAGGATTTTTATAGTTTTGCAATTTACATTTAGGTCTATGATCCATTTTGAGTTAATTTTTGTGAAGCATGTAAGATCTGTGTCTAGACTCTTTTTTGTTTTTTTGCATGTAGATGTTCAGTTGTTCCAGCACCATTTGTTGAAAAGAGTATCTTTTTTCCGTTGTATCACCTTTGTTCTTTGATTATATTTCTAGGGGTCTATGTCTGGGCTTTCTATTCTGTTCCATTGATCTGTTTGTCTAGTCTTTTGCAATTATCACACCATCTTGATTACTGTCGCTTTATAGTAAGCCTTGAAGTTGGGTAATGTCAGTCCTCTCACTTTGTTCTATTCCTTCAATGTTGTATTGGCCACTCTGAATTTTTTGCTTTTCCATATACACTTTATTTAAAATTTAAAATTCTTAATTTTATTTTTTCCAGTTTTACTGAGATATAATTGACATAAAACATTACGTAAGTTTAAGGTGTACAGTGTGATGATTTTATATACATATATACATAATTACCTTTTTTTGTTTTTGTTTTCTTATGGTGAGGACATTTAAGACCTCCTTTCACAGCAACTTTCAGGTATAAATACAGTATTGTTAACTATAGTCACCCTGCTGTACTTTAGATCCCTGGAACTTACTCATTTTATAACTGAAAGTTTGTACCCTTGGCCAACATCTCCCCATTCCCCGCCCCCCCCATCCCCCTGGTAACCATCAATCTACTCTCTATTTCTATGATGCCACTGTTTTTAGATTTCACCTGTGAGTGAGATCATGCAGTATTTGTCTTTCTCTGACTTATTTCACTTAGCATAATGCCCTCAAGATTCATCCAGGTTGTTGTAAATGGCAGGAATTTTTTTATGGTTGAACTAATATTCCATACAGTTATATTATATATATGAAATCACATTTTCTTTATCCATCCAAACTTTGACGGACACTTAGGTTGTTTCCATGTCTTGGCTACTGTGAATAATGCTGCAATGAACATGAAAGTGCAGCTATCTCTTCAAGATAGTGATTTCATTTCCTTTGGATATATGCCCAAAAGTGGGAATGCTGGATCATACATACCTATATTTTTAATTTTTTGAGGAACCTTCATACTGTTTTCCATTGTGGCTGCGCTAATTCACATTCGCCAACAGTACGCCGGAGTTCTCTTTTCTTCACATCCTTGCCAGCATTTGTTATCACTTCTCTTTTTGATAATAGCCATTCTAACAGGTGTGAGGTGATATCACATTGTGGTTTTGATTTTCATTTCCCTGATGATTAGTGACGTTGAACGCCTTTTCATGTACCTCAAATGTCTGTTGAGGTTTTTTCCCTTTTTTAAAAAATTTTTATTAGGATTATGATAGTTTACAACTTTTTCCCATTTTTTTTAAATTGAATTATTTGGTTTTTTTCTATTGAGTTGTATGAGTTCCTTATGTATTTTGGATATTAACCCTTTATCAGGTATATTTTTTTTGCCAATATTTTCTCCCATTCCTTAGGTTATCTTTTCATTTTGTCGATTGATTCTTTTGCTGTACAGAAGCTTTTTAGTTTGAGGTAGTCTCACTGTTTAGTTTTGCTTTTATTGCTTGTGTTTTTGGTGTCATATCCAAAAAATCACTGCCAAAAACAAAGCAAAGAAGCTTTTTCTCTATGTTTTCTTCTAGGAGCTTTACTTTAAATGTTTCAAGTCTTATGTTTAGGTCTTTAATTCATCGCAAGTTAGTTTTTGTGAGTGGTGTAAGATAGGGGTCAAATGTCATTCTTTTTTAATGTAATAGCCAGTTTTCCCAACACCACTTGTTGAAGAGATTATCCGTTTCCCATTGTATATTCTTGGCTCCCTTGTCAAATATTAGTTGACCATATATGCATGGATTTATTTCTGAGTTTTTGATTCTGTCCCTCTGGCCTATGTGTCTGTTTCTATGCTAGTACCATATTGTTTTGATTACTATAGCTTTGTATTATAGTTTGAAATCAGGAAGTGTGATGTTTCAAATGTTGTTTTTTCTCAGGATTGCTTTGGCTATTTGGAGTCTTTTGTGATTCCAAATTAATTTTAGTATTATTTTTTCTATTTCTGTGAAAAATGCCATTGGAATTTTTATAGGGATTCCTTTTAATCTATAGATGGCTTTGGATAGTATGGACGTTTTAACAATATTAACTCTTCTGATCCATGAACAAGAGAGAGCTTTCCATTTATTTGTATATTCTTCAATTTCTTTCACAAATATCTTATAGTGTTTGGTTTATATACCGTTTACTTCCTTGGTTAAATTTCTTCATAAGTAATCTATTGTTTTTGATGCTATTGTAGATGGGACTGTTTTCTTTATTTTTCAGATAGTTCATTGTTAGTACATAGAAATGCAACTGATTTTTGTATGTTGATTTTTGAGGTTCTACTGAATTAGTTTCTTAGTTCTAACAGTTTTTTGTGGAATATTTAGGGTTTTCTATATATAAGATCATGTCATCAGCAAAAAGACAAATTTAATTCTTTCTTTCTGATTTCGTTGCCTTTTATTTCTTTTTCTTGCCTGATTGCTCTGGCTAGGACTTCCAGTATTACATTAAATAGGAGTAGTGAGAGTGAGAACCCTTCTCTTATTCCAGATCTTAGAGAGAGAGCTCAACCTTTTACCATTGTATATGATGTTAGCTGTGGGTTTTTAATATATGGCCTTCATTATGTTGAGATATGTTCAATCTAAACCCAGTTTTCTGAGAATTTTTATCATAAAAGTATGTTGAATTTTGTCAAGTGATTTTTCTGTATCTATTGAGATGATTATAAGATTTTTTTCTTTCATTCTCTTAATATGGTGTATCACATTTATTGATTTGTGCATGTTGAACCATTCCTGTAACCAGGCATAAGTCTCACTTGATCATAGTGTGTAATCCTTCTAATGTGCTGCTGAATTTAGTTTGATAATATTTTGTTGAAAATTTTTACATCTATATTCATCAAGGATATTGGCCTGTAGTTTTCTTTTCCTGTAGTATCCTTATTTAGCTGTGGTGTTACAGTAATGCTGGCTTTGAAAAATGAATTTAAGAGTGTTCCTTCTTCTTCAATTTTTGGGAAGAATTTAAGAAAGATTGGCATTAATTCTTCTTTAAATGTTTGCTTTATTCACCCACGAAGCCATCTGCTCCTGGGCTTTTCTTTTTTGGGAAGACTTGATTACTGATTCAATTTCCTTATTTTTTATTGTTTTGTTCAGATTTCCTATTCATGAGTCAGTCTTGGTAAGGTGAATATTTCTAGGAATTTATCCATTTGTCCTGGGTTGTCCAATTTGTTGACATATAATTGTTCATAGTATCTCTTATGATCTTTTGTATTTCTGTGATATCAGTTGTAATCTCTCCTCTTTCATTTATAATTTTATTTATTTGAGTCCTTTCTCTTTTTTCTTGATAAATCTAACTAAAGTTTGTCAGTTTTGGTAATCTTTTCAAAAACCTACTCTTAGTTTCACCGATCTTTTCTATTGTTTTTCTATTCCCTATTTCATTTATTTCTGTTCTGATTTCTGTTATCCCTCTCTTTCTGCTAAATTTAGGGTTTAGTTCTTCTTTTTCTAGTTCCTTGAGGTGTAACACTAGGTGGTTTATTTGAGATTTGCTACAAACTTCCCTCTTATCACAGCTTTTGCTGCATCCCATAAGTTTTGGTATGTTGTGTTTCTATTTTTGTTTGTCTCAAGATGTTTTTTGATTTACCTTCCAATTTCTTCTTTGACCTATTAGTTGTTTAGTATTGTGTTGTTTAATTTTCATGTTTGTGAATTTTCCTGTCTTCCGCTTGCATTAATTTCTACTTTCATACCATTCTGGTTGAAAAAAGATATTTGGTATGACTTCAATCTTTGTAAATTTGCTAAAACTTGTTTTATGACCTAACATATAATCTGTCCTGGAAAATGTTCCATGTGCTATTGAGAAGAATGTGTCTTCTTCCACTGTTGGATGGAATATCTGTCAGATCCATTTGGTCTAAAGTATAGTTCAAGTCCAATGTTTCCTTATTAATTTTCCATCTGGATGATCTTCCCATTGTTGAAAAGGGGGTATTGAAGTCCCCTACTACTACTGTATTGTTGTCTATTTCTCCCTTTAGATATGTTAGCATTTGCTTAATATGTTTAGGTGCTTCAATGTTGGGTGCATATATATTTATAATTGTTATATCTTCTTGATGAATTGATTCTTTTATTGTTATATAATTATCTTCTTTGTCTCTTACAGTTTTTGACTTGAAATCTATTTTGCCTGATGTAAGTATAGCTACTGCTGCTCTCTTTTGGTTTCCATTTGCATGGAATATCTTTTTCTATCCCTTCACTTTAATCTTATAACTTGAAACTGAAGTGAGTCTCTTATAGACAGCATATAGTTGAGTTTTTTTTTTTATGTATTCAGCCATTCTATGCTTTTTGATTGGAGAATTTAATCTATTTACAATTAAAGTAGTGATAGGTAAGGACTTACTATTCCCATCTTGTAAATGTTTTCTGGGCTGTTTTGTAGTTCCTTTGTTCTTTTATTCTCTCTTGCTGACTTCCTTTGCGAACTGATGATTTTCCTTAATAATATGCTTTGATTCCCTTGTCTTTATCTTTTGTGTATCTATGTATGTTTTTGCTTTGTGGTTATCCTGAGGCTTACTTGAAACATATTATATCTATAACAATCTATTTTAAGCAGATAACAACTTAATTTAAATCGCATACAAATACTCTTTTTTTACTACCCTCCTCCATTTTATGTTTTTGATGAACAATTTACATCTTTTTATATTGTGTATCCATTAACAAATTATTGTAACTATAGGTATTTTTAGTACTTTTGTCTTTTAACCCTATTCTAGATTTAAATGGTACACACCACCATATTAAGGTATTAGAGTATTCTGAATCTGACTATATACTTATCTTTTCCAATATGTTACGTATTTCCTATATTTTCATGTTACTAATTAGTATCCTTTTGTTTCAGTTTGAAGAACTCCTTTCATCATTTCCTATAAGGCATTTCTAGTGGTGATGAACTCCCTCAGTTTCTGTTTGTTTGGGAAAGCCGCTATCTTGCCTTCACTTCTGAAGGATAACTTTGCCTGGTAAAGTATTCTTGTTGGCAGTTTTTTTCTTTCACCACTTTGAATATATCATCGTGCTCTCTCTGGCCTGCAAGATTTCTGCTGAGAAATCCACTGATAGCCTTATGGGGATTCTCTTATATAAAAGAATTTTTTTTCTCTTGCTGCTTTAAAAATTCTCTTGTCTTTCATTTTAGTCAGTTTTATTATAATGTGTCCTGGAGAGGGTTGTTTTAGATTGAAATTTTGTGGTGACCTATTATCTTCATGAACTTGGTTATCCAAATCTCTCCTCAGATTTGGGAAGTTCTCAGCCAATATTTCTTTAAAGAAGCTTTTTACCCCTTTCTCCCTCTCTTCTCCTTCTGGGACTCTAATGATGCATAGATTGTTTATCTTAATGGTGTCCCATAGGCTTTCTCCCTTCCATTTTATTATTTTTTCTTTTTGCTCCTCTGACTGGATAATTTCAAATGAACTATCTTTGAGTTCACTGCTTTTTTTCTTCTGCTTGGTCCAGTGTGCTATTGAAGCTCTGTATTGAATTCCTCAGTTCAGTCATTGTATTCTTCAACTCCAAAATTTCTGTTTGGTTCTTTTTTATATTTTCTATCTCTTTGTTGAACTTCTCATTTTGTTCTTGTATTGTTTTCCTGATTTCATTAGATTATCTCTGTTCTCTTGTAGCTCTCTGAGCATCTTTAGAACAATTATTTTGAATTCTTTGTCAGGTAATTCAAATATCTCCATTGCTTTGTGGTCAGTTATTGAAAGTTTACTGTGTTCTTTTGCTGGTGTCATATTTGCCTGCTTCTTTATGATCCTCCTAGTCTTGTGTAGGTGTGTGTACATTTGAAGAAATGACTGCTTCTTCCAGACTTTATGGGCTGACTTTTTGGTAAGGAAAGATCTCTACCTGTGGGTGGGGGACACACTGAAGCATACTCTGAACCCAGGTCTAGTGGGTGTTACATACAAGGGCATGTGGTGGCTCCACGTCCAGCGGGGCATGATGACAATGGCTCAAGCTGCTGGGGTCCATAACATCAACAACTGTGTGGTCTTTGGTGGGTGCCATGGGGAGTCCACAATGGCTACACATCTGTTGGGTGCCTCCAGGTCCAGCAGCTAGAGACCAGGGCAGGCATCAGTAGTGGGTGGAGTGGGTAGTGTGCACACACAGCTGTGGGAGCCAGCTACAGGTGCCTCTGTAGTGGCAGGGACTGGTTGCAGAAACAACTGTGTTGGCAAAGGCCAGAGCCAGCAGCAAAGACCAGGGCCAACATCAGGCACACTAGCAGCTGTGGGAGCCCTGGCTGTCGGTGTGCACTTCTGTGGCCACAGGGTCTCACCACAGTCATGCAAAGCATGTGGAGGCTGATCACAGGAGTTGGGCCAGAGTGTGTAGTTGCACAGCAGTAGAGGCTAGCTGCAAGTGAACTGAGCGTTGCAGGTCAGTGACAGGAAACAGGGCCTGTTCTTTGCTGACAAGCAGCTGTAGCAGCTCTGGATGATGGCCTGGGCTCCTGCAGCTGTGGAGTCTTGCCACAGGCATATGGCAGTGGAAGCTGATGACAGGACATAGAGAAGTTGGGTATAGGTGGATAGCTGGAGGGGCTAGCTGCAGGTAAGCCCAGCAGTACAGGCCAGTGACAAGAGACAGGGCCGGATCTGAGTCCACAAGCAACTGTGGAGGCTCCGGCTGTCGGCATGCACTCCTCTGGCTGCAGAGTCTCACCACAGGCACATACACAGCTGTGGAGGTCAGCTCTGGGGGCTAGGCTAGCATCTTGCACTGACACAGGTACAGAGGCGGGGACTGGCTGCTGGTGCAGATCCTGGGCTGAGAAGGAGAGGAAGCAGGGGAAGAATTGGGAAGAGATTCAGGCAGCTGGCATCTTTGAATGTGAAAACCTGCAAGGTGAAAACCACTGAAATCTGTAGGGGGTCCTTGGGGGTTGGACTGGCCATTGATTTCTTCAGTGACAAAAGCTGCTGTGGTCTTCTGCAGAGTAGGTCACTGGGAACCTCAGTGGTTCCCACTGTGTGGCTGATATTGGTAGCCCCTGCTCTTCTTCCTTGTTCCTATTCATCTCTATGCACCTCAGCTTTGCTGGTCTTTAGGTGGGGTGAAACAAAAGCACGTCCTTCATGTATTGCCCCAAAGGCTGGGGATGCTGATTGGTCATCCCACTCTCCCTTTGCTCCTGAGGGGAACTCTCTCTTGATGGGGATTTCTCTCTTGGCACTGTGCTTGCCTGTGAGGCAGGATAATGCAGGCAGAATGAAGCTCTTCTTTCTTTCCTTTTTGTGCAGTTAGTCTCAGATTTTTTGTCCCACTGTGTTGCTGAAGTTTCTCAAGTGGATGCTTGAGCTCTCCCAGAGCTGTTTTTGTTTGTGGATACCCATCTAACTGTTGATTTTTATGCGGGCATGGAGGCTGAGGTTTCCCACATTGTCAGTTTGGTGACATCACCCCGTGTAAAATTTAGAATTGGTTTGTCACTAAATCTAAACTGCATGTTCCCCCAACTCAATGTCCCCTTAACCGGATCCCCCCAAAATAGCTACTCTAACACTACACAACTCAAGAAGTGTGACACGGGAGAATTAAAAATGGAAAATCAGTCTCTTATTTTTGCAAGGTTCACAAAAACATATCACTATAAAAACATGCTGCTAGGGTCCTTCCTGGAGCTCTGGAAGAGTCCTGTGTGTGTCCCTTCAGAGTCCCTGAAGCTTAAGTTCTAATGATTTCACAATAAACCGTGAGGACCTCAACCCTAATGTCAATCAGGAACTCATCACATGATCCTCTGACCTGCTTGCTCCTACTTTCTCCTTCATTTGCTGGTCTTTTCTCTCTCAGATGGATGTAAAATTCCACCATAACAATATCAAAATCAGTGGATACTTCAAGAATTTCTGCCTTATGTCCCTGACCACAGCCCTGTTCTGATTAGGTTTATCATGATCTTCTTCCTGAGTCTCTATAGTTTGCATTCTGATCATCCCTCACTATTGTCACAATAGGAACCGACACCTTTGTCCATCACCTCAGACACTTGAATAGACTCCAAAAGAGGCAGAATCACAGAGGAGGCAGAGTCTAGGTGACCTGGAATAAGGAACCATAACCAGAAACACAACCAGTGAAGTCAGGAGGCAGAGTTGCTGGGTTTAAATTATGATCTTTTTATTTATTTTATTTTTATATAAAATGTGGTCCTAGTGAAAAGTGAAAAATAGAATAGACAAGTTTAACATAAAAAGCAAGAATCTCGGGGCTGGCCCCGTGGCCAAGCGGTTAAGTTCGTGCGCTCCGCTGCAGGCAGCCCAGTGTTTCGTTGGTTCGAATCCTGGGCGCAGACATGGCACTGCTCATCAAACCACGCTGAGGCAGCGTCCCACATGCCACAACTAGAAGGACCCACAACGAAGAATATACAACTCTGTACTTGGGGGGCTTTGGGGAGAAAAAGGAAAAAAATAAAATCTTAAAAATATATATATATTTAAAAAGCAAGAATCTCTCCCACTCAGAAACCCTAATCTCTTACCCCATAGTTAATCAGTGACTGTGTTTAACAATATCCTCAGTGTGTGCATTTGAAGGATTGGTTTTAAGGGAGAGATGATGACTCTGGCTTGAGACACATTAAGTTGAGGATTATGATGTTACATCCTGGTGGCAATGTTCCAAGAAACAGCTGGATATTTTAAATAGGCAGCTGGAGAAGTGAGAACTAATGAAGTAGATCTGGAATTTTTTCTGCATTGTTAACTACGTGAGAGAGAAGGAACAGTGAGGGAGAGAAAGGAGAGGTAGGAAAAAAAACAGATCACAATTCTCAACACTAGGCAACACCCACATTTCAAAGGTGGCCAAGGAAAGTGCGGCCCTTGGAGGGGACAAAAGCAATGGTCAATGAGGCAAGAAAAGTTAAGAAATGCTTCTGTGTTTGAGTGACACGTAAACTCCACTTCCCTGTGAAAATGCAATATAAATATACTTGGCACCCAATATTTCTACTGACAAGAAAACTTACAGCAAACATAAGTAGATTTTTGCGATGTATTTTACTGTAAAAGTTTCCGCTGCTTACTTTTGTTCACCAGTCTCCTACTCTGTGTTTCTATATGCTGGATTTTGGGCCTCCTGTCTACCTAGACATGGGGGGACCACAATCTCTCCCCCTGTCTCAGCTTTCTTTTCAGTTCTGCTCCCCGGCTGTGTGAAAACCTCCCTTCTCTCTCACTGTGGTAGGCAGACTTCTAATATGGCCCCCAAAGATTCCCAACTCTTGGTATACATACCCTTGCATACTTCCCTCCTCTTGAGTGTGGACTGGACCCACTGAGTTCATTCCATGGCATAGGTGATGGGATGTCACTTCCATGATTAAGTTATAAAGATGTAACTGCTATCTTGCTAGGAGACCCTCTCTATTGCCTCTGAGCTTGAATATTTTCAGGAATTAAGCAGCCCTGTAGTGGAGGCCCCTGTAGCAAGGAACTGAAGGGAGCTTCTAGCTAACAGCCAGCAGGGAATTGAAGCCCTTAGTCCAACAGCCCATGAGTAACTGAATGTTGCTAATAAACACTGAGTGAGCTTGGAAGATGATCCTCCTCCAGTTGAGCCTTCAGATAAGATCATAGACCTTGGGCCAACACCATGATTGAAACCTTGTGAGAGACTGTGAAGCAGAGGACCCAACACAGCTGTGCCCAGATTCTTGACCTATAGAAACTATAAGATGATGTATGTGTGTTGTTTGAAGCCACTAAGTTTTGGGGTAATTTTTACACAGCAGTAAATAACTAATAAACACACCAACACTAGGGATTATGACAACCCCTAGTGCTGGTTGTCAGAAGTGTCCCAAATCTCAAATGTCAATTTCTAGGGGTGCAGGAAGGCTAGTCCAGGAGATCCTGAACCAGGACAGTGACCGGGGGTACAGAGAGGAGTACTGTATAGGAAGCAGGACCAGCTGGACTTGATCAACTGGATGGTGGGGGATTAAGGAGAGGAGTCGACCTGGGCTCCCAGGTGGAGAAAGGGATTGTTCACTGAGAAAATGGAATTAACCTATAGTGACAGAAAGCAGACCAGTGGTTGCCTGGGGATGGGATGAATAAAGGGGCAGGGGGAGTAGATTACAAAGGGCTATGAAAAAAAAACCCGAACAAAAAAACACAAGTATCTGCCATATATACTAGTAGGTGCTCAATGCATGTCTACCTAGGTGTCATTGACAGAAGATATTTGTACTGAGTTTTCAGTCATTGACTGCTTACATTGGTTCAGAAAGAAAAATATGCAATTCTGATCCTGGTAACTTGTGATTAAATGCTTATCCCTAGAGATGTCATGATACTAAGATTAAAGAAAAGTCTAAAAGCTTCTGGAAATGGAAATGGAAAATGGAAATAACAGTGGCTGCCTCTGGAGAAGAGAACTAAGACGCCAAAGGAAAAGGATAGGCAAGTAAGCCCATCATGCATTCTCCTGGGAAAAAGGCAGTGTTTTCTTCTCAGAAAGCTGATGGACCTTGCAAAAGTAAAGTGAACGTCGCTTACCAAACCCAGAGATATGCTCAATTCCACCACTGCCCTCACTAACTCTCCTCTCAGGTGCAGAGAGTATCTACTGCCCTGCGGCTGAGTCCTTGCACTGGCAAAATATACTAATAGCAGTGGCATGTTGGTAAATATTTAACAACTGGCTCTCAAGGTCTGGAGTGGGGGATAATCACTGTAGCACTTGCCAGTATCTGTGGTGTAAATCCCAATTTCAAGTTGATGTCACAGAACACAATTGGGAAGACGTGTTCAAGTAGCTCTTGCAAGCAACCCATCCTCTTCAGATCTCAGCTAAAGCATCATTTCTTTGAAGTTGTCTTTCTGAGAATCCTCATGCCAGTCAGGTGCTCCTGCTACGTGGCTTCATAGAATCCGGTGCTTTTTCATTGCACTTATAACAATTAGAATAGTTATTATATACCTAGTTGTTTGTTATCCAAGTAGTTATTATATAATTAGTGGTTTAATGCTTTTATCCTCTGCTAGAATGTAAATCTCTAAGGGGGCAGGGACTGTGTCTTGTTCATCATTGTCTCCCCAACACCCTACATGGTGCTTTCCATATAACAGGCACTCAAATGCATTTGTTAAATAAATGAAAGCAGGGCTTGTGGGAACTACTCCATTCTCAGGTCCTCCCAGCCTTCTGTCAGAAGGGAAATCTCTTTTTCAGGACTTGCAATCCATCTTGGTCTCAGCTTCTGGGAGGAACGTGCAGAAGGGGCCTCACTCTCTAGTCGGAAGCCTTATGGACTTTGGTCTCAGGGTCTCTTTCTAGTTCTAGCTGTCAACTTATAGCACATGTGCTAGAGACTATTCATTTAAAAGAATCTTTCAGTGCTTTAGCTCTAAGTTAAAAGAATCTTTTTGGTAGTGAAAATTAAATGCAACTATTTTTAATAGCTCTTTAATTATTTAAATATTAATATTAACATTTTAATAAGTCATCTCCCTTTATGGTATGCTGTAATAAATTAAATGTAATTATTTTATAGCCTTGGAGGTAAAATACAAAATGATGTTTGCAACATTATTTAGTTTCTAGAAACAAATACATCAAAATGTATAATACAGTGAATATTGTTTAGTTTTAAAAATATGTTTATTTTTTCTCGGATTATAATAGTCTATGTTTACTACAGAAAATTTGGAATATGAACAAAAAATATAGTAAGAAAATAAATATCACTTATAATATTAATACCTTGAGAAATCTAGTGTTAACATTTTTGTATAGTTTCTTCTATTTATGTTATCCATATCATATAGTTTAATTTTTAGGAAAAATGAAATCATAGGCATTTTTAATTTTGTATCCTCCTTGGGTTTTTTGTAGCTTGCAGATATAAGTTGGTGTTCTCTCTTTGAAGGGCAATTAAAAATGATACAAATTTAACATTCACGTACTCTTTGACTAGCAATTCTATTTATCTTCCATGTATACCCCATGTACATGAAATATACCCCACGTGCATGAAATATGATGGATATATAAGAATGTTTTAACAGCAAAAGACTAAAAACAACCTAAATGTGCACATGGTATAGCCATACAATGAAATACTATTCAGCCATTAGAAAGAAAGTGATACATATAGATAAATAATCCTCAAGCTCAACTGTTAGAGAAAAAGGAAGAGGAAGGACAATGTTGATAGTATACTCTCTTCTGTGTACAAAATTAAAAGTGTAAAAGGGAGATTATGTACCTTTATGCTAATATAGGCATAGAATATTTCTGGAATCAGATGTAAAAATAATCCTCTGGGGAGGGATCTTGGCATCTGGAATGTGAGGAAGGGTTAGTTTCCCTTGCACATACCCTTTTGCAAGGTAATTTTCTTCTTTTTTTTAAGATTGGCACCTGAGCTAACATCTGTTGCCAGTCTTTTTGTTTTCCTTCTTTCCCAAACCCCCCCATTACATAGTTGTATATGCTAGTTGTAGGTCCTTCTAGTTGTGCTATATGGGATCTTGCCGCAGCATGGCCTGATGAGTGGTGCGAGGTCCACGTCCGGGACCCGAACCAGCGAAACCCTGGGCTGCCAAAGCTTGAGCATGTGAACTTAACCACTAGGCCACGGGGCTGGCACCTGTAATTTTCTTTTTTATAGCTATGTGCATGCATATTACTTTTTTTAATTAGAAAAAGTTAAAGATTTTTAAAAGGACTTGCTATTCTAATATTCAGAAATATCTACTGCCAATGTTTTGATGTATTTTCTCCCAGTCTTTTTCTTTGTGTGAGTATATGTATGTGTGTTTGTGGATACATATATAACTGTGTATATAAACTGATAGGAAACAGTCTCCAAGATAATGTCAAAATTGATAGCAAACTGTATATATAATCTTATATATTAATTTCTACCATTTACTGTTATTATATTGTGATATTTTTTCATGTCAATGAATATTCTTTGAAAACAAAGAATATTTTGAATGGCTATAAAAATTTATATACACATATATCTGTGTATGTGTATGCATTGTTTATTTTTTCCTTTTGATTAATGTAAGCAACGCTGTAATAAATATCTTTGTACATATTCAATTCCATTAATTTATTTAATTCAATTTTAAATTATTTTCTTAGGATAAATTCCTCAAAGTAGAATAACTGGGAATTAAGGGTCTGTATATATGGTTAAATTATTTTACAGAATGTCTATACCAATTTACTGTCCCACGTATAGAAGAGATTATCTATTAACTATAATGTTGATTTTCCAAAATTAAAATAGCTTTGTTGCACTTTTTAATTATAAAATTAATATGTACTAAATATGCTAATTCAGAAAATATATGAAAGTTGTAAAAAGGAAAATAAAAATCATTACCCAGAGATACTCACCATTAACACTAACATATACATCCAAATTTTTCCTAATATATATTAACCTGATTTTGTTTAACTTCATGTTTCTTTCCAAGTCAATAGATTATATGGAGGTACCAGTACCTTTTTAGTAGGTACATAGTAATCTGTTCTTATAAGGATATACTGTAAATGGCTGTCTCAGATTGGGTTCCCTGGGAAACAGACTCTGAGATGAATTTTAACAGGCAGGATATTTATTAAGGAGTGCCCTTGGTATCAATATCTTTGAAAGGGAGGGGAAAGACAGAATTGAACAGAGCAAGAAGTTAAACTGGGATGCAAGCCCAAAGAGAGCCTGAGCTGACCTCACAAGGAGCTCTGGTGCTGGAATGGCTCCTCAGAGTTATCCCAAATTGGACTGAGATGGCCAGGCCTTTTTATACCCTGGCACCGATCAGTCATTGGGTATGGGCCATCCCGGAAAGGGCATGCCTCTCTGCAGGTGAGGCAATCCCCGAAGGAGCTAACAGCATTCCCAGAAGTTGGGGTAACAAATCCTTCACTGAAGAGGGATTTGGGTAGCATATCTCAGTGTCCACTGCAGTCTACTGTTGTTTTGTTTGGATATACTTCTTCATATATGTTCTGGGAGCAGCAACACCAGGATTAAGGTAGGCCTCCTTTTCTGTGGGAAACTCTAAAAAGGAAGGTTAATGGAACAATCTACAACCCCTGGCTCTGCAGCTGGTCTCAGGGCTACAATTGATACTCATCATCTCCCTCTTCTTCTATTCACGCTAGATTCCCCTTACCCTCAGCTATCACTCCTGCAGATCTCAGTGGCTTACCTGGTGGCATGACCCAGACATTCATCCTTGAGGGTATGAACCCCCTGTCACTATGTCCTACTTGGACTAAGATTGCTACACTTCTCCATTTATGCTCAAAATTGGGCAAAGGTGCACCAAGAAGTGTCCAGTTGGATCAGCTGGATGCCAAACATATTCCTCCATGCCTCTGTTGTGTAACCTTTTTTTTTTTTGAGGAAGATTAGCCCTGAGCTAACATCTACTGCCAATCCTCCACCTTTTGCTGAGGAAGACTGGCCCTGAGCTAACATCCATGCCCATCTTCCTCTACTTTATACGTGGGACACTCGTCACAGCATGGTTTGACAAGCAGTACGTAGGTCCACACCAGGGATCTGAACCAGCAAACCCCAGGCTGCCAAAGCAGAACATGCAAACTTAACCGCGGCGCCACCAGGCTGGCTCCCATCTGTCGTGTAACCTTTTGATGCCAGAACAGTGAATCCTCTTTTTGCCTGCTAGTCTCTGGACTCAAAGAACACAAAGAACTTAGGTTGGCAGCCACAGCTTGTAGCTCAAAGGGAGTCTTGCTGTGTTCCCTGGTAAAATTGTGTTCCCTTTGGAGACCTGGACCAGCCCTGCAGAGCTCAGAGTTGGGAACTAATTTCCCATGGATCTCTTGTGTTTCTGCACTTCTTGCAAGCACACACCAACAGCTTTTGTTCTGAACGATCTTTCCAAGGATGTTTGTAGAGTGAACAGCTGTAGAGGATAAAGATGGGGTCTCTCTTCAGAACAAAAGACAGCTTTGTTTACTGTCCAGTATAATAAAGATAATGATTCCCTCTGGGGAAAAGTTTGGGCAGATTGTGTGATAAAATATTTGGGTTCTCTAGACTCAGTGTCCCTCAGCCATGATGCAATCCTACTGCACGAACAGCATCTATCTAGACCACATTACATCTTCCTCATGGTATTTGGGGAACAAGGGAAATCAAGACAAACATAAGCCTCATGCTGCTTGCTTTGCTACGAACAACAAAGTCTTTTGCCTCTGACCTAGGAGTCTCATGTCTTCTGCTAGCATCCATAAAAGTGGCAGGCTAATTTGTGAACTTGTAAATAGGGTAAAATCTCAGACCCTTCATAGTTCTTGACAACTATGTTATTACCAAGGGTGGGAGAATTAACACAGCCTGGGGCAGAAATTTAAATGTATATTGTTATCCATCCCATGTAAACGAGAACTGTTTCTGGTTCTCTTGTCTGAGAGAGATGGAAAAGAACATATTTGTCAGATTAATGGTCACATATCTTGTACCCGTGTCTGTGTTACTCGCCTCTAGCAGACACCACATCTTGTATCTCTTTCCAGAATGAGTCTGGTTTTTCTAGGGACCAAATTGGTGAATAAAATGGAGGCATGATGGGGATCACCACTCCTGCATCCTTTAGATCTTTAGGAGTGGCACTAATTTCCATCATTCCTTCCAGCAATACTGTTTTTTATTTATATCTTGGCTAGCGGAGAGGGCAGTTTCAAAGGCTTCCAGTTGGCCTTCTGCATCATGATAGCTGTTATTTCATAGGCCAAGGATCCAATGTGAAGCTGGTACTAGGAAGTATATCTATCCTGATTATATATTTGAGGACTGAGGAAATGACTAACGTGTGGGTCTGTAGATCAGTGGACTCAGTATGACCTGGACCTTGGGTAAGACTTCATTTATTACTTGGCCCCCATAGGCACCTACTCTAACAAGGGTACTATGACAATTCTTTGTGTCTCTGAATATCAATGTCAATTCAGACTCTGTGATCAACAAACCTTGAAATGTTTACATATTCCCATTTTCCAAGTGCACAGTTATCTGAGTAAATGGCCTTAGGTCCAAAGGTTCTGGAATGACTTTTGGGGAAGGACTGAGGAAGTCATTACCATGTACATTTGCCTTTGTGTTGCAGGTTCCTTCCTCATGCGGACCTCATCCCTTCTTGGGCTTCTAATGGTCTCCAGGTCTAAAAACAGATTCATGTTCTGAATCTTGGCAAAGAATTGTGTTTTTAATTGAAGTGACTGCCTTAGTCTCCGACTATATATCTTTGAATTCATCTAATGATACAAACTGAGTAGTACTCTCATTGGCTGCCCATCTATTTTTCCCCCAGGGACACCATATTCTATTAATTATATCCATAATTCTCTGTGGGTCACTTCCCCTTGCTGCTTTCCTGACTTTATAGTACAATAATTGTTTAACTTGGCTTCTGAACCTTAAACACCAAAACCTGGCTTCTATCATTTTGGGGTCCTATTATCCCTATTGCTACCAGTAAATTTAGTTCTTTAGTGGCTTCCTTTACCATCAGCTCTGGCTTATAGAAAGTCACCAATGAGCCTCGTAATGAGACTGGTGCCCCTCACAAGAGTACATTTCTTGTGTCCTTGACATATGGTGTAGTCTCCTGGCCTTCTGTAAACTAATCATCTTGTGGGTTTTCCATCTCTACATAGTATATGGTCTCCAGCATAATCAACTGTCTGATCCTTTAAATTCTTTCTTCCTCTCTCTGCCATGGCAAATATGGCACTTTAACCTCACTTTGTATGGGCCATAATTTTTTCCATGCTTCTAGAAACCATCCTAGTAACAAATTCACACTGTGTCTTGAGTTTCTTATTATGATGTTAATACTGGAGTACAGGGAGAGTATTCCCAAATCTAACTTCTTCCTTATCCATCCTCACGTTCCCTGTCTTTTCATCAAGCACTCTCAAAACTCAATCCCACACATACTCTCTCTGTTCATGATGGTTAGATATTGAAGCTCCTGTCGGTATAGTTCCTTTCCTCCATTATCAGATCCAGCACATTGACACTTAACATCGAAAAAAAAAAGCCTACTGCACAGGAGACAACCTGAGAGCAATCTTAAGAGGAGGGCACTTGTTGTCTTGGGAAGAGGTCTCTGCACCATCTCTGAACAATGCGGAAGGGATAAGTCTTAATAGGGAAAGATGGGCCTCTTCTGGGAATATCCTCCTCTAATATGTCAAGCCTCATTCTTTCTCTACCAGGGCCTGACCTTGGCTTAGTATATCTGTCTTGATTGGAAGTTTAATCTTTGGAGATAGCCGCTCTGACAGAGTTTATTCTTTAGTTTACTCTAGTCTCTCACTGCAGGAGATGAGAGCCACTTTGTATGCTATCAAGGAGACCTTGTAGTCTTCACTTTTGGCTTTCAATTGGTGATTAATCCCTCTTAGGTTTTCATTATCTTTTCCCAGTGCAACAATCTGGCTAAGGAATAGCCACCTGTCATAGTCAGCTGGAACTGCTGTAATAAAATACCATAGACTGGGTGGCTTATACAACAGAAATATATTTCTCACAGTTCTGGGAAGTCTGAGATCAAGTTGCATGCCTTCTGATTTGATTCCCAGTAAGAGCTCTCTTCCTGGCTTGCAGACAGCTGCTTTTCACTATGTCCTCACATGGCCTTTCCTTCAGTGTGTATGAGCAGAGAGGAGGAGGAGAGAGATGCCTTCTTTTTCTTATAAGACCACCAATCCTGTTAGATCAGGGTCCTACCATATGACTTCATTTAACCTTAATTACCTCCTAAAAGCCCTATCTCCAAATACAGTCACATTAGGGCTTAGAACCTCAACCTAAGGATTTTGGGGGAACACAATTCAGTCCATAGCACCACTCAATTTCATTGTTCTTATAGTTATTATTTTCCCCATATTTCTTTAGTATCTGATACTTCATACCAGTTAATACATACCCTTCCACTGGTATACCAGCCTGATTCACCACTCATGAAAGTTAATAACTGGATGGTAATCTTATGATAGAGGTCCTCATTGTCAGGTGGGCAGCTAATGATCAAGCTCCAAAACCCTATCTTAGTGCCTGCTTCCTCAGACCTCACTCTTGGTGCCAACTGTCACAGGTTGGGTTTTTGGGAAGCAGACTATGAGATAGAATTTAACAGGCAGGACGTTTATTAAGGAGTTCCCTTGGAATGAGCACTTGTAGAAGGGAGGGGGAGGAAGCAGGATTGAGCAGAGGGAGAAATTGAGCTGTATGCAGGTCCCATAAGGAGCTAGGGAGATAAAGTTGACCTTCAGAGTGGTCCTGAGTTGGCTAAGATGGTCAGGCTCTTATACACCAACTTTGCTCAGGAATTGAATGTGGGACATCCTGGGAATGGGCCTAACCCCAAGCAGTGTAGTTTTCTGCAAATGTAGCAATCCTGAAGGTACCAAAGACTGCCGACAGCATTCCAGTACCTGGGACAAGTCCTTATTGTAGGGGGATCTGGGCAGCGCATCACAATGTCCACCAGTGGGGGGAAGTATTTGAATCTCTCACTTCTTTTGCTTTCACAGAGGGGAGAGAATTTCCACACCCCTAAGATAAAAAAGAATGAGAAGTCTTCCCTTTTCCTCAGTCTCCCTCCCCAGGGCAGTAGGAATGATTTCTCTGATAGATGAGATTAGAGAAGGAATCAAGCTTGAAAGGCTAAACACTTTCTGGGCTTTTTCTCTTTCTGTCTCTGTCTCATTCCTTTTCTCTGTCTCTTTTTATCCCCAGTCTTGTCAGTAGGATTCAACAAATTCTCTCCTCCTCGATGTTATAAGCTTATGGAGCAGACCTGAATCCCACAGGACAGCCTGAGAATGTCCAGTTTTGCCTATGACTGGGTGATGTATTCAGTGATGGGTTTGGATGAGGGCATCATTAGCAAGCCCATTTGTCAAACCAAGCCCCTTTCTCTAATTGCCTTTATCCAAGCTAATTTTTATAAATTGTATTTATTATGAAAATTTCAAACATGACCAAAAGGAGAGAGGATGCTAGTACAATGAATGAACATATATTCAGTACCCAACTAAACAAATGTCAGGATTTTTATTCAAGCCAATATTTTGATTTCCTCCTGTCTGATTCCTGAATCTTATTTTTCATTTGTTTCCATACTTAGGAAGGGAAGAAAATAGTGTCATTTTAAAGATTCTTTTCAAAAATCAAGAAATTTAACATAAAATCTGGATTTGTGACTGCCCTTGGGGAAAATAAAAAGGAAAAAGAAAAACTGGCAACACTGGACAGCTTGGCAATAACCAGCTGGCTCTGAGAAGCAGCTACCTGCTTTAGACCAGGTGTGAGCACTCCTGTTTGTCATGATCTCCTCCCCTCCCAACAGAGAGGCCAAGTGTGAGTTTGTCATTCACCATAAGGCTTAAACTGTTCCTTTTACGCATCGAGTTTCCCTCCTTCCCTCTACTTACTTACGTTGTCTGTCTGGCTCCTGCAGGCATTTGAATTTTTGGCCCTTGCTCTACAGACAGCCTCTTTAAGTCTACCGAAGGACCAAATCCAGTGAGACATACTCACAATGTCTGAGTGTTCATAACAGCTTTACTATAAGACAAAAACCATGTGCAAAATGTCCATCAGCAGGTAAACAGACAAATTGTAGAATAATCATACAATGGAATACTATAGCAGCACTAAAAAGGAATGAATAATTGATATACACAGCAACATGGATGAATCTCAAAATAATTATGCCGAGTAAAAAAATAAGACAAAAAAGAGTACATAATCTATTATTCCATTTATATAAAATTCTAGAAAGTGCAATTAACCTATAGTGACAGAAAGCAGACCCGTGGTTACCTGGGGATAGGATGAACAAAGAGAGGGGATGGATTACAAAGGGCTACGAGGCAACTTTTGGAGTTGATGGATATATTTATCTTGATTATGGTGATGGTTCCATGGATTTATATATATGTCCCATTTCATCAAACCATTCACCTTAAATATGTGCAGTTTATTATATGTCAATCAAACCTCAATAAAGCTGTAACAATAACAACAAGAAATAAAACTCAAAACAAACAAAAGACCACACCAGGTACCTGCCATACATACTAGTAGGTGCTCAATGCATGTCTATGCAAGTGTCATCAACAGACGATATTTATATTCATTTTTTATTCACTGATTGCTTACATTGATTCAGAAAGAAAAATCTGCAGTTCTGATCCTGATAACTTGTTATTAAATACTTATCCCTAGAGATGTCATAATACTAAGATTAAAGAGAAAGTCTAGGGGCCAGTCTGGTGGCTCAGTGGTTAAGTTTGCACGTTCTGCTTTGGCAGCCCAGGGTTCGCCAGTTCGGATCCTGGGTGAGGACATGGCACCGCTAGGCAAGCCATGCTGTGGCAGGTGTCCCACATATAAAGTAGAGGAAAATGGGCACAGATGTTAGCTCAGGGCCAGTCTTCCTCAGCAAAAAAGAGGAGGATTGGCAGCAGATGTTAGCTCAGGGCTAATCTTCCTAAAAAATAAAAGAAAGTCTAAATGCTTCTGGAAATGGATAACAGTGGCTGCCTCTGGAGAAAAGAACTAAGATGCAAGGTGAAAAGGATAGGCAAGTAACTTTTTACTGTTTGAATTAGTCACATGTATGTAATAAGTTCTATTTAAAAAGTTCCTTTTTTAGAAATAACTTGATTACAAAAACATGCAGTAAAAGATCATAGGAAGTGATTTGAATATGGTTCCATAAAACATTTTAACCCAGAGATAATTTATAGCTAACAAAATTAATTAAACATATGTAAGCTTTTGGTGGTGATGAGAGAATTAAGGAACTAGTCATCTATTAAGAATAAGACCACATTTCCAGCCAACTTATCAGTACCACTGAATACTAGAATACACTAGACAATGCCTTGAGAGTTCTGAGGGAAAGTAAATTCAGCTATACTGACCCAAAGAATAAAGAGCCTTTCAAATATTCAAAAACTGAAAATTTGCCTTCCATTCTTTCAGAACTAGTTATCAAGGATGTTCTCCCACAAAACAAGAAGATAAACCAAGGAAGTAGATATGAATTCTAAAAGAGTGGCTCCAACGTTGGAGCACAGTAAAGGGAAGTTCTCAGCAGTACAGCAGAGTTAAAGAACAATTAGGCTAAGTGAAGGCAGAAGGTCAAAGTTTCCTGATGGGCAATCACCAGGGTGCAAAAGAAAGAAAGCATCTCTGTAAAAGGAGAGAAAACGGAAAAAGTTGATATGATAAATTAAGTAAAATAAGCAAGGAAAAAAATGCAATTTGAAATTCCAGGAAAAGTAAAGCCATACAAGAAGTGTGTGATCCAAATATGAAGCACAAATATTTGGGCAATTGTTAATAAGGGAAGAGAATCCATTTGATCCTGATGCTCTGCACATTTTCCTTTGAGTAGCTTTCTAGTGGTTGTGACAGAGGTCTTGTAGAGAAGAAAATGTAATTCTGGACTCTACTTAGTCTGGAAGTTGGTTGTTAATTTTGAGTCAGCCTATGGACAAAACACAAAAGACTTACTTGACTGTGTTTAAGGGAGGTGAGTAGAAGGTGAGAAGGAAGAATAGTGGTATTGGTATTGGAGAGTTGAAATACCAAATAAGGTTGAAATATTATCTAGAGTTTCACAACAAAATAATTTTTAAATTATTAAAAGTTACAAAAATAAACAACAAAAGAGCTAAAATTAATGTAATAGTTAAATATTGGAGGAGTGGATGTTAGCATAATCCTTCTTTTTCTTTTCTTTTTTTTTTTTTGAGGAAGATTAGCCCTGTGCTAACATCTGCTGCCAATCCTCTTCTTTTTTTTTGCTGAGGAAGACTGGCCCCAAGCTAACATCTGTGCCCATCTTCATCTACTTTATATGTGGGATGCCTACCACAGCATGGCCTGTCAAGCGTTGCCATGTCTGTACTCGGGATCTGAACCAGAGAACCCCAGGCCACTGAAGCAGAATGTGTGAACTTAACTGCTGTGCCACCAGGCCGGCCCCTATTTTTCATAGCAGATAGACATTAGATATTGTCTAAAGCTGATGTGAACATATTTAGAAATACTGAAGGAATTACAAACAAACAAAAACATGTAAAAGAGGCTGTCCCTGGGGTTTAGTCCTAGAGGTAGAAAGGGTTAGGATGAGATTCGTTGCTTTTCATCATAAATTCTTTTGTGCTGTTTAATTTGTTTCCTTTTATCTGTTGCTAGGTGTGCATTTCTTTGACTGAAAAAAAAATTAGAGGCTGGCTTCTCTGTTTACATGGAAACAATATTTTAGACATCTACCCTATCAAGGATGACTCCCTAAAGCGAGTCCGGCCTCATCCCAGATCTTTCAGAACAAGCAAGGAGGAGGAAATTCCAAGGACACCAAGAACCTTGGACTAAGCAAATGGTTCTTCTCCTCATACTTTATTCTCTACCCTAAATGATATTTAAGAACCCTCAGTTCCTCTTACACTAGTTTCAACCCTCTACTTGTGAAATTTCTTTTTTTAAAGTGTCTGAGTAGTTCTGGTGCTCCATTTTTTTGGGGGGATAGGGTTTTGCCTGCAACAAGGTTACTGATTCTGAAAGGGGAGGTATTCTGTCTTCCTCTTATTACCAACTTTGGGACAGAATTGATTGCTCATGTTTAGAAAAAATTGTGTTTTTAGTATTGAAAAAGGAATGAGAAAATCATGGTTTAATCTAGTAGGTAGGACACCATTACTACCACCAGTTAGCAACACACCTTAATTGTAAAAATAGAAAAAAATGGAAAACCATTTCTGGTTTTTGAAAAGCTCTAGCAATATAAGCAATAGCAAGTATCCTATAACCAAGTGAAAAATGCAAAGGAAGAATACTTAATTTTGGGAGAGTAAAATGAGACAGTTGTCTTGATCCCTAAAATACTATGCTACAGATATTCATGGGGTTTGTAGAGGTAGTGAAAGTAAAGAATAAGAAAGCAAAATCAGCAAATCTCTCTTTGGTCTAAATTTCCAGTTGCTGCACCTGGAACTCTGTAGAAGGGGTGGGGAAGGGAAGAATCATGAATCAAATGTTACTGAGAAGTCTTTCTTACAAGATCTATATGAGGAAAACTACAAAACTGATGAACAAAATCAGAGAAGAATTAAATAAATGGAGAGATATTCCATGTTCATGGATAGGAAGACTCAATATCATCTAGATGTCAGTTCTTCCCAACTTGATCTAAGGATTCAATGCAATACAAATCAAAATTCCAGCAAGTTATTTTATGGATATCAACAAACTGATTCTAAAGTTTATAGGGAGAGGCAAATGACCCAGAATAACCAGCACAAAACTGACAGAGAAGAACAAAGTTGGAAGACTGATGATACCCAACTTCAAGACTTACTATAAAGCTACAATAATTAAGACAGTGTGATATTGGTGAAAGAATAGACAAATAGATCAATGGAACAGAATAGAAAGCCCAGAACTAGACTCCCATAAACATAGCCAAGTGATCTTTGACAAAAGAGCAAAGGCAATACAATGGAGTAAAGATATTAACAAATGGTGCTGGCGCAATTGGACATGCACATGCAAAAAAAAGGAATCTAGATACAGATCTTACATCCTTCACAAAAATTAACTCAAAATGGGTCATAGACCTAAATATAAAACACAAAACTATAAAACTCCTAGAAGATAACAGGAGAAAACCTAGATGATCCTGGGTATGGTTATATATTTTCAGATACAACACCAAAGACATAATCCATGATATAAATAATTGATAAGCTGCAATTCATTGAAATTAAAAACTTTTGCTCTGCAAAAGACAATGTCAAGAGAATCAGAAGACAAGCCACAGATCGGGAGAAAATATTTGCAAAAGACACATCTGATAAAGGACTGTTATCCAAAATATACAAAGAACTCTTAAAACTCAACAGTAAGAAAACAAAGAACCCAAATAAAAAATGGGCCAAAGATCTTTTTCTTTTTTGATTGATTTATTTTTTTGCTGAGGAAGATTCGCCCTGAGCTAACATCTGTGTCAATCTTCCTTCATTTTGTACGTGGATCACCGCCACAGCATGGCCACTGATCAGTGGTATACGTCTGCGCCCAGGAACCAAACCCATGCTGCTGAAGTGGAGCATGCCAAAGTTAACCACTAGGCTATGAACCTGGCCCCTGGGCCAAAGATCTTAACAGATCACACCAAAGAAGATATACAAATGCAAATAAGCACATGAAAAGATGTTCTACATCATATATCATCAGGGAAATGCAAATAAAAACAACGAGATAATACTATACATATTAGAATGGCCAAAATCTGGAACACTGACAACACCAAATGCTGACAAGGATATGGAGCAACAGGAATTCTCTTACATTGCTGGTAGGAATGCAAAATGGTACAGCCACTTTCGAAGATAATTTGGCAGTTTCTTAGAAAACTAAACATAATTTTACCATATGATCCAGCAATCACACTCCTTGGTATTTATCCAAAGGAGTTGAAAACTTATGTCCACACAAAAACCTGCACAGGAATGTTTATAGCAGCTTTATTCATAATTGTCAAAACTTGGAAGCAATTAAGATATTACTCAGTAGGTGAATGGATAAATAAACTGTGGTACATCTGGACAATGGATTATTATTTAGCACTAAAAAGGCATGGCAAGACATGAAAAGACATGGAGGAAGCTCAAACGCATATTACTAAGTGAAAGAAACCAATTAGAAAAGGCTACATTCTACAGTTTACACAGTATGCTTTATATAGTATGATTACACAGTATTACATAGTATATTTACATAGTATGACTCCAATTATATGACATTCTGGAAAAGGCAAAACTATGGAGACAATAAAAAGATCAGTGGTTGCCAGGGTGAGGTAGGAGGGAGGAATAGGTAGAGCACAGAGGATTTTTAGGACAATGAAAATACTAGTATGATATTATAACGAGGGATATATGTCATTACACATTTGTCCAAATCCGTAGAACGCACAACACCAAGAGTGAACCCTAAGGTAAACTATGGACTTTGGGTGATTATGATGTGTCAATATAGGTTCATCCTTGGTAACAAATGTATCATTCTGGTGAGTGATGTTGATAAAGGGGGAGAGGCATGCCTGTGTGTGGGCAGGGGGTATATGGGAAATCTCAGTACCTTTGTCTCAATTTTGTTGTGAACCTAGAAAAAACTAAACTAAACTAAAACTGCTCTAAAAAATGAAGTCATTAAATGAGGGCAGCCAGGTGGTGCAGCAGTTAAGGTCGCATATTCTGCTTTGTTGGCCCAGGGTTGGCCAGTTTGGATCCCGTGTATGGACCCACACACCACTGCTCAAACCATGCTGTGGCAGGCGTTCCACATATAAAGTGGAGGAAGATGGGCACGGATGTTAGCTCAGGGCCAGTCTTCCTCAGCAAAAAGAGGAGGATTGGTGGCAGATGTTAGCTCACGGCTAATCTTCCTCAAAAAAAAATAAAATAAAATAAAGTCATTAAAAAAAGTCTTCTGTAAAAGAAACAGCATCATTATTGTCATGAAAACAAGTTGGCTGAACATATCTTACTCTAAGCAGAAGTCTAAGGTCAATGGAATAACTTTGAAATCTTCTTCATTCTAAAATTATCCAGAGAGGAAAAAAACACAAGTTTAACAAAATTTTTAAAGAAGGTCTGTCATCTAAATAGTCACAAACTAGCTCTGTGAGTTATAAGGCAAAATTCTTCATGTTGTTGGTTAATAAATGTGTAACTGTAGGCCATCCAAGACCAGTTCAACTGACCTTATCTTTTCAACAGAGTAATTAAGAGTGGTTTTTCAGGAACTGAGACCCTTGTCCAGTTCAGGTTGGTTCAGACCACAAATCCATCAACTGGGCCCAAGCAAATACTCTACAAGTGACCCTCTTGACGTCAAGGAGCTCCACCTGCAGATCATGGTAATGCTGCCATTTTGTGAACACGCCTTCTATGAAGAGGCATGAAGCTTGACTATGCTTGTGCAGATCATCAATTACCTCACTTCTCCTTACTTCCAATCATCTATCTCCACACTTCAGACCACCTTGCCCTGCTACCCTGTAAATATCCTTGAGTCCCCATTTTCGGGAAGGCGGATTTGAGACTTGTTCTCTTGCTTCCTCACTTTGCTGCCTTGTGATTAAACCCTCTCTTTGCTGCAATTTCATTGTCTCAGTGATTGGCTTTCTGATCGATAGGCAAAAATGAACCTGGTTTGGTTACAAATGTTAACCATTTATTCTGTAATGTATTTATATTACATTTATATTACATTAATATGTAATTCTATAAATGCAAGTTTTATATTTGTAATATTAAATATCTACTTTTGGACCAGGTTGGCTAAGAGATTGAGTTGAAATAATAGTCTAAAGGGCATGTGTCTTCTTCTTTAGACACCTAACCTATTGAGGATGAATCCCCAAAGTGGGCTAGGCCACATTTCAGATCATTTGAAATGAGCAATGAGGTAGCAATTCCAAGGATACCAAGAAACTTGGACTACACACAGCTGTTCTACTGATACTTTATTCCCTATCCTAAACAATATTTAGGACCTTTAGCTTGTACCTACACTAGTTCCAGATACATTTTTTGATATTTTGTTCACACCTATGACTTGAATCTATTCATGAAAACTGCGGTGTTTGAAAATCTTTGCCAAGAGATATGGAATCTTGATTAAGAATCTCATGAAAGCAGAGGCTCCTGGGAAATATGATCCTGTAACAGAGTCAATACATTATGGGACATATTACTTGATCTTACCAAATAGCTAAAGGTTGACTGTATCTGCAATTTGCTTACATTTATGATTTATCAGAGTAGATCAACTAATGTGAAGAATTTGTGACAAAATAGAATCTGGAAAAGAATCAAGGCATATTTTGAATGTCATTAAGTATTTTAGATTATATTTTGTAAACCATAGGAACCACAGAAAACTTTTGTGCCTTTTTAAAGGGAGGTGAATGAAAGACAAGGACTTTTCAGAAGGCTGTTATAATTTTTCTCATGTAAGGCAATGGGAATCGGGGAGGGAAGGGCTTAAATGAGAATAGAGCAGAAAAAGCAAGGGATTTGAATGAGGATATGGTAGGACTTAGGCTTTTTTGAAGGAAAAGAGTCAAGTCTACAATGTAGACCCTAGGGAACTAGGTAATTATTTGCAAACACCAGCTCAACTATTGATTAAGTGAGAGGGCAAAATAAAGACAATTTTAAATCTCTATAAACTCAGAAAGTTGACTACCCAAGCCCTTGAATATTTTTAAAACATTGCTAAAAAGTTCTAAGCAAGATAAAAACAACAATGTAACTAATACCAATGGCATTTCTATAAAAGTCTTAATTCATTTAACATTCATATCAACTCTATGAGATAGGTACTATTGTTATTTTCATCTTACAGTTGAGAAAACTGAGGCACAAAGAGATTTTCCCAAGGTCACATATCTTTCCAGAGCAGTCTGATTCCAGAGTCGATGCTGTTAATTACTACACTATGCTGAAATTACAAGGCTGTTAAGAGAAATCAGGAAATTCGAATAAGAAAGATGCCTTATTTTAAGTGTTGAATTTTGAGCTGGAGCTTTCCGGCAAGTAAGCTGAACATGAGGAATTACAGTTAAGGAAAAATCAGGAAACACAGTAATTTCGGGAGACTCTTGAAGAGAAAGAACGTAGCAGAGAACAACAGAGAGCTAGGAGTTTAACCATGGGATGGAAGAAAGAGGAGCTAGCAAAGGAATCAGAAGACCAGTAAACCAGGTAGGTTTAGATCCCAGGAATTGTCTTAAAAGAAAGGGAAATAGGGTTTCAAAGAAGAGAGAGAAACTGAGTGTGCCAAGAAAATGAAGACTGAGAAAATGATTGGAAATTAGAATTCTGATAACCTTAAAGTGTAATATCATTTTGCTGTTATGGAGTCAAATTGATAAAAGCTAAGAAATGATAAACAACCAGCAATAGGATATATTGAAGTATCTGAGGAAGCCATTTTGTGTAAAATTAACTAGGCCTGAACTTGTTTTTCCAAAAGAGCCTGATGTGGTCATTGAGCATGCCTTGTATATCTGCTTTAAGTATTTACTATGTCCCAAAGACAAGAACAATGTCCTTAAAAATGAGGATGAAACATCCTCCACATGGGCATATCCTTAAGGATAAGCATCTCTCCCTAAACTAAGGATTGATTGCTGACCTGCTGTGCTCACCTTGTGACCACCCACCTCAAGACCACAGACCTGCTGTGTTCACTGAATTGCTGTGCCAGCAAAGCAATCTCATGACTATTGTAAAAGGGATATTCCTGTCATATGTGATGTATGTTCCAAGACACCCCACTTCTTTGGTGCCCTTCCTTCCTTAAGGAAGGAAGGCAAGGCCCCAGGCTAGTCCTGGGATCTGGCTCATAATAAACTCACACCAATTTTGATTTATAGATTATGGATTATTTGCGTTGACAGGAATAAGGTGGAAATGAAGGAAGTGACTGCTTCTTTTGAGAAATGTGAGTGAAAGGAAGGTTGGTAGTACAGTAACTGGAGAGACTAGCAGCACTCAGTTTTTTTAAAAGAACAATGGAATCTGTTGAAAATAGAAAGGAAGAAGCCAGTGGATAAGAAGATATTGAAGATAAGAAGACCCTGTGAATGTAGTGGTAGAAGGAGGAAGTGGGAAGGGAAAGCATATTTAGGCAAAATTACTGGCTTTGGAGAGAAGGGGAGAATGGGTTAATTTGGTGAAAATTTTTGAGATCATGAACAGGATGTAACTACAGATATTTTAAGATGGAGAGAATATCAAACCAGAATTGGAGTCCCACTGCTTTGGTCCCAGGAAACCAGATGAAGTTATCTATTAGTATGGATTGGGACTGGCACCTTTTATAACAAGGAAACATAGGAATAGTCTTTGCGGAGAACATGATAGGAATTCAGCCAGAGATCAGTAAAACAAATTATATTCCAGACACGAATTTATAACCCAACCAGGTCGGTTGTGACTTCCTCCAGTGAAAAGCTATAAGCCTTGTGACTTTTGGGAGGGAAACCAGAAATACGGGTGAACTAGTGGAGATTGGCCCTGAAGACTATTTAGAAGTTGGGCGATGCTAAGGCAATACTGAAACAGAGCTGGCTATAGCAACAGAGAATTTAGTCATAAACGGGGTTGATGACCTGGGGCATTAAGGATTCTCCTTTGTATTGACAAGTTGTGAGCAGGTGAAAGCTAAGAGCCACGGCCACGGACAGGCTGATGGTTAGGGAAGAGGCCACATTCAACGGGATATTTTGGTCACGATCTCACGTTAGTCAATTATTTCTTTTTTGGAAGCTACAAGGCTAGGATTCTCACGTCCGTTTCAGAGCCACTGAGAGAGTCCTAGGCTGTGGGAGGAGAAAGCTAATTCCAAAGCTGAGGCTGTATTTTCCTAGTCTAACTACATTGCTTTCTCACTAACTAGCCAATGCTGCCGCCTTATGCAAAGCCGGCACCACGGAGAGGATGCTGCTTTAGAGAGGCAGGGACGACGCCAATCGGCCCGGGGCGGGCACTGTAGCGTCCAGATCGGCGGCGAGGGAGGTCCCAAACAGCTCTCGCAACCTTTTCACCCTCGCCGGGAAAGTGCCTCGTCAACAGTCAACAATAAATCGCTAATACAATGCTAAACTCTGAGGCCCTCGTTAACCCCTGGAGAGGCAGGATCAAGGTTTTGTGTCTCTACTCCCTCCCGTTTCCGCGGCGCCCGTCCTGGGCGGGGGTTGGGGGCACCAGGAGCACGGTGGGACTGCAAAGACGCGCCAGTCGCGCGACGTGGGGAGGAGCCTCCGCGAAGGAGCCGAAGGCGGGTTTCCCTCCCAGGTCTAGAAAAAGCTCCAAAAATGGCGGGCGGCAACTCGGTTAGCCGGGCGCGCAGGCGCCGCGTTGGCCGTCCTTCCGCCCGCCTTGTGAGGCCCTCGAACTGTCCACAGCGCCCTCATCGAGAAGTACCCGCCGCTCGCGATTGGCTGAGCTGGGCTAGCGCTCCGTGCGGGGGCGGGGCCGCCACGCAGCGGCCACGTTTCCCGCGCCGCTGGTGCGCGTGCGCGCAATCCCCACAGGAAAGCGTTTGCGCGCGTCCCCGCTGCGGCCCCCAGCTCGCGCCTCAGCTCCCTCCCTTTTCCGGGCAGGCCCGTCCCGTCAGCGAGGCAGTAAGCACCGCGGCCAGCAGAGGGCGGTCCGGACCCAAGTCTGCAGCGGCGCCATTGGCGTGTGGAAAATGCCACCAGATGGCGGGTTAGGATTGCAGCTCCGTTGAAGGCGCGGCCCCCGCTCCCGAACCCCCGGCGACCACCCCGTAACAACCCCCCCACATCGGGAATAACACACCGGAGACTTTTGGGGGGAAACTAGGTCGACGGCCGGCGGCGCCCGGATGGGCAGCTGAGGTGAGTGCGGGCGGCGGCGACGGCGGCGGGGGGCGGGAAAGAGGGGGAATGCGGCGGCAGCGGCGCGGGGGTTGGAAGCGCCGATCCAAGATGGAGGCCGGGCGAGAGCGAGGGAGCGCGAGCGGGGAGCGGGCGGGCCGGGCGCGGGCCCCGCGCGGGGGAGGGAGGTAGCGCGGGCCTGTGCGGGGCGCGGCGGTCGCCGGCCGTTCGGGCGCCCGGGGGGGCGGCTGTGGGCGCGGCGGGCACCCCGGAGCCCTCGTCGTTCCCCACCCCTCCCGCGGGCCCGAAAATTGTGCCCCCGCCCGCTCGGGCACTACGGCGACGGGCGCGGAAGCCTTTGTGGCGCGCTCGGGCCCGCCGCCAAGCCCGCCCTCCGCCCCCCCGCCCGGACTCTCGGGACTCGCCCGCGCCCGGCGGGGCCGGGCCGAGGCGGGCTGCTGCGAATGCCTTCCGCCGCCCGCCGCCCTGCGTTTCTGCGGTGTTTTAGCGGTAGCGTCGTCACATGACGACGAGCTCGCCTCGGCGCAGAGGCCTGGGGGTGGCTGGCCGTGGCGGCCGGCCCAGGCCTGTTGGTGGGGTGGGGCAGGGGGTTGGCGGCCGGGGCAGAGGGGGCGTCGGGGCCGGGCCTCCCCGCTATCTGCCCTCCCCGCCCCCGACGGAGGCCTCCTTGTGAAACGTGTCCAGAGGCCCGAGCGCTGGCCCGCTAGTTTGCCAGTCCCCCGGGAGACGAGGCCAATAAAAGTTGTTTTCCCTCCTTTCTTGGGGTGGGGGCGGGGTGAAGAGCTGGGAAACTGGAGTGCCTGGAGTTGGACCAGGGCGTCGATTGGAGAGTCCGAACCGGCTGCTTCTGCGTGCTGTAGGGACGAAGAAATTTTCGAGTGTTAGGATTGTCACGTCACCCCTTCTACCCACATTTGAAATGATATCGATTCTCTTCACATTGCAAAGAATCGTGCCCCGGGTATATAAATCATGAGGTGGTTTTGGAAGCTGATAGACTCAAAACAATGCTATTTGTATGGGACGATAGCGAATTATTTGCTGTTAAAGTTGGTGTTAAGATGATGAGTATAGTTTGTTCCTTCTTGTAGTTGTGACTAGAAAAGACTATATTTTGCATCTTAGCAAATGTAGTTAGTGTTTGTGAAAGTATTTGAATTGGCATAAAGAAAGTTGCGTGATTTGTAACTCATGTGGAATTTGAATATGACTCCACCTTTTAGTTTTCTGTGTTTTTTAAAAGAAAATTGCAAATTCTGATGGTGAAGCACTTAGGGAAATATGCACAACGCTGAAAATAAAAACGACTTGTTTATTGTATGGTGTATTATTGTACCGCGTTCTCATATTTATGATGTATAAAGAATTCAGACTAGAAGAAATTTGCCCGACGGGGGAAATATTGAAAGATCCGGAAAGGTTGTTTACTTGCTTTTGATTTTTGAGAATGCTTATAAACACAAATTGTTTGCTATCTAAATAAAGTTGTAAAAAACCTACAGGTGTTTTTGTTAAATTTTTTTTTTTACGTTTTCAGAATGTACTTTAAATTGATTCGAGTGGTCTACCAATGGTCATTTTTACATCCAAACTGCTTTTGAGTAGAAATTTCATCCACTTTAGTTTTGAAGTTCTGACATTCTAAAGATGTTTGAAGGGATGTGAAGTATGGAAAATTGTTACACTACTAGGATTGCTTCCTTTGAAGACAGTAATAAAATTACTGTTGATTTGCATGGCTCTGTTAAAGCCTTAAGGCGGCTGTGGTGTAGGGGAAAGAGAGCCCTGGCCTGAAGTTACTTTAAACATTTCCTAGATTTGTGATCTTTGGGATGTCGCTCTTTGAGCCTTACTTTCCTCATCACTAAAATGAAAGCAATAAATTATATGGTAGTTGTTTAAGAAGATGTGTGTGGAAAAGACACACATCTTTTTTACCTAAGACCTTAAATACATACGCAAACACACACATCTTTAATTGTTAAAACTTTAAAAATTTATGCAGTTTTATACAGTTTTAGTCTTTTTTTCCTCGATTCTGGATCTGTGTATCTTCATAATCAATGCTGTAAGGAGATATAATGCACTTTGGAAAAAAAGATACATTTCTCTTCCTCCTTTTTTTCCTTTGCTGCTTTGTCCTATGTTGAGAGAGTGTATTAGTTTTCCTTTGATGTATAGCAAAGTACTACACATTTAGCAGCTTAAACAGCACCCATTTATTATATCACAGTTTCTGTAGGTCAGAAATCTGGGTACTGTGTAGCTGGGCCTTTCTGTTCACCATCTCACGAGGCTGAAATCAAGATGTCAGCTGTGGCTGCATTCCTCATCTAAGGCGCAGGGTCGTCTTCTATGCTCACTACTTGTTGGTACAGTTAATTTCCTTGTGGCTGTATGACTGAAGTCACCATCCTGCTCGCTGTTGGCCAGGGACCATTCTCAGCTCCTGATGAGGTGTCCACATAGACACTTTACAACATGGCTATTTACTTTCATCCAGGTAGGCAGGAGCCTGTCTCTGACTTCCTTTGTCTCTAACCCTTAGATTTCCTTTTAAGACCCCTTTTTAAAGCTCATCTGATTAGGTCATACCCACCCAGGATAATCTCTTTTTTGGTGAACTCAACTGATTAGGGACCTTAAATACATATGCAAAAAATGTATTTGCCATATAATAATCACAGCAGTGATATTTTAATTAATTAATTAATTAATTTTGAGGAAGATTAGCTGTGAGCTAACTGCTGCCAATCCTCCTCTTTTTGCTGAGGATGACTGGCCCTGAGCTAATATCCATGCCCATCTTCCTCTACTTTATACATAGGACGCCTACCACAGCATGGCTTTTTGCCAAGTGGTGCCGTGTCCGCACCCAGGATCCGAACCGGGCTAACCCTGGGCTGCCAAGAAGCGGAACATGTGAACTTAACCCGAACTTAACCGCTGCACCACCAGGCCGACCCCAGTGATATTTTATTGTATCTACAGGTCTCTCCCACACTCAAGGGAGGGGATTATACAAGGGTGTGGGTCATTGAGGGTTCTTAGAATTTTGCCTGCTGTGGGGAGAGAAATATCTTTACATTTTCCTCTTTACAATCGGGACATACAAGGAGAGCACATAGGAAGAGTAATAATCTCACTTGATAAGTTTACTTGTACTTATTCTGTCTTTTCTTCATGCTTTTTCCTTTCCCGTATTTCCTGGTACTTCAGTTTAAGTGCCTCCTTGTATAAAAGTATTTTGTTTCACTTAGAGGAAATTAAAAATAAAAACTAAAATAAAACTTGGGTAAAAAGAAGGAAGGCAATAGGAGAGATTATGTAGTTCTCACTGTTCTTTGATACCTGTTGTTTTGCCCATTTTAGAGATGAGATTGAATTTCAGAGAAGTTAAGGAATTTAAACTCTTAACATCACACTCCTGTTAAGTCACAGGTTCACACACTCATTGCACCAGACAGCTGCTTTGGTGCGATTGGTCCAGCAGCTTGTGAGGAGGGAATTCTTATGAAAAAGAATATTTATTTGAAAGTGGCAGAGTAGGGAAGTTATTGATGGAAGGAAGAAGGTAGCAGAAGTTTGGTCATGCTATGTGGGATGCTTTAACAGTCCAAGAAGCAAAATATTTTCAAGAGGAGGCAGTTAGGACAGTTTTAGTTAAGGATATTAAGCTTTAAAGAATATAACCAGGAATTAAAATTGTTAGGGAGATATAGCTCAATTTCTTAATAGAGAGGTGATATATTAGGGCCTTGGTAAATCTTTATCAGCTGAATAGAAATATGAATCATTAGAATTTAGATGATTCTTGCTACTGTGACGCTCTGTAGGCAAAAGTAGGGAGCAGAGACCTAAAAGAAAGCTGTTGCATAAGCCCTAGAATGAAATGATTCTTGAGGAAGGGTTTAGGGTTGTGTCTACAGAGGAGGAGGGATCAATTTTCTGTCGTTTTGATAGTTAGGAGTATAGGATCCTAGCTTCCTGTCTTTTAGTGCTGAGTGAAACCTTGTCTTATTGAGAAATGTGATTCTTTTTAAGTGAGCTTTAAGTAGGTCATAGTTAGACCAGTTGGTTTTATAGAATCTTTTCTCCATATAATACACGTCTTATTGCTTCCATTAGGTTTTTTTCCCTTTCTCTTCTAGTTCTCTGTTCTTGTCAGTTGGTGCTTGAAGGATATGGCAAGTCCTACCTTCTTTATATAATGCGTTCCTTTGTGCTGTGGGCCTAATTGATGCACCAGTTAGTTGCCCAAATGTCTCTAAGGAGTTTTGCTGTCATTAAACAAATATCATAATGGCTTGTAACTTCTTAGAAGCTCACAGTTAGAAAAACATTTTACAATTTGATCTAGTACAAACACACAATGGAAATAAGGGTTTCATGAAATCGCAATTGACCTTTATGCAGCGCACTCTTGATATATTCTGATTTTTTAAAAAAATTAAGACTGCTCTTTGCAATTCACCTGTAGGATATCATGACTCACAGTAACCTACAGTTGGAAAAGCGCTGAATTACAATCTCATTGGTAATCAGGAGAGTGCAAAGTAAAACCATAAGAAGAAACCATTTCACTTCCATCAGATTGGCAAACATTAAAAATTCTGCTGATATCAAGTGTTAGTGAGAATGTAGAGAAATTACACTCCCACTCTTGGCGGGAGTGTAAATTGACACAGTCATTTTGCAAAGGAATTTATTTTATGTAGTAAATTGAAGATACATGTCCCTTAAACCTAGCAGTTGTACTTCTGTCTTTACATTCCTGATGAGAAGAATGCTTGTATACCAGGATATGTGAACAAAAATGTTCACAGTAGCCCTGTTTGCAGTAGCCAAAATTTAGAAACAAAGTATCCATCAGTGGTAGAATGGATAAATAAATGGTAGTTTTCAAAAATTAAAATAATCTTGATTCCTAGGATAACCTCACTTAACAGTGTATTGTCTTTTTTATATTTAATGTTTTGTTAGGGGCTTGGGAGTATTCTTCATGAGGGATATTGCTTTGTAGTTTTCTTTGGTTGTAATGTCATTGTCAGGTTTCAGTATTAAGATTATGATGGCCTCATAAAATAAGTTGAGAGGTGTTCCCTCTGTTTACTGAAAGAGTTTGTGTAATATTGATGTTAATCTTCCTTGAGTATTTGTAAAAGTTCATCAGTGATACTATCTGGACTTGGAATTTTCTGTGTGGGAAGGTTTTTGGTAACAAATTTAAATTCAGTTTTTTTTAGTAGACATAGGGCTATTCAGATTTTGTTTCCTCTTATGTCAGTTTTGCTAAGTTTTATTTTTAAAGAAATTTGTTTGTTTCATTTCATTTGTTGACATAAGTTGTAAGGTTCTGTTGTTATCCTTCAAATGTCTGTAGGGTCTGTGGTGATAACTCCTCTTTAATTTCTGGTGTTGTTAATTTTTTTTTTCTTGATCAGTCTGATTCCTGGTTTAATCAATTTAGATATCTTTTTGAATAATAACACTGCTACTTTTCTCTGTCTTTTCCATCTCATTTGTTTCTGTTCTTTATGATTTTCTTTCTTGCATGTATTTTGCTCTCCTTTTTCTAGGTCATAGATTCCAGACATTTCTTTTTTTCTAATATAAGCATTCAAAGCTATAGATTTTCGTCTGAGAACTGTATCCCACAGATTTTGGTATGTTATATTTTTATTATCGTTCACTTTGAAATAATTTCCCATTTGCTTTGATTTCTTCTTTGACCTTTGAATTACTTAAGAATGTTTAATTTCAAAATATTTGGGATTATTTTAGATATCTTATTGTTATTGATTTCTAACTTAATTTCACTTTGATGTCAGAGAATATAATATACTCTTATGATTTTAATCCTTTTAAATTTATTGAACCTTGTTTTATGGTCCAGCATATGGCCTATCTTGGTAAATGTACCTTTCACACTTGAAAACAATGTGTATTCTGCAGTTGTTGGGTATAGTATTCTGTAATAGTCAATTAGATAAAAGGTTTTTTTGTGTGTGTGGTGAGAAAGATTGTCACCGAGCTAACATCTGTGCCAGTCTTCCTCTATTTTGTATGTGGGACGCCACTACAGCATGGCTTGATAAGTGGTGTGTAGGTCCACGCCTGGGATCCGAACCTGGGAACTCTGGGTCGCCAAAGCGGAGGGCGTTAACTTAACCACTACACTGCTGGGCCGGCCCCTAAATAAAGGTGTTTTGATGGTATTTTTCAAATCATTTATGTCTTTACTGTTTTTTGGTGGGAGAGGGGGTCTAGTTCTATCAGTTGCTGAGAGAGATGTCAAAATATCCAACTATGACTGTGGAATTGTCTGTCCCTTAATCCTGTCAATTTGTGCCTCGTGTTCTGAAGGTTTGTTATTAGACACATAAAATTTAGGGTTATTATGTCTTCCTGATGAATTGACCATTTCATCATCATGAAATGTTCTTCTTTATCCCTGGTGATAGTCTTTGTCTTGAAGTCTACTTTATTTGATATTAATATAGCCACTCTGACTTTTTTGTTTTATTGAGGTTGTATTGGCTTATAACATTGTGTAAGTTTCAGGTGTATGATGTTATATTTCATTTTCTGTATAGACTGCATTGTGTTCACCATCAACGGTGTAGTTTTTCTTCATCATCATACATATGTGCCCCTTTACCCCTTTCAACCTCTCTCCTCCCACTCCCTCCCCTCTGGTAACCACTAATCTGTTCTCCTTATCCATGTGTTTATCTGCCACCTATGAGTGAAATCATATGGTATTTGTCTTTCTCTGACTTATTTCACTTAGCATAATACCCTCAAGGTCCATCCATGTTGTTGCAAATGGCACAATTTTGTCATTTTTTATGGCTGAGTAGTATTTCATTGTATATGTGTACCACATCTTTATCCGTTCATCTGTTGATGGGCGCTTGGGTTGCTTCCCTGTCTTGGCTATTGTGAATAATGTTGCGATGAGCAGAGGGATGCATAGATCTCTTTGAATTTTTGATTTAATGTTCTTTGGATAAATACCCAGTAGTGAGATAGCTGGATCGTATAATTCTATTTTTAAGTTTTTGAGAAATCTCCATAGTCCTTTCTGTCTTGGCTGTACCAGATTGCATTTCCACCAGCAGTGTATGTAGGTTGCCTTTTCTCCACATCCTCTCCAACACTTGTTATTTCTTATCTTGTTAACTATAGCCATTCTGACAGTATGAGGTGATATTTTACTATAATTTTGATTTGCATTTCCCTGATGATTAGTGATGTTGAACATATTTTCATGTGCCTCTTGGCCATCTGTATATCTTCTTTGGAAAAATGTCTGTTCATATCGTCTGCCCATTTTTTGATTGGGTTGTTTTTTTTTTGTTGTTGAGTTGTGTGAGTTCTTTATATATTTTGGAAATTAACCCCTTGTCAGATATGTGATTTGCAAATATTTTCTCCCACTTGCTGGATTATCTTTTCATTTTGTTGATGGTGTGCTTTGCTGTGCAGTAGCTTGTTAATCTGATGTAGTCCCATTTATTTATTTTTTCTTTTGTTTCCCTTGCCTGAGTTGATACGGTGTTTGAAAAGATGCCACCAAGACTGATGTCAGAGAGTGTACTGCCTATATTTTCTTTTAGGAGTTTTATAGTTTCGTCTTACATTCAAGTCTTTAATCCATTTTCAGTTAATTTTTGTGTACAGTGTAAGATAATGGTGTACTTTCATTCTTTTGCATGTGGTTGTCCAGTTTTCCCAGCATCACTTATTGAAGAGACTTTTCTTTTTTGATTTTATGTTCTTAGTTCCTCTGTCAAAGATTAGCTGTCCATGTTTGTGTGGTTTACTTCGGAGCCCCCAGTTCTGTTCCGTTGATCTGTGTATGTGTTTTTCTACCAGTACCATGCAGTTTTGATTACTATAACTTTGTAGTATAGCTTGAATTCAGGGAATGTGATACCTCCAACTTTTACTTTTTTCTCAGAATTGTTTTGGCTATTTGGAGTCTTTTGTTGTTCCATATAAATTTTAGGATTTTGTTCTATTTCCGTGAAGAATGTTATTGGGATTCTGATTGGGATTGCACTGAATCTGTAGATTGCTTTAGGTAATATGGACATTTTAACCATGTTTATTCTTCCACGCCATAAGCATGGAATATTTTTCCATTTCTTTATGTCTTCTTCTATTTCTTTCAATAATGTCTTATAGTTTTCAGTGTATAAGTGTTTCCCCTCCTTGGTTAAATTTATTTCTAGGCATTTTATCTTTTTTGTTGCAACTGTAAATGGGATTGTACTCTTGACCTCTCTTTTAACTAGTTCATTATTAGTGTAATGAAATGCATCTGACTTATTTTGCAGGGAAAGATGTGCCCTGAGCTAACTTCTGTTGCCTATCTTTTTTTCTCCCCCTCCCAAAGCCCCAGCGCACAGTTGTATGTTCTAGTTTAAGTCCTTCTAGTTCTTCTAAGTGCGCTGCCACCACACTGTGGTAACTGACAGATGGGAGGTGTGGTTCTGTAATCGGGAAATGAACCTGGGTCATTAAAGTGGTGAGAGTGCTGACCTTTAACCACTAGGTCGTCAGGGCTGTCTCACAACTGATTTTCGTATGTTGATTTTGTACCCTTCAGCTTTGTTTTAGTTATTGATTATTTTTGATAGTTTTCTAGTGGATTCTTTAGGGTTTTCTACGTATAGAATCATGTCATCCACAAACAGTGAGAGTTTTACTTCTTCCTTTCGAGTTTGGATCTCTTTTATTTCTTTTTCTTGCCTAATTGCTCTGGCTAGAACTTCCAGTCCTGTGTTGAATGAGAGTGGTGGGAATAAGCCCTTTTGTCTTTTTCCTATTCCCAGAGGAATGGCTTTCAGTTTTTCAGCATTAAGGATGACACTGACTGTGGGTTTGTCATATGTGGCCTTTATCATGTTGAGGAACTTTCCTTGTATACCTATTTTATTGAGAGTTTTTATCATAAATGGATGTTGGATCTTGTCAAATGCTTTCTCTGCGTCATTTGAGATGGTAATGTGATTTTTATTCCTCGTTTTGTTAATGTGGTCTATCACATTGATTTGCTGATGGTGAACCATTCCTGTATCCCTGGAATAAATCTCACTTGATCATGGTGTATGATCCTTTTAATGTGTATGTTGTATTCAATTTGCTACTATTTTGTTGAGGATTTTTGCATCTATGTTCATCAGTAATATATGGCCTGTAATATTCCTTTTCTTTGTTGTCCTTGTCTGGTTTTGGTATCAGGGTAATGTTGGCCTTGTAACATGAGTTAGGAAGTATTCCATCCTCTTCAGTTTTTCAGAATAATTTGAGAAGGATAGGAATTAAATCTTTGAATGTTTGATAGAATTCACCAGAGAAGCTGTCTGGTCCTGGACTTTCGATTTTCAGGAGGTTTTTGATTACTGTTTCAATCTCTTTGCTTGTGATTGATCTATTCACATTCTCTATTTCTTTTTGATTCAGTTTTGGGAGGTTGTATAATTCTAAGAATTTATTTCTTCGAGATTAGTAAGTTTGTTGGTGTATTGCTTTTCATAGTATTCTCCTATAATCCTTTGTATTTCTGTGGTGTCTGTTGTAGTTTCTCCCCTTTCATTTCTAATTTTATTTACTCGAGTCTTCTCTTTTTTTCTTAGTTAGTTTGGGTAAGGGCTTATAAATTTTGTTTATCCACTCCAACTTTTCTTGAGCTTAATGTTTCCATAGTATATTTTTTTCAATCTGGTTACTTAAAACTCTTTAATTTACATTCAAAATGTACCTGTTGAACACAGCATATAATTGAGTTTTGCTTTTTCAGCCTTCTTGACAATATGGAAGTGAAATCTCTTTTTCAATTGTAATAAACATTGGTTATATGTTAATGCCTGTCAAGAACTGTGGAGGATCTGAGATTTTACCCTTACTTGTAGGCTTCATAAGTTAACCTGCCACAGTTTAATGGATGCTGATAGGAACCATGAGCCTCCTTGGTCAGAGATTAAGAACAATGCATTATAGCAATAGGAGTAGGCACAGAATCATCATTTGCGTCAGATCTCTGAACCCATTTGCACAGGGTAGTGTGAAGATCTGATACCTGCATGTCGAGTGGATTGTGTTACAGAAGAGGAATTCAAAGCTTAGAGAAACAGCTCTTTATAATGGGTAGTGAGGATGCCTCTCCTTTTCTGTGATGGAGAGGTTATGTCTCTTTTCCAAGACTGTTCGCTATATAAATATCCTTGAAAAGATTGGAACAAAGGCAATTGGTGCTTCTGTTTTCAAGACATGCAGAAAAGTGAGAGACCCATGGAGATTAGTTTCCCAAAACTGCCCATTGAATTTTCTCAATTTTGTATGTGTTATTTACTTTTTAAGTTTTTCTTCTTTTTCTTACATGGCCCCAGCCTAGCTTTCCAGCTCCATCTCTGCACTGTGCTTCACTATGGGTTTTAGGCTCTCACCAAATTGGATTACATACTTGTATGTGTTCTTCCCCCCATGTCTGTGTTCTGGTGTATATGTGTGTAAGAAAAAACTCATTGAGCATTTACTGTGTATCAATAAACACTTTACAATATCTTTGAGAGGTAGTTATTGTTACATTGATAACATCTGTGTTACAAGTTAAATTTATTTAATCTCAAATTAATTAAATTTATTAGATTAAACTTTCCAAGTTTGTGATGAGGGAGGGGCACATTGTAGAGAAGCTTTTGCAGCATTCTATTTCTTGACCTTTGTGTAGTTACATGGAGATTTTGCTTTATGATTCTTTAGACTGTTATCTAGGTTTTATGTGTTGTACTGTATAATATAATTCATAAAGAAAGGAAAAGCAGAAAAAGCCAATAAATACTGAGTTGCAGGATCTGTGTAAAATCTTTCTTGATAACTTCACCCAGCATTTATCACCCTCTGTGTATTTTCATTTATTGCAAATGCACTATTGCATTTATTGTTGGCACCATAAGATTTGGTAAGTAGTGGTTTTCATAAGGCATAGTATCCTATATAATGTTGTAGACTAATCATCCAAAGGCCACACAGCCAATAAATGATAGATCCAGGATTTAAACCCAGGTTTACTCTCAGAACCCAGACTCTAAATCTCTTAAAAGGCCATTTTTCTTTCAGCCTCATTTCTGCATGTTGAAATCCATTGCACTTTGAAGTTTATTTTACAGAGATTTGGTTTTCTTCCTTGTTCCATATAATTGTTGTGTGATCTTTGGTGGGACATTTAATTTCTGGAGCCTCAGTTGTCTCAACTCCATCTTGGGAACCAGTTAAGGTTCTTTCAACAAATACCTGTATGGGTGCCTACTCCCTGGCTAGTGTACAAAGTTGATAAATACATAGGTTTTGCTTCTATTCTGTTGAGAGAAGTTAAAAACCAAAACAAAAACTCCAGAGCAACAAAACAAACTAACAGGAATAATACATGAAATGTTGTGGAGGGGGTTAGGTTCGGGTTACTTTGGAAGCATAAAGTGCAAAGGTAAGAGGAGATGCCCCTTTCCCTATCAGGTCAAATAATTTTTATATGTCAGGAGGTAACAAAAATGAATCAGAATTTTTCTGCAGCGTTCTTTTATTTTCTGATCAAGATAATATTAATAACTAAATATTAACTGCACTGTTATTAGGCCCTCTGGCAAGATGTCTCTTCATAGTTGTTGAACTGGTTTAGAGATCCAGGTAGAGACAACACTCACCATCTCCTCAGTCTTAGAGAGGCAGAAAAAAAGTATTTTATACATAGTCAAGTGTGAGTATGACCTGGTTGTCTCTTTTGAGGTACCGATTCCCTCTTTTATCCTAAAGTTCTGTTGACCCTGATTATATCGGGTTATTATTTTTCCTACCTCATTTACAGCACTGAGAGGCAGGCCGCTTTTGTTCTCCACTAGAACAAAGATACTACAAAGTAGTACAAAGAGATCGTACAAGGTAGGAAATGTGCACAAATTCTTATGACATAATGCAAGATATAAAAGCTAAACAACATCTTAAGCTGTGTTCTACTTTATTGTTACAGCCTAAATTAACTTTTGGGAAGAAAATGCTTTATTGTTTACCTTGTACTGCTAGGGATAGTTAAAAAGTTTGTATGTTCATGGATTCTGGAAGCGCTGTCACATGATAATTGGCTAAGAAAGCCATTGTCCATTGTCCAAGAGAATTCCTAGCACCTGAGTCACACTGCTTGTGTCAAATTCTAACTCAGCCCCTTCCTAGGCCGTGTTAACTTAGGGAAATTCTTTAACCTCTCTAAACCTCGGTTTTCTCATATGTAACATGGGAATAATAAAAACATGCCTCTGGATGGGTTGCTGTAGAGGTTAAAAAGTTAGCTTTTTTAACTATTAGACTATATTGCATTGTACATAAATACAGGGGACATTGATCTTAAATTTAAAAGGTGGATAAGATTATAATCTAGATAAATGATGAGGTTACTTTCCATAAGCAAAGAATTTTAATTAGTTGGTTCTTATCAGCACTTAGAGCTAGCAATAGATTAAAAGTTTATTAATGAGAATGGCCAGAGGATGAGGTACTCTGGTTAACTGAGAGATGAGGGTTATAGCCAGAGTTTTCTGCTTATTGTTAAACATATTTAAAAAATGAGGCTCTTTTTCTTTCTTTAGGAAGTGCTACATCCTGGAAAGGCATTGTAATGCTTTCTTGTTAGTTGAGAAATTTTGATGGCTGTATCAAGCTTATTATTTATGAATATTAGCTTTGCATGTATAATTTTCAAATAGAGAGACTAGGAATGAATCTTTATCAAGAGCAAAACATATCCTGAAAATGACCTCTTTGAGTAGGTTCCTAGACAAAATAAGATGATAGATTACTGCTTTTTCCTCTCATAAAAATGGGGTACAGAGAACAAAACTCTGGTTAGTATGAGAGTTTTTAAGTTATGGATATTTACGATTTTATTTTATAAATGTAAAAACAGTGTGGTGTAGGAGAGAGAAAAGTAATATAGGGCCAGAGACCTGAGTTTTAATTACAGCTCTACCACTAAGTAGCTGTGTGTCTTTTGAGTCATTATCGCTCTGAGCCTCAGTTTCTTCATTGTAAAATTAGTGTCTTGGACCTGGTTACTAAGATTCCTGTAAATTTTTTAGTCCATGTTGAAAAAATCAAGAAATCAACTCTGAATCAAGTAATGGAGAGTTTTTGATTCGAAAGTCATTTTTTTTTTTGAGGAAGATTAGCCCTGAGCTAACCACTGCCAATTCTCCTCCTTTTTCCTGGGGAAGCCTGGTCCTGAGCTAACATCCGTGCCCATCTTCCTCTACTTTTTATATGTGGGACGCCTACCACAGCATGGTGTGCAAGCGGTGCCATGTCCGCACCGGGATCCGAACCAGTGAACCCCAGGCCTCTGAAGTGGAACATGCGCACTTAACCGCTGTGCCACTGGGCCTGCCCCTCGAAAGTCTTTAGTTTTGAAAAACGTAAGTGTGTCATCAGCAGGTTTCTTTTGCCTCATCTCTCAACTGATTATTAGGATAATTCGTGCTTTCCCCTAGCTGATGAGTTTACAGATCAAATACGTTGATATTTAGATAGTATTTATAGTTTTTGGTGCCAGCTATGGGTGCATGTTTGCTTCTTTGGTGAGAAACAGATAGATTGGCAAGTGTTTTCATATAATTTTATTCATTGTGAATCATTCAAACTTTTATTGAATATCTACAGTGAGTCATACAATATGGGTATAAAGACATTAAAGCACAGTTCTTGTCTTCCTGATGTACAGAGAGGCGATTCATGACTCAGAACTTAGGTGATGCCTTTTCCAGAAATCCTTTCCTGATAGGCTTATTCCCCCTTCCTCCTTCTCTCCCTCCCTTCCTCAAATCCAGGGTTGGTCTAAGTGCTCTTTCTTTGTGTTTTAGAGGTATTCTGTGCCAGAGCTGCCCTGGCTAATTGCAGAATTGGTGCTCTGCACAAAGGTACCTGCCCAAGGGCATAGGTAGGGGCTAAAATCCAAGTTTTATTCTGCTTGATAAATGGTTCATTTGCCTTTTTCACATTTTTCTAATTCACCTGCCTAAAGGAGGCCTTTTTTCTGAATTCTTACAAAAGAATCTGAATATGCTAATAGATATCTACCCTGTGCATCAGTATACCATTAAGAACATTCTGTAGTGTGTTTTTTTTGTAGCCAAGTTTTATAGTAGGTAATAAATGCCTTGGGATGGTTTGTTGAAGCGAGCAAATGCTTCCTGTAGGTGAAGTCTAATGTAAGTTTTGAAAGAAAAGTGAAAGTTAGCCAGGGAGGAGTGGGATGATGGAGATGGGAATGGCATTCCAGGTGAATGGAAAGGGACAGGGTTATGATCTAGTCTTGTCCAGTGGTTCTCAGAGTATGGTCCCTGCACCAGCAGTGTCAATATTACCTGGGAACTTGTTAGAAATGCAAGTTCTTGGACCTTACCCCAGTGATCAGAAATCATGGAGATAAGAGACCAGCAGTTTGGGTTGTAACAGGTTCTTCAGGTGATTCTGATTCAAGCTGAAGTTTGAGAACCACAGGTATAGTCCACTTCTTTTAAAAAAAAATTATTTATTTTTCTTTTATGTTTTTGGTGAGGAAGATTGGCCCTGAGCTAACACCTGTTGCCAGTCTTCCTCTTTTTGCTTGAGGAAGAGTGGCCCTGAGCTAACATCTGTGCCAGTCTTCCTCCATTTTGTATGTGGGATGCTGCCACAGCATGGCTTGATAAGCAGTGTTAGGTCTGTGCCTGGGATCTGAACCCATGAACCCCACGCTGCCAAAGCGGAGAGCACAAACTTAACCACTACGCCACCAGGCTGGCCCCTATAGTCTGATTCTTGAGGAAGCGTTAGTTGAGTGTGTTTCAGAGCATGGGGTAGCTGTAGAGGAGTGATTAAAATATAGAGCTGTAAGCATTGACCAGAGTGCCTGGTGTGCAAAGGAAAGGGTTTCAACTTCGTCCTTAGGCCACTGGCTGCACTTTAGAATCACCTGGGAGCTTTAAAAATATGTGATATATACACAATGGAATATTAGCCATAAAAAAGAATGGAATCTTACGTTTGCAGCAACATGGATGGGCCTAGAGGGTATTATGTTAAGTGAAATAAGTCAGATACAGAAAGGCAAATATCATATGATTTCACTTATATGTGGAGTCTAATAAACAAAACAAACTAACAAAATAACAGAAACAGACTCATAGATACAGAGAACAAACTGGTGGTTGCTAGAGAGGAGGGAGTGGAGGGGTTAAGAGAAATAGGTTAAGGGGATAAAATTTCCAGTTGTAAAATAAATAAGGGGCGGGGATGTAATATACGGCATAGGAAATATAGTTAGTAATATTGTAATAGCTGTGTATAGTCACAGATGGTTACTAGACTTAACTGTGGTGTTCATTTCATAACATATATGTGTCGAATCACTATGTTGTACACCTGAAACTAACATAATATTGTATGTCAAGTATACTTCAATTAAAAAAAATGTGTACCAGTGGTTGGGATACCAGTGGTTGGGATCTATCTCAGACCAGCTGACACCAAATCTCTGAGTTTCTGATGCACAGTGAGGGTTGTGAACTATATAATCTACAGAACTTGGTTACTGATTATAATAGCATTCACATTTATTGAGTGTCAAATACTGTATCAAGTAGTGTGGTAGTAATTAAATAACACAGCAATCTTATAAAGGTGGTATTCCCATTTCACGGATGAGGTAGAGAAGTTAAGTACCTTTTTCCAGTATTACCTAGGTAGGAAGGTGGTGGTTTTGAGTCCAGCTTTTTGTGACACTAAAGTCTAATGTCTTAAGCAGTCTTTTTTTTTAACCTGGGTTTCATGAACTTAGATGGGAAAATAATCACATCTTTATTTTCACTAACCTCTAAGTGAGATTTAGCATTTTCTTTGACTTTGAATGTAGGCAGCAAATCACAGTTGTATTAGCAAAGCCTGTGTCTTTGTTACCAATAGAAATTGGAACTATTTTCATATTAAATTACAAATGTTGCAGATATCTCAAGGTATTATTTATCCTAATCAGTACTTTAAATTTAGGCTAATTGTTAGACCCACCTCTAGATCTTTTATTTGTTGCATTAAAGAAACAAATATATTTCTTTATCACAAATTTGCTTTTTTAATATGTTGATAATTGTATTTGAATATAATTAATATTTCCTTTTCTAAACATGGTACCATTTGCTGAGAGAGAGTTTAGTGGACAAATTGATGTAGGATAGACAGGGAATAAAAAATCCACTTATTTGGTTATCTCTCAGAATAGAGATCCTTTTAAAAGAGAGAGTCTCTCTTTCTTTCCCCACTCCTCTTTTATTTGCCTTGTTAAATAGGACTGAAACCCAAGTTGTTAATGTTAAATGTCAGAGTCATTAGATTAAAAAATACTTTGGGTTTAAAATACTTTTTTCTAAGCACTTCCTAAAAAATTAGAGAAGAAGATGATATGCATTATCTCACTAGCCATTCTAACTATCCTGTAGTCTGATACGGTGCTGTTCAATAGAATTTTCTGCAGTGGTGGAAACATTTTGTATATGTGCTGTCTGGTGTGGTAGCTATTAACCACAGTGATGCAAAGAAACAAAAGAATGTAACAGTTAATGGCAATATAATATTATATAATAGTATATATAATAACATTATATAATAATAACAGTACTTGTTATATACCAGGCACTGTTCTAAGAATTTTACATATATTCACTTATGTAATCCTTACAACAATCCTATGAAGTGGGTACTATTAAGTCTCAGTTTACAGATGAGGAAACTGAGGCACAGAGAAGTTAAGTGATTTTCCAAAGGTCATGTAGCTAGTAATTAACAGAACTGGGATTTAGACCCTGGCATTCTGATTTTCTTTATGTTCCCTTTATAATATTGTCCTTTATCACTTTCCTCAAACCCCCAAATGTATACACAGAATTCTGTTAGAAACAGTACATTAAAAGGAATTTAAGATAAATCATTTTGTTCTAATTATTAACTAAGAATTGTACAGTACTTTATAGTACTTTGTCCTTTGTTATTATTTGAGTGTAATCATGGACTCAATTTACTATTTTATTTCCTGTAAGTAAACTTGTGTTAGATGTAGTAGGTATTTTTAGTAACTAGCACTGATATTGTTAAACAGTAATTTAGACTTTTTTCCCCCAAGATTAATTTAAAGCTGGATTCAGAAATTGAATATTAATATGGTTATTTTGTTTACTGAAACTAATTGAAGTGTAATTGTGAGGTTATTTTGTGATGAATTGGCTTTGGTTAATGGATATTTGACTTTCCATAGTCAACATATATGAATAACTAACCTACGTTACACCTAGTGTGTTATTTTCCTGGAGGCTCAGAAGGGGAAAAGTCTCTCTTAGGTACAGAGTTCGATTCTTATCATATTCAGGGCAAGCTGGTGGTAGAGTGAGATTAAAAGGGGCAGGAAAACTGTCATTTTTCACTAATCAGTTATAGGCATTGTGCTTGGTGCTTTACATATGTAGCCGTCATTTATTGAATACAGGCTGTTTATCACACCCTTCCGGTGCTTTAAATTCATTACATATGTCTTTTAGTCTGCACACAGCCGTTTAGACATCGTGATGATGGCAAAGATATTTTACAGATGAGGGCTTTGTTAGACTCTTCCTCTTCCTTCTACTCTCCTCCCTTCCACTTCAAGGGGAAATGATCATAAATATAGGTGGGGGTGAGGTTATCATTGATGCCAGCCCATCTAGTACTTAAGGTTCTCCAGTTATAAATTTGTTCATTTCATTTTGGCTAGATGCTGGAAATAAGGTAAACAGGTATTTGTTTTCATGTGAGAGCAGTCAATAATCAGGCAAACAAAATAATCATAGACTGTGATAAATGCTATAAAGGGAATAAATGAGGCACTGTGATGGGTAGTAACAGGATACATACGTAAATAGGGTGAGTCAGGGAAGGCAGCTTTGAGGATGTGAAATTTAAGCTGTGACACACACAGAACCTGGGCAAGAATGGTCCAGGGACAAGGAAGAGCAAAGGCAAAATCTCCATAGCAGAAATGGCTGTGGTATTTTAGGAAATGAGAGAAGGTCATAGTCACTGGAGGGAGCATATGCAGGAAGAGTGTCGCGGCATGACATGAGATTAGAGAGGTGGGCCAGAGTCTGGATTATGTAGGGGTATGTTTGGGTTAGTAAGGCCTCTAAGGAGTGCAGATTTTATTATAAGTAAAATGAGAAACCATTGGAGAGTTTTAAGCAGAGGAACATTTTAAAAACATCCCTCTAGCTCAGTAGTGATTTTCCGAGTGATTTTGCTCCCCAGGGGACATTTGGCAATGTCTGCACTTTTGATTGTCACAACTAGGGGTGATGGTATATGCTACTGGCTTTAGTGGGTAGAGGCCAGGGATGCTGCTAAACCTTCTACGATAAACAGGACACTCCCCTGCAACAAGGAATTATGGACTCAAAATGTCAGTAGTGCCAAGGTTGAGAACTACTACTCTAGCTGCTGTGTGACTATTGGATTGTGGTGGGGGTAGAGTGGAAGAGGGGAAGGTTAGGTTGTTGTAGTGTCCAGGTGACACTTGATAGTGCCTTGGACCGTGGTTGTAATAAAGGTAATAATGAGAAGTGTTTTGATTCTGTATGTGTTTTGGAGATAGAGTAGACAGTGAGGGAAAGGGGTGAGTCAAGGATAATCTCTAGGTTTCTGACTTTAATAATTGAGTGATGGTGGAGGGGAAGACTAGAGAGAAGACCAAGGATAAAGTGTTTTGATTTTTAAAATGTTATTTCATGGAACTTGAGTTGCTGTTAATAGAAGACACACCTGTAATTTATGTACCGTAAGAAGGAAACAAATGCCATATGCCTGTACAGTCTATAATTGGTCACACCAGCCACTTACTGCTTTGAACTCTTTTATCTATTCCCAGAGATTTGGCGATTTCTTCTGCCTTCCTTTGCGTTGCTGGTCCCGTAAATCACTTTATTGTTACTTTGCAAGAAAACATGAAGTTGGAATTATTACTAGCAATAACAAATATTTGATTTGCTAATTTCAATTTTTGTACCTTTGTATGCAATAACTTCACTTTAATGCCAAATTATAGAATAATATTTTAGAAGACGTTTTAAAGGTAAACCTAACATACATGAAACTAACAATGCAGATAACTCAGTTGATGACAAAGTGAACAGCTATGACTGAGTTCATGGATGAACAATGACAGCTATGTTTGATTACTGTATGTCCATTTGTAGTTATAAGTTATGTTGTAAAATGCCAGTTATAAAATGCTGTTGATTGTGAGATGCATCTTTACTTCAGAAGTGTTAAAATAAGGAGAAAAAATGTACATGTTAGTGTGGGTGAAATACAGTAGTTGGTGAGAAGCTTCCCATAGCAGCCCATTTAACATGATATGGGTAGAAATGGATGAATAACACTACTGATGGTACTTGTGTATGGTACAGTATAGTATGAATGCTTTCTGTGTTATGGAAGCTCACCTTTTAAAGGAGACCGCTGGCAGGTGAAAATATGCATTTGCAATGAGCTATTCAGACAGTGGTAGAATTTGTTGAAAGAATGAGTAAAATGGGTGACAAGTAAGACATAGTTCTTAGGCGATATTGTGTAACCTAAGTGATGAAATTGAAGCAACGAAACTCTGAGTATATGTGTGTTTTGAGGGTTTGTGTGTATGCCAGTACTAGCAGTACTATTAGTACAGAGTAAAGTTAGAGGCATGTGTATCTTAATTTTGGCCAGTTAAAGAACCTAATTGCCATTTTTTCACATTGCACTATAAGTTCTAGTTTAATTTACATAGCTTTGGAAAACGGTTTGCCAGTAGTTTTGCTGCATTATATTAAAAGGACAGTAACCATAACCTAAAACAGATACTGAAATTTTATTAACCAAAACAAAGTTCCCGTGTGTTTAATGGTGTCCTCGTGTGTGTGTGATTATAATTTCTTTGACATAAAAACCCCAAATCTTTTACCACAACCACCCTTCAGCGGGAATGCAGCTGTGGCTCTTTAGTCTAAGCCATAGCCAGATATCCCAGAAACATCAGGTACTCCTTTCAGATCTGATAGTGATTTTTTTTTGTGGCTAATTGATTTCCCCAAATGATCATTTCTTTCTGAGATTACCTTAACAAAGTAAAATAGTCACGTTGGTTAAGTTGCAAATACTCTGCGATGGTTTTGTTTTACTTGTTTGGGACTTAATTAAATACTACTTGTATTGTGATAAACTGTGAAAATTCAGATGTGGCTTTCTTTTCTATAGTATTCAATGTCGTTAGGGCAGGGACATGTTGCTTTTGTGTGCTCTGTAGCAGCAGAGCACAGTGCTGGGCAAAATAATAGGCACTCAGTAAAATGGTACTTAAATTCAGCCAAATTGAATAATTTAGATTTGTACTATAGACTAAACTTAATTGTTATACTTTAAGACTTTTTATTAGAGATTATTTCATTATAGCTTCAGGTATGCTGATAACATTATTCTTTACTTTAATTTCTTTATTGTGCTATTTGTTCCTAAATCTTTTCAGCCACATTTTTACTGTCTCATTTATTATTACTTCATTCATTCATTACATGTTGTTATTGACCACTTTCATTCTAAGGTTCAAGCTAGACAGAGCTTGCAAATAGGAAGTAGTTCTTTTGTCATACAACCTCACTTTAAGCAGATACACACAAATGCACATTAAAAAAAATCTTGTCTATTAAAGGGTGATATATTGATGTGTGGGGTGACTGATTTGCTTACAGTAAGATTTTTGGTAAAGGTTCACTGATTCACTAAGATACGTGGAAGCTTCCTTAGTTGATTCAAAATACCATTGGAAAAAATATCATTGGATTTACGTAGAAATGTTAAGGAACATATTGATTGGCACTTATAATACTTTAAATGTTTGACCTTTTCCATTGGAACCTCCCTAGTTCCCTTAAAAAAGGGAATTTGAATTGTTAGGCAGGAGCATTCCATTTTCTAAAAAAGAAGAAATGATACTTCACTATAAAAGACCTATTCATGAATTCGTGCATATGTTGTTGAACTTTTTGATTTTTTTTTTTTTGAGGAAGATTATCCCTGAGCTAACATCTGTGCTGGTACTCCTCTATTTTTTTACATATGTGGGATGCTGCCACAGCATGGTTTGATGAGTGGTATGTGGATTTGCTCCCTGGATCCAAACCCGTGGACCCAGGCCGCCAAAGCGGAGTGCACAAACTTAACCACTATGCTACTGGGCCAGCCCTGGATTTTTTTTTGAACATCAACATTGACAGTTTTTTTTTTTCATTTGAATATAGACATTGGCAGTTCTTTTCTATCTTGTAGAGCCCTCTAGTCTTACGACACCTCTTTTGTTGCTCTCCTGCCTTAATTTTCTTATCTAGCCTCAAGCCTTATTTAACTTTTGAAATAGGTTGAGCTGCTTTGCACTTTTGCCTCTTCATCTCATCTGTCTAACCAGTACCCACCACAGATGAGTTAATTTTTCTGATTTCAGTGTACCTGGCTCTGAGCTGCTGCGCACATCTGGAGAAAATCACAATTTTGCAGACTGGAGTCACTAAATATTCATGCTTTCCAATCTTAATTGGACCCTCAGCATTACCCATTAATCCTTCCTTGTTCCTAGTTAGTTCTTTCTCATTTCTGATACCAGTTATTTAAAAGTTTCTACTCTGTTGAACACACCTCACCTCGCCAGTTCTTCTCTTTCTCAGTAGATGACCGTATTTATTCATTGAGAAACTTGGATTTAATTATTATTTTACTTCTAGAAGATGTTGAAATGATTAAAATGAGGCTACATAGAGATTACCCTGACTTTTGCTATGCCTAACCCTTGGAGGCCTACAGCAAACTAAGATATAAATTTTAGAACAAAATTTGAAAAATGTATTTTTGTAATAATTTTGGTTGAATCTACTTTGGGCTAATTTTAGTATAAAATCACTTTTTTCAATTATAGTTACGTTTTTGGAGTAGTTTTGTGTTTTGAAATTTAAGATTAACGGAACTTCTGTGTTGTGTAAAAGATTCCAAATAAATATCTTTTGCCAACTTTTTTTTATTGTAGTATAACATATTAACGTGTAAGTACACTACTCATAAATTTGATGGATTTTTACCCATATAACCACCTCCCAGATCAAGGTATGAAACATTTCCAGCACCCCAGAAGGTTCTCTATATCTCTTTTCCGTTCTCTCTCCCTTCCTCCCTTCCCCCCTTCCAACTTTTGTAGACATCAGTTAATTTTATACTTTATTGCCTGGCTTCTTTTGCTTAACATGATGTCTGTGAGATTCATCCATGTTGTAACATGTATTAGCAGTTCTTTTTTATTGCTATGCAGTGTTCTGCTGTATGAATATACCGGAACATATTAATGCATTCTTTTGCGCATGGACATTTGGGTGGTATTCAGTTTTTGGCTGTTAGGATAAAGCTGCTGTGAACATTCTTCTACAAGTCTCTTAGTGAACATCTGCCCTCGTTTCTTTTGGATATATATACCTAGAGTGGAATTGCTGAATCATAGTATACTTATTAATACCAATTTTGTAATGGAACCAAATGATTAACTTTACCTCTACCTATCTGTAAGCAATTTTATTCCTTTTGATAAAGAATACAAAAAGAGCATTGCTTTTTCTAACAATATTCTAAAAGAAGGCACTTCTTTGTTTTCGTTTATGTATAAAATTAAAATTCATTTGGTTTTAAATTGAAGTGTTTGGTCCTGTTAGTACTTCCTTCAGTATTCTTTATAAATCTTTTATTTCCCTCCTTTATTCAAATTTGACCATTTCTTTCTGTGATAGTCTGTGTTGATCTCTGTAAGATTATCTTTCTTATTTATTAGAGAATTTCTCTGACTGCTCCTAGACTGTGGAAAATAATCATTGGTTTTCCTGGCAGAAACATAGGCTTCTTAATTTTATTCAGTTGGCCTTTTAGATACTTGCACTGTCTAAAGTAGAAGGAGCTACTGGGTTTGGAGACCAAAGACTTAGATTCTAATCCAGGTTTGTTGATTTATTAGCAGCATGTCCTTTTGTAAATTACTTTTACTTTACTGCCTCATTTGTGTTCGTAATAAGCACGTATGTACTGGTCTTCTCAGAGGATGTTGGCTAGTAAATGAGCTAATGTAACAGTACTCTGTAAAGTATGAAATATGGATATAAGTAGTTGTCTTTTGGAGGGGACGTTTTGTACATTTGCAGATTTCTAAACAGCATTCATCCAGTTTGTAAAACAAAATACAAGTTGCAGTTTTCAGAGGCATGCAGCAGGGCCGAAGAGTGTCTCTAGGGAAGGCTGACTGCCTGATGAGTCAGTTTTTAAGTGTGGCAGAAACTGATGAACTGTGTACCAGATCGGGTTCTCAGAATTGCTATGTTTAGAAGTTTAATTTATTATTTACATCTAGGAATAACTTAGGTTTAAGGTGATTTTGAGTCTCAAGTATAACTAGGGTGTCAGATTATTGATACACGCTGAGAAGTGTAACTTTCAAGTGAAATGGACTGTCTGTGCTCACCAATCAGTGCATTCTCCTCCTGTAGGAAGATCTATATCAGACACAGATTATAATCTGGAGATTGACCTGGAATGAACCCAAAGTGAGTCGAATCATCTTAGTTGTCAGTATTATGGAGCTGTGATAGACTGATAAATCTGTCTGCACTACAGCAGATCTGGGTTAGGACAGTCTATCTAGGGAGTGTTGGAGGCAAACTGCCAAGTTTAATTTGTTTGAACACACTTTACTATTCACTTAATTTGGTTTCAGCTTTCAGTAGTCGTGGACAAGATCTGTGTCCTGCATCCAAAGCCACGTTGTTTGGATTTTGTGTTTTTACTTTCTTCATTATACAGATGATTTATCTTTTTTTGTTTGATTCTTCCTAATTTAATTCTCACCATAACTTTACCTCAGTTTTAAAGGAACCGTTTCTGTGTGTCCAGTGTACTGCTTCATTAGTGGATTGAATTAATCCTTGCAAAATTGAGTAAGATAAATATTGCTTCTTGTGCTTTTGGTGCACTCTTCTGGGTGTAGGAAGAACGTGGCTTTTGACATCAAGCCTAGATTTCAGTACTGACTTTGCTATCTATTTGAGACTTTGGTTAAGTTCTTTAAGATCCATTTATCCATTTATCCATTCATCCATCATCCCAGAGGCACTATAATCCTCCTGCTCCTCCTTGCCTCCTTCCCCTTCTCTTTCACAGTCATATTGAGGTATAATTTACATAACGTAAAGTACTCTCTTTTTTAAGTGTATAATTCAGTGATTTTTAGTTAATTTGCACAATGGTGCAACCATTACCACCGTCTAATTTTAGAATCTTTCCATCACCCTAAAAAGAAACTGTGTGACTATTTGCAGTCACTTCCCATTTCCACCCCAACCCTAGATAACTACTAATCTGTTTTCTATAATATCTATAAATTTGCCCTTTTTGGACATTTTGTATAAATGGAAACATATAATATGTGGTCTTGTGTGTTTGTCTTCTTTCATTTAACAGTGTTTTTGAGGATGGTCCATGTTATAGCATGTTTCAGTACTTACCCTTTTATTGCTGAAGGGTATTCCATTTTGTTTATCTGTTCACCAATTAATGGTCATTTGGGTTGTTTCCACTTTTTGGCTGTTGTGAATAATGCTGCTATGAACATTCGTGTACAAATCTTGGTGTAGACATTTTAATTTCTCTTCTGTTTGATACCTGGGAGTGGAATTGCTGGGTCATATAGTAAATTTATGTTTAACGTTTTAAGAAATTGCCTAATTTCTAAAATGGTTATACCACTTTACATTTCTCCTTATCAATGTATGAAGGTTTCATCTTGCCTCTTCTTTTTATCTGAATGTTTAGGATATCTATTTGATTAGATTTCAGTGTCACACATGACATTAGCTGCTATCAGCTAATAAGAATCATAACATCACAGGTTTTACTACTCCAGGTAGAAAAAAACACTACAATTCTGCTTATGTCAAATGAAAAAATATAATGCTTAATGTTTTACAAACCTAGATTTCTACTTGGTGAATATGATTACGTGAAAAATTTCAATACAGCAAGATGAAGCACTCCATAGAACAGTGGTCAAAATTTATTGCTTTATTAAAAGTAACTTTTAATTATGGAAAACTGAAAACATGCAGATGAAGACAGAATAGTTCAGTGAATCCTCACATTTTCATCACTCAGCTTCACAATTATTGTCATGTCCAGTCTTGTTTCATCTATACCCTACCCATATTTCTCTTATTTTGAAGCAAATGCTAGACATCTTAAACATATTACTATTTTCTTACTTAAACCATTAGTAATAATTCTTTACTAAGAATTTATTACTTTTGAAGAGTGAGATGCAGAAAGAAAAATTTAAATATGTCTACCTTTATTTAAAAATGGGAACACTTAAAAATAGGTATCCATTCTCAGGTATTGAAGTGCTTTTATATAAATACATGAGTTAGTGTGTCTATGTGTGTGTTTTTAAAGAAATGTCTCCTTTTTAGGGATTTTAGGTTGAATGTCTGCCTTTCCTCCCCACTAGAAAAAAAAATCATAACAAAGTTTTGAGGATGTGTAAGCTGAGGTTATGTTTTAATTTGATCCATTTACTTGCAAATAAATATCTTTGGAATATGGGGTGACGTTAGAAGGAATTTGCCACTTCTTATTGGAATTCACTTTATTGCTGCTTTAAGGAAATTATTTTTATCATTTACATTCAAAGTTCAATTGCTTTAAAAATTAAATTCCTAAGTTTTACTTTCTATAACATGTTTACTGATTTGGATTGTAGATCCACTGGATGCTCTCAGATCCATGGTCATTTTTTTGTTCTGTTTTTGGAAAACACTACAATTTTTCTTTTCCTGATACGTAGAATTGATTTCTTACTAGTGTTAAAATGCCTGTAACATCGAAGTCAATGATAGCTATTTATGGTGAATGTGGGCTTTAATTTTAGTTCCACCACTGATTTATATGGACTACTTTGTTTTTTTGAGCCTCTGTCCACATGTGGAATGAAGATATTATAATAGCTGTTCTTTATTCGCTTATGATTGTCCAAAGGATAAAATGAGAAGGTTAAGTAAGTTCACGTGGATTTTTTTAGGGATGTGGATGTTGGGGCAAGGGTAGCAATACTGTATAGCTATATGCTCCATGCATTTACAAAGAAGAATAAACAGAAATGGAGAAACAGAGGGCAACTATTTATTAAGTGCCTATTATGTACAATTCATTGTGATAATCAGTTTACATAAATTCCCACTTAATCCTTAACAACAACGCTGGAAAGGATATATTATTATCTTCATTCTAAATGGAGACTTGCAAATGTGAAGTAATTTGGAGAAGGTATATATTGTTATCCTCACTATATGTATGAGGAAACTAAGGCTTAGAAAAGTGTAGTAATTTGCAGAAAGTCTTGCAACTAGTTAGTGTTGTTGAGCCCAGGGCAGCTTTAATTCGAAAGTTTATGCTTCTTTCTGCTATGGGCAGTTGTATACTGGGGAGAGAATGCACAAATGTTTCTACTCTTTTTTTTTTTCTTTTAAACATTGAGATGTTAAAAGCTGCTTTGGTCAGAAATCTAACTAGAATATTGTTGTAATATAGCCATGTTTGTGGGTTTGGTCAGTAATTTTATTTAGGCTTTACAGAACAGTAGAAGTTGTTTGAGTTAGATTCTGTTGTGTACATGGCTAAATTGGATTTGTAGGATAAGCATCCCAGAAGCACCTGATCAAAGCTATGGGGCATAGCAGTGTTTTCAGAACTTCAGTTATTCAGGTATAAACGTCAACAATTTTGCCATATGTATTTACCACCTTTACTATTATTTGCTGGGTTTTTTTTTTTTTAATTAAAACATTTTTAAATGTCATTTTCCTCCAGAATTCTTGTGGAAGGAACTAGAATATTATGGCAAGTGGGAAACTGTCACTTGCCATAAAAAAAAGTAACTGTTAAAATCATTAAACAAGTCTTAGATTAAAACCTTTTGGTTAGTGTACCACCTGAAACTATTCCTTAGCCACTAGTAGTGTGTATATCACTCATTGGAAAACTCAGATTTGGAAGATTTAACCTGGAGAGTTTTATCTTTTTCCAAGATAAAACAAGCTGATAGAGCATGATTGAGTGAAGGAAGATGCAGGCATTCATACTAGGCAACAGTAAGACCAAAACAGAAACCATTTGTGATCAGACCAAAAGTGACTTGTTTATCTAAGTAATGTGAACTATTAGAAGTGATTCTTATCAATTTATATATACTGTTTATATATACCTTTTTTAGCTACAGTAATTGTCTAAAATATCTAGTAGATTTTTCCCATTTATTTGCCTTTTGAAAAGAACTTTCAATTGTGATATAAAACACATAAAAGTGCATCAAGCATAAATTACTGTTTAAATAATTATTATAAAGTAAACACTGTAAAACTGTAATTTGGTCAAGAACCAGAACATTGTTAGCACCATAGAAACTCCTCCACTGCATGCCCATTTGTCTTACAGCCCCATCCCTTTCCCCAAATGAACCATCATCCTGACTTTTTTTTTTGAGGAATATTAGCCCTGAGCTAACATCTGCTGCCAATCCTCCTCTTTTTGCTGAGGAAGACTGGCCCTGAGCTAACATCTGTGCCCATCTTCCTCCACTTTATATGTGGGATGCCTACCACAGCATGGCTTACCAAGTGGTGCCATGTCCCCACCCAGGATCAGAACCAGCGAACCCCGGGCTGCCAAAGCTGAACGTGTACACCCAACCACTGCGCCACCGGGCTGGCCCCTATCCTGACTTTTATGGTTATAATTTTCTTGTTTTTAAAAAATATTTCTACCTTCTAAGTCTGTATCCCTAAATGCTGTAGTTTGGCTTTTCTGTTTTTGAGTTTCACATAGACAGAATCACCCTCTATTTTTTGTGTCTTTCTTTCTTTTCTCAGTGGTGCATTTTTGAGATTCATCCATGTTATGTGGACCTGTAGTTTATTTTTGTTACTTTAATATTCAATTATGTGATTATGCCACAATTTATCCATTCTACTGTTGATGTACATTAGATTATTTTCAGTTTGGGGCCATTACAAATAATGCTTCTAAGAACATTCCTGTATATGTTTTTAATGCGTATGTGCAGCTGCTTCTGTTGGATCTATATTCCAGGAGTGAAATCTCCTGCTCCTAAGATACGTCATCAATAGAAAATACCAAGTTGTTTTCCAAAGTCATTTCAACAAAATTTACTTCTGCCAGTAGTATGTGAGAATTCTCTTCCCTTCATATTCTCCCCTGCACGTATTGCCAGTTTTTAAAATTTTTATCTCTTTTTGAGGATTTTAATTTGCATCTTCACTGGCTACTAATGATGTTGAGCACCTCAACTTTGGCCGTTTAATATCCTGTTTTGTGAAGTGATTGTTCTTATGACTTGTCCATTTTTCTACTGGATTGTCTATATTTTGATTCATAGGAGCTCTTTTATATATTCTGGATATGTCTTTTGTCATTTTGAATAGATTACTAATATCTTCCATTCTGTAATTGCCTAAAGGTGCCTTTTTAAGTGGTATCTTTTGGTGCAGAGAAGTTCTTATATAGTTACATTTATCCGTCTTTTTCTTTATGCTTAGTGCTTTTTGTGCCTTGTTTAAAAAAATCTTGCCTTACTTGGAGATCATGAAGTTACTCTCCTGTATCATGTAGAAGCTTTATTTACCTTTCCCATTTAGGTATGTACTTCACCTGGAAATGATTTTTGTGTGTCTGTAGTGTTAGGTCAAGTTTTAACTTTTTTTCATATGGATATCCTGTTGTCCCAGCATCATTTATCAAACGAAAAATCAAAAACCTTTCCCATTGTTCTGCAGTGTCATCTTTTGATATAATTCATGTCCATATATGCTTAGTCTGTCTCTGTCTCTCCATCCTGTTACATTAGTCTGTCTGACTATCCTAGCACTAATACTATTGCCTTATTTATTGAGCTTAATGATAACTCTGAATATCCTGTAAAGCAAGTCTTCTTACCTTGTTCTTTTCCAAGACTTCCTAGTCTATTTATTCTTTTGCATTTCCATGTGCATTTTAGAATCACCCTGTCAGGTTTCCCCCACCAAACAAACAAACAAACTGATAAAACTCCCAGCCAAATCAGAGAACCTGTTGGGATTTTGACTAGAATTGCGTTGTTACTTTAGGTCAGTTTCTGGGTGGGGAGAAATGACATGCATTATAGCCTTCAGGATAGAAGTCATGCATATCTTTTGTGAGTCTTTTTCTTACATATTTGATTTTTTTTAGTGCCATTGTAAGTGCTATGATTAATTTTTTATTTAAATGGACTCGCAGAAATTGGGATACTTTAATCAGGAGTTTTATAGCTAATTTTTTGTTAACAAAATGTCATTCTAGCTCTAAGTCATATTGTCCAAAGCATTCCAAGCCTGAAAGAATAAAGCCTGAGAGAGTCCAAGAGGCTACATAAAATAATTGCTTCTGATGATGTTATTTTCAGTTTGTTTTCAAAGAAGCTGGACAAAGGGATTTTTGTGTCTTGTAATAAAAACATCCTTCATATGACCGTTGGACTTATCTCAGCTTGGTTGAATAGATTGTATTTTTCTGTAGTTGGCTTTTAGGTGCATTTATGATTTTAAGCTACTAATAAAAATAGTTGCTTAAATAAAGTGATTTATTTACTGTTTTTTAGTTTCAGATTTTTCTTTTTGGCAAACTACTTTGCATTAAATAGCAACTTCTTGTACATGGTTGCAGTGTGGGTAGGAGCTATGACCTAAATAAACATTAAAGTGAAGTACATTTTGCAAATTGCAAATTTGTCGCAATGGATATGAAGTGTAAAAATACTTTTTGAAATTCTAGGACTGGGGAAAGGAAACAAAATTCACTACAGGCTTAATTCTGCATACTAGTGTGTGTGTGAGAGAGAAAAAAAGTAGACAGGAGCCCTGGAGTTAGAGCACTGGAATAGAGGGTAAGGGAGAAAAGAAACAGAATAAAGGGAAAATGAAATATTTTGGAGAAGGGAATGATAAAATAATATTTGAACAGCTTAGGTGTTCTTGGAATAGTATTATGAATTTAGATTTCAATAATGTGAGAAAATTGATGTTCAGAAATAAGCATTTTAATAAGAGCTTACGTTGGAATTTTGTGTGGGTGAATTTTTCTAGGCCTTAAAAGCAAAATATCCAGAAAGGGAGGAAAAAGAACAAAAACCAGCATATTTCTGGGGATATATAGGCCAAGAAAATGTTACATTATGTTTTATGAATAAATTCTGTTATAATTATCTGGAGTTCTCAAATCCTTGTTTAATTAGGGAAAAGTCCATTTAAAAGGAAAGAAATAGTCACAGTTCATCTGTGTGAATTATACTGTAATCTGACTTTCCTAGATCATAAATTCTCTATCAGGGTTGGTTATAAAGTAGGCATATGCTTATAATTGTAAGGATTTATCACACACACACGTTTCAAAGATTCCGTGACACTCTACTACACATTCTTTTTTGGGGTGTTGGAGGAGTAAACTAAGTACCTAGGAATAGTAAAAATACCAATATGGTAAGCAGTGAAACTGTTGCCTATTAGTGTTTGATAGTTTATATTGGTTCCCCAACATTAACCTTTACTTTTATTTTTAAATTGAGGTGAAATTCACATAACATACAACTGACTACTGTAAAGTGTACAAATTCAGTGGCATTTAGTACATTCATACTCTTGTGCAACCACCACCTCTGTTTAGTTTCAAAATGTTTTCATCATACCAGAATAACACCCCATATCCATTAAGTAATCACTCCCCATTCCTCCCTGGACCCCTCAAAAATCAATCCTCTGGCAACCACCTGTCTGCTTTCTTTCTCTGTGGGTTTGCTTATTGTTGATATTTCGTATATATGGAATCATTTAATATGTGTCTGGCTTCTTTCATTTAGTATAATGTGTTCCAGGTTCATCCAAGTTGTAGCTTATATCAGTACTTATTCCTTTTTATGGCTGAGTAATGCTCCGTTGTATGCATATACCACAATTTGTTTATCCATTCATCTGATGAACATTTTGGCTGTTGTCAATAATGTTGCCATAAATATTTGTGTACAAATTTCTGTGTGAACGTGTTTTCATTTCTTTTGGGTATTTACCTAGGAGTGGAATTGGCTGGACCATATGTTTAATTCCTTGTTTAGCCTTTTGAGAAATTGCCAAACTGTTGTCAGCAGTGCCTGTGCCATTTTACATTTCCACCAGCAACGCAGGATTCTTACTGCTCCACGTCCTCACCAACACCTGTTATTTTTATTTTTTATGGTTTTGGTTAGGAAAAAAATGACTCTCTATTACCATAGCTTTGAAGTAAGTTTTGAAATTGGGATGTGTGAGCCCTCCACCTTTTTCTTTTTCAGTATTGTTTTGACTTTTGGGGCTGCTTGCAATTCCATATGAATTTGAGGATTGACTTTTCCATTTCCATACCCTAGTGGGTGTGAAGTAGCATCTTATTGTGGTTTTGCCTTGAATTTTCTTAATGACCAATGAAGTTGAATATTTTTCATGTGCTTGTTGGCCAATTGTATATCATCTTTGGAAAAATGTCTTTTCAAGGCCACTGCTCATTTTAAAAAATTGAATTTTTGGTCTTTTTTTTGTTGAGTTGAAATAATTCTTTCTATATTCTGAGTACTAGATCCTTATCAGATATATAACTTGCAGATATTTTCTCCCATTTTGTGAGTTGTCTTTTAACTCACTTGATAGTGTCCAAAGTTTTTACGTGTGATGAGGTACCATTAATCTATTTTTTCCTTTAAGTACTTGTGCTTTTGGTGTCACATCTAAGAGACCATTCCCAATTCCAAGATCATAGGTTACCCTCTGTTTTCTTCTAAGAGTTTTATAGTTTTAGCCCTTTTATTTAGGTCTTTGGTCTGTTTTGAATTGTTTTGTTATGGTGTGAGGTAAGAGACTAGATTCCTTCTGTTTCATGTGGATGTCAAATTATCCCCGCATCTTTTGTTGAAGAGACTGTTCCTTCCCCCGTTGAATTGTCTTGCACCCTTGTCAAAAATCAATTGACTGTAGATATATGGGTTTATTTCTGGACTCTCAGTTCTTTTCCATTGGTTTATATATCTGTCCTTATCCCAGTACCACAGTGTTTTGATTACAGTAGCTTTGTAGTAAGTTTTGAAATCAGAAAGTGTGAGCCCTCCACCTTTTTCTTTTTCAGTATTGTTTTGACTGTTTGCAGCCCCTTGCAATTCTAGATGAATTTGGGATTGATTTTTCCATTTCTCCTAAAAAGGCCATTGGAATTCTGATAAGGATTGCATTGAATCTGAAGATCGCTTTGGGGAGTATTGCTACCTAAGCAGTATTAAATAGTCTTCCAATCCATGAGCATGAATGCCTTTCCATTTAATTAAGTCGTCTTAATGTCTTTCACCAGTGTTTTGTGGTTTTCAGTTTACAAGTCTTTCACCCCCTTGCTTAAATTTATTCGTAAGTATTTTGTTTTTTTGATGTTATTGTAAATGGAATTCTTTTCTTAATTTCTTTTTCGGATTGTTTATTATGAATAGAAACAACTGATTTTTGTATGTTGATCTTGTACCGTGCATCTTGGCTCAGTTTGTTTATTAGCTTAGTGTTTTTGTGGATTCTTTGGGATAGTCTGTGTTATATAGGATAATGTCATGTGTAACTGCAGGTAGTTATACATCTTCCTTTCCAATATGGATGCCTTTTAATTCTTTTTCTTGCCTAATTGTTCAGGCTCAGACTTCCAGTACAATGTTAAATAGCAGTGGGTCTACTTGTCTTGTTCTTGATCCTAGGGAGAAAGCTTTTATTTTAGTTTTTCACAACTGAGTGTGATATTAGCTGTTGGTTTTTCATGAATTCCTTTTATCATGTTAAGGAAGCTCCCTTCTATTCCTAGTTTTCTGAAAGTTGTTTTTAGCATGAAAGGGTGTTGAACTTTGTCAGATGGTTTTTTTATGTGCCTGTTGAAATGATCACGTGGTGTTCTTTGCCTTTGTTCTGTTAATGTGGCTTATTACATTGATGATATTATGTTGAGCCATCCCTGCATTCCTGGGATAAATCTCACTTGGTCACGGTGTATAATCCTTTTAAAGTACTGTTGTATTTGGCTTGCTAATATCTTGTTGAGGATTTTTGCATGTATATTCATAAAGAATATTGGCCTATAGTTTTTTTTCTTTGTATCTTTGTCTGGCATTGGTATCAGGATAATGTTGCTCTCATAAAGTGTGATAGGAAATATTCCTTCCTCTTGGTAATTTTTGGAAGAATTTGATAGACTTGGTGTTAATTCTTTTTAAAATGTTTGGTAGAATTCACCAGTGAAGCCGTCTGGACCTGGGTTTTTCTTTGTTAGGAGGTTTTTGATTACTGATTCTCTTGTTATAAGTGTGTCGAGATTTTCTTTCTCTTCTTGAATTAGTTTTGGTAATTTCTCTGTTTTTAGGAGTTGTCCTTTTCATTTGGATTGTTTAATTTGTTGATGTACAGTTGTTCATGGTGTTCTCTTATAGTCCTTTTATTTTCTGTGGGATTGGTAGTAAGGTCCTCACTTTTATTTCTGATTTTAGTTATTTACATTTTGTCCATTTTGTCTTAATCTAGCTAAAGGTTTGTCAATTTTGTTGACCTTTTAAAGAACTATTGGTTTCATTGATTCTGTTGTTTTTCTAGTCTCTATTTTCTTTATCTCTGCTCTGTTCTTTATTATTTCCTTCTTTTTACTGGGTTTGGGTTTAGTTTACTCTTCTTTTTCTAGGTCCTTAAGGTATAAAATTAGGTTACTGATTTGAGATGGTTGTTCTTTTTGTTTTTTTTTTAAAGATTGGCTCTGAGCTAACATGTGTTGCCAATCTCCTCCCCTCCCTTTTTCTTCTTATTCTCCCCAAAGCCGCCCAGTACATAGTTGATTATTCTAGTTGTAGGTCCTTCTGGTTCTGCTATGTGGGATGCCATCTCAGCATGGCTTGATGAATGGTGCTAGGTCCATGCCCAGGATCCAAACTGGTGAAACCCTGGGTCGCTGAAGCAAAGCGCACGAACTTAACCACTCAGCCACGAGGCCAGCCCCAAGTTCTTTTTTAATGTAGACATTTACAGCTGTGAATTGTCTTCTGAGCACTGCTTTTGCCCTGTCCCAAGGTTTTGGTAAGTTGTGTTTTCATTTTCATTAGTCTCAAGTTATTTTCTAGTTTTCCTTGTGATTGATTCTTTCACATATTTCATGTTTAACGGAGGGTTTATGTTGCTAATTTCCCAGTTTTCTTTCTGTTATTGATTTCTAATTTCATTCCATTGTAGTCAGAGAAGAAACATTATGGATTTCATTCTGTTTAAGTTTATTGAGGATTGTTTTGTTGCCTAACATATGGTGTATACTGGACAATGTTCCATGTGTACTTGAGAAGAGTGTGTGTTCTACTCCTGTTGGATCGAGTGTCCTGCATATATCTCATGTCTAGTTGGTTTATAGTGGTGTTCGGGTCCTCTGTTTCCTTATTGATCTTCTGTCTAGCTGTTACAGCCATTATTGAAAGCGAGGTTTTAGAATTTCCAACTATTATTACACAACTGTCTATTTTCCTTGTCAGTTCTCAATGTTTGCATGTGTATTTTGAGAATTTTTGCTTGCTTATAATTATCTTCTTGACAAATCAACCCTTTTATCAATATACAGTGTCCTTCTTTGTCTTTTGTAACAATTTTTGACTTAAAATCTATTTTGTTTGCTGTTAGTATTGCTACTCCAGCTCTCTTTCAGTTACTATTTGCATGAAATATCTTTTGCCATCCTTTCGATTTCAAGCTATTTGTGTCTTTGAGTCTATAGTGAATCTCTTGTAAGAAGCATATAGTTGAATCATATTTTTTAAAATCAGTTTTACCAATCTATGTCTTTTAATTGGTGAGTTTAAACCTTTTACATTTAAAGTCATTATTGATAAGAATGTCTGCTGTTTTGCTGTTTGTATATGGTCACTGAAGTCTGTTAACTTCATGGTCAGCCAGTGACCTGATGGGTCGTTTAGTGCCTGGATCCAATAAAGAAAGGCAAAAGAAAAAAAGTGTTCTGTGTCTTAATTTCTCTGATAGATACTGCCAGGAAGCCACTTTAGCCCAATGGGGTTGTCCAGGCTCTGTGTTAGTCTCTCAATGATCTACCAGGCAGATCAAAATACACAATCCCACTTTTGGAGAGGCTAGGTCCTTATTGCTTACCTTGGCACCAGTAAGCTGCACCAGGAACACAGGGTGCTATACCTACGGGTTCCTGCCTCTAGGCTAGTGGGTGGGAGATGGTAACTCCTACAAAACTGCAGAACTTCACCAAAGTTTACCAGCTTTTTTCTTCATTAGGCACTCTTGTGGATACTGCAAGTGTTCGACTAGACTGTAGAGTTCTGGAATATTTGATTCTAATAGTTCTTGCCAGTTTAGTATTGTTTCAGTTGGAGGGACTGATTCTTGGAGATTTTTTCTTTGCCATCTTTTTTTTTCTTTTTCTGAGGATGATTTGCCCTGAGCTAACATCCATTATCAATCCTCCTCTTTTTTTGCTTAAGGAAGATTAGCCCTTAGCTAACATTCATGCCAGTCTTCCTCTCTTCACCATCTTTTATGATGTCACCTCAGCCTATACTTCTATATATTGATGTTTTATCTGAACACTTTGCTGGCCTAAAATCTGTGAAAGAACCTGAATAATTGAAGTGAATTTATAAGTTTAATTATAAGTGAATTTATAAGGTTATATTGCTGATTTAATTTAATAATCTAAATTAATTTGATATTGGTCAATATTGGTCAAATAATTTTAACAAGTAGTGATTTTTATTTTAAAAAATAAATGAAAAAGAATAACCAAATTAGTTTTGAATCAGTAATTAAAATCTAGTTTAATTTGTATAGTAAAACTGAGGGAAAGAAATAGCTCTTGATATTTTATGCTGTTAATTAGCAGACTTCATTTGAAGTTTCAGTGGGTAAAAAGAATGAATTTCTAAAATGATTCTCCCAACAGTAATAGCTACCTTTTAGTGAGTGGTTTCTGTATTTCTGGAACACTAGAAGATGCATTAGATGTTCTGTTTTAATCCTCAGAGCATCCCTGCTAGATAGATGTTTTCTTTATCTTTTTACTTGAGGAGATTGATGCTCAGAGAAGTTAACTGTATTTACATGGGCAAGGCAGGCATACCAGCTGTTAAGTGACAGAGATAGGAAGCAAGTTCAGGTCTTTCCAGCTCTTTGTACTTCAGTGAGCTCCTTTTGATTATGGGATACAATGCTGAAAAGGTAGGATGAACGCTACTTATTCTGTAGTGACACTTTTCCTATAATGAGATATTGTGTACTTATGTTTTCATTGAAGTAGAGGTTCTTTCTTAATAAGATTTTTTCTTTTTTTGGTGTGGAAGATTGGCCCTCAGCTAACGTCTGTGCCAGTCTTCCTCTATTTTGTATGTCGGATGCCACCACAGCATGGCTTGATGAGCAGCATGTAGGTCTGCGCCCAGGATCCGAACTTGTGAACCCTGTGCTGCCAAAGTGGAGTGCGCAAACTTAACCACCACGCCTCTGGGCCAGCCCAAGATGTTTTATGTATGTATACAGACATAGACGTTTGAAGATGGAATGGTGGTGGTGGTATGTCAGCTAGGGTTTAAATTTTAATCAGGAACCAAAAAGTTCAAGGATAAGAATCAGATTTTGCAAAAAGTCTATTTTAATATAATATTTTCCAGACTAATTAGACATTTTTAAAATAAAATATATTTAAAAGCTTTTGAAGATATGGTAACTCAAGATAAGGATTGTTATGTCTACTTAAAATATTTGAGATAGCACATTTGTGTCCTTTTAAATTGTTCTTGAGAGACCTGTGTTGATTTCTTGGTAGTAATTCTATTATAGATAACAGAATCATTGGCTCTTATATTCTGTGACTGGAAGGAATTTTTTTTCTCTTTTTAAAAAATTTGCACCTGAGCTAACATCTGTTGCCAATCTTCATTTTATTTTTCCCCTTTCTTCTTCGCCCCGAGTCCCCCAGTACATAATTGTATATTCTAGTTGTAGGTCCTTCTGGTTGTGCTATGTGGGATGCCGCCTCAGCATGGCCTGATGAGTGGTGCCATGTCTGCATCCAGGATCCGAACTGGCAAAACCAATATCAATTCTAGGCAGAGTTTTCTAGATGGAGAGGAAGAAACAACTTGGGAGGTATGACAAAAAGCAGAGGAGCTGATGGGACATTGTTACATTATAGGCATGTAGGGACTACATAGCACATCAGAGAAAGGGAAGAATAAGCTCTTCCTTTTCAACAATAGGGCAGTTTTGAATATTCTTAGTGAATTTATAGGCATTACCAGGCAAGGGAAAGAATAGAGGGCTGTAACATGGTAACAAGCATAGAATTTTGAAGGTGGTCATATGTAGGCATGACATGGCTACTTGGTGACCCTTTCTATTTCTTAGGATTAATCAAACCTATTTGCTATTAACTTCTTACCTTTTCCTCAGAATATACTTTTTTTTTTTTAAGAAAAATCTGGATGTAAAAACTTAGATTATGAGTCACAAGCTGTAGTAGTCATTTTGTATATTTTAATTCAGTGGTTGTTAATCTAGCGATTGGGGTTGTATTACATCAGAATTGTCTTGGGAGGCTTTTTGGAAAGCATATATCCATTTATGTTTCCCTCTGGTAAATCAGACTGTGAAAATATAGGGTCAGAGTAGAGAGGAAGATACTATATTTTCGAAAAAACTATCCAGGTGATTATTCTGCATCAGCTCCCTACCTACTCCCCCATAAAGGGATTGAAAAAAGAAAAGAAAAAAAGTCAAACTAAAATCTTTTGTCAAAGCCAGGAATTTTGGCAGGAGTCTGCTTGATCAAGAGAGCTTTAAAATAAGGATGAGTTTTAAAACATGTTTACTTAAAACTGAAACTGGATTGATGCTTTGGATAGGAGATTTGACACAGAATGATGTGTCTCAGAGGAGAACTTATACAATTATCTTTAGAAAAAAAATAGAAGGGGTCAGAGGTGAGTCATATAGCTAGACAGACAGAAGTCAAATTTGGGTAGCAAATGAACTACAAATGTTAGCAGAATGAGGAATGGCCTTTTTATTTAAAATCTTTTTAAGTTAAAGAATAAATTAAGCAAATATATGAGTGTCTACCGCCTGACAGGCTCTATTCTAGGTAAATCAGTGAACAAAGAAGGCAAAGATCCCTGTCCTAACGGAAATTACTTTTGAGTTTGGGGAGGAGGCCACAGTGTAAACAATAGGTAAACATAAGTAAGTAAATTGATGATAGGTGATAAGTAATCTTGTAAAAGAAAAAAGTAGAGCGCGGTAAGACAATTGAGAGTATTCGGAGGCAGGAGGTTGCAATTTTTATTAGAATGGTAAGAATAAACTTACTGAGAACCAAATACCTCTAAAAGGAGTAAATATCTGATGTAGATGTCTGGTGGTGAGCAAAGTTAGTTTTGCAGGTATTTGGTGGTGATGTCAGTGTGGGAAGTTGCTTAATACAAACCTGGAATTTGGGAAAGATTTCTAGGCTAGAGATACAAAATTGAGATCATCAGTTTAGATGATCTTTAAAGTTGTAAGACTAGATGGGATCATCTGCAGGGACTGAATATAGATATAGAAGGGCACTATGGGTTATTTTGTGCTAGGGTATGTACTCCAATCCTGAGTAGTTGGGGAGGAGAGGAGGATCCAGTAAAGTTGGTACCAGCAAAGGAGGACAGCTAGAAAGTAAGGTATTCTGGAAGCCAACAAATATTTTCAATTTTGGCTATGCTGCTGATAGATCAAGTGAAGATGAGGACTGAGTATTGACCATTGGGTTTAGCAACAAGGAGTTAATGATGATCTTGATTAGCTGTTTTGGTGGCATAGTGGGGAAAATGCCCTAAATGGGTTTAGGAGTGAATGGGATGAGAGTATGTTGGAAATAGCAAGTATAGACAGTACTTTTGAGCCACTTTGTTGCAAATGAGAGCAAAAAAAATAGGGTAGTATCTGGAGTAGGAAATGGGCTCTAGAGAAGGTTTTGAAGAGAAATTGAAAATGTGTTTCTCTACTGAGGTGGATGATCAAGTAGTGAGTGAAAAATTGATGTAGGAAAGATTGAGGAATTGTGGGATCACTTCTTTGACAAGGTAACTGGAGGGGAGGCACAGTATGTTGGGCTAGATGCTGGTGGGTGGGTAGATGTGAGGTTTTTAGTTTGTGGAAGTTTTTTGATGCTTTCAGTTTTCTCAGTGAAATGAGAAGCTCTGAGCAAAGATGGGAGATTTATTGTGGGATCGAAGAGAGATTTAATGTGGGTGAAATGATTGTCTGGGACAGTGGGAAAGTAAATACACATTTAATTTTTTTTTCAGAAGTATATAAAATAGAATTTGAGACTTCCCCATTCACTTTATTATCTGCCTCCCTTCCTAACAGGTAATACTGTTAATGGTTTTCTCTGTATCCTTCCCTATCCTTTTTTCTGGCTTACAAATGTTTGCTCATACATATATGTAATTAAAAACAAAATTTAACTGGGCTGTGTAAGGTTGAATAGTGGCCTCCCCCAAATATGTCCAAGTGCTCACCTCTGGAACCTGTGAATGTGAGTTCTGGAGAAAGGGTCTTTGCAGATATAATTAAGGATCTCAAGATAAGATTGTCTTAGTTTAGGGTGGGCACTAAATCTGATGACAAGTCTCCTTACAAGAGAAGATGCAGAGAAGCAGATCACTGAAGACAGCAGACACGGGAGAAGGTGACTGAAGATGGAGGCAAACATTGAATTAAGCAAGCCCCAAGCCAAGGAACACTTGGAACCTGCAGAAACCGGAAGAAGCAAGGAAGGATTTTCCTCTAGAGCCTTTGGAGGGAGCAGGGCCCTGCCTACACCTTGATTTTGGTTTTCTGGCCTCCAGATCTGTGAATAAGTTTCTGTTTTAAGTCAGCAAATTTGTGGTAATTTGTTATGGCAGTCCAAAGAAACTAATATAGGCTCATATTATGCATCTTGCTCTACAGCTTTTAACTTTTTATTGTGAGCATCTTTGATGTTACTGTGTATGGATAGATTCTTTCTTATATAGCAACTGCCTTGTATTTCCATAAGATGGATCTCTTATGCATGGCATGTCCATGCATGGTGTGGTATGGACGTTTAGCTGATTTCTAATTCCTAATCCTTCAGTAAACAATTTTGTTTTTAGATCTTTGTTGCTCAAGTATATTTCTATTAAATTCCTAGAAGAAATATGCCCTTCTAAAAAACTTTTGATTTATATTCCCACCTTCAGTGAGTGTTGTCAACACTGAATGTTAGAAATCTTTAATTTCTCTTATCTGATACATAAAGAATAGTATATTTCTGTTTTGTTTTGCTTTTTTCTAATTGCTAGTAAAATTAAATATTTTGTCATGCTTGACCATTTGTAAAGCTTCCTAAAAATGAAACTTATTGTTTAAAGGAAAATATGAAAGTTTAATAAACTTTAAGTGTATTTTTAAGAGACAAATGTATGATTTTCTTTTCTTTGCAAGGGATATTCATCTTCCTGTATTAGTTTAATCAAATTTAAGAATAAGCCTACTCAAACATAAAACGTTTAATAAAAAAAGGGCTTTGTAACCTTTGAAGACAAAAGTGAAACCTTGTGAGTGTAGTTTGACAGGTTGAATTTAAAATATCAGGTAGTCTTGCATAAATATTAACTTACGGAAAACTGGTACTTTGTGACCATTAGAAAACTGCTTTTGTCATAAAGTGCACCTCTTACCACTTAAAAATCATGAACTCTAGATACACCTTCTCACATCACTCTTCTTTGAACCATATTCCTAGATTTCTCATTTGCTTTTCTGTATTTCAAACTCAACTCTTGTATGTATGTAGATTTAATACCTGTAAGATACCTTTGTCTTTTGCTCACAACTTTGGGAAATAATCCTTTATATTTTCTTCAGGAAAATTATGGCTTAGTTTATCAATGGAAGTAGAGATACAAACCACGACATGAACCTTTCCTAATAAAAATCCTGTATCTTGTGAAAATCAAAGAAATCATCATAATGGTCTTAATTATCGAAATAAAATATATTCAGGGCATCTTAGATTGTTTTAAATGAAGAGAAATAAAGAAGAAGCACTTATTGCTCCTATAATAATAGATTTAACAGAAAATAAGGTTAGTGAATCAAATTGCCACATGATCCCCACTCTGAAATTAAGTAATGAATTACTTAATCAAGAAACTCCTATATAAACTACCCCTTCCAACACTGAGGATTTGATTCATCCCATGACTTTTCCTTTGACTAAGTCTCCTACTGTTATGATAGACTGATGGCTCTTGATTCATAGGTCTGTGAAAGATGGCCCAGATTCAGTATGCTCTGTCTGAACTTACTATTCTAATCGTTTAATTTAGAATACTCTGTAAGTTTTATGAGTTTTTTCAAATTTTGAATTTTTTTTCTTCCTGAGGAAGATTCACCCTGAGCTAACATCTGTTGTCAGTCTTCCTCTTTCTTTTTTGCTTGAGAAAGATTAACCCTAAGCTAACATCTGTGCCAGTCTTCCTCTATTTTTTGTATGTGGGTTTCTGCCACAGCATGGCTGACAAGTGGTGTGTAGATCCATGCCTGGGATCCGAACCCACAAACCCAGCTGCCAAAGTGCAGTGCGCAGAATTTTAACCACTACGCCATGGGGCCAGCCCCTTGAAAAATTTTTATATCTTCATTTGTATTTGCTTTTTCTTTCTTTCTTTACCAGAGGAAATAGGTGAAAAATGACAAATTGTCATAAAGTTAAGAAAGGCTAAACAACACTTTAGAAATGTGCATGATGAGGAAAGTCAACAGTATTCAGGAATGAAAGTGAATGAAAGAGTTTGCCTTTAAAGTTCTTGTCTTGTGGGATGTGAGCAGGGTTATGAAAGACACTGAAAAACATCGAAGGAAGTGAAGAGCATCAGGCCAATATAGTCAAGTGATGATGAGAAAATACTGTTGACTGATCTACATAGGAGCAATTTTTGATTAAGTGCATGAATAGGAAAAACTCTCCTGTACTTTTCCTCTGCTACAATGCTGAACACTCTGTGACCGGAGTGTGGCGTTTTCCCCTCATCAAGCAATTCCACGACACCAGCTGGGTATCCTATAATTTTAATCAATTGTGACAGTGTTTACCTGGAGTTAGCATCAGATCCCACAAGTTAAGGACTCAGTCCTGCAAGAGACCCCCCTCCCCCTGCCCCCAACCTGAATGCCTTCAGACACCAATAGCAAGTCTGGCTTGTTACTTGTGTTTCTAACCAATGGCTATAAATTGGAGGATCCCACGACTCCTTCCTTGGATTTGATTAATTAGCTAGAGTGGCTCATGGAACTCCAGAAAACAGTTTACTTCTTAGATTACGGGCTTATTATAAAATGATACAACTCAGGAGCAGACAAATGGAAGAGATTCGTAGGGCAAGGTATGGAGGAAGGGGTATGGTGCCCTCCCAGTACCTCCACATGTTCACCAACTCAGAAGCTCTCTGAACTTCGTCTTTTTGGGCTTTAATGGAGGCTTCATTAGGTAGGCATGATCGATTAAATTGTTGCCCATTGGTGATTAAGTCAATGTCCAGTCCCTCTCCTCTCCTCTCCTTAGAGGTCAGGGGATGGGGCTGAAAGGTCTAACCCTCTAATCACATGGTTGGTTCTCCTGGCAACCAGCCCCCATCCTTAGAGGCTTTCCAAAAATCACCTCAATAACATACACTCAGATGTGGCCTGAAAGAGGTTTGTTATGAATAACAAAAGACGCCTTTATTACTCTGGTCACTTAGGAAATTACAAGAGTTTTAGGAGCTTTGTGCCATGAAGACCAAATGTATATATTTCATATTATAAGTTTCATAATCACAGTGGATAAACAATCAGACAGAATCATTAAGTACTTGAATAAAGCAGTGATCTCAGCAAAGACATTATCTCCCTATAAAATGAAATAGGCTAGTAAGACATTAAAGGAAGACATTTATCTTTTTTAGTTTATTAAGATTTTATTTTTCCTCTTTCTCTCCAAAGCTCCCCCGGTACATAGTTGTATATTTTTAGTTGTTGGTCCTTCTAGTTGTGGCATGTGGAATGCCCCCTCAACTTGGCCTGATGAGTGGTGCCATGTCTGCGCGCAGGATCCCAACCGGCGAAACCCTGGGCTGCCAAAGCAGAGCATGCGAACTTAACCACTTGGCCATGGGGCTGGCCCTAAAGGAAGACGTTTTTAATAGGAGCAAAAGATGGTTTGATCTCTCCAGTAAGAACTGGTTAGGAAGTCTAAAGGCTATGAAAACTGTAAGCACCAGTGCACAAAATATTTTCTAAAATAGCTCAGTTCTGTTCACATGTTTAATGTGAACAAAATAGGAAACAATTTCTTGATTCTTGACTATAAAGCAGGTGTGGTTCAGTTGTTAGATACAGAAGCTCAGGAATAAAGATTTTTGCCTAAGAGTCTCCATGTGAACAGTATCTCTGCCAGCTTTTATTATTCTCAAACCTTCTAAAATGATCCCTCACAACAGGGGATTTTTACAAAGAGGGACCCCAGTTTTACAGGAAATTACATTTCCTGAAGCAGTGATTTTCTGTGCTTTACATAAGTTAAAATAAGAAGAAAACAAGAAAGTCTGTTCTCCACAAACTTGTTTACTATTTTGTGATATGAAACAGGATTCCAGGAGGTTGGAAAATTATACTTTTAGGAAATAAGGAATCATCTTAAGAAGAATTTGCGACTATTATTCCAGGAACCAGTGAGTCTTAAGGTGGAGGTCAGTCGCTGGTCTTTAAGATTACTCTAATAAAATAGCATTGAGAGGCAGGAGACTATAGGTTTAAGTCTTGGCTTTGTCACTTCTTTGATTTTTGGGCAAATCTATGTCACAGTGTCCTTCTTCTTTAAATTGGTAATGATGCCTGTTAACGTGGCTGAGAGAATTGTATCTGAAAGTGGTTAGTAAACTGTCAAATGATGTATACGTAAGGATGTTTTGTATATTCTACTTCTAAACATTGTAAATGGAGGGGCCCGCCGTGTGGCCGAATGGTTAAATTCGTGTGCTCTGCTTTGGTGGCCTAGGGTTTCGCCGGTTTGGATCCTGGGCGTGGACATGGCACCACTCATGAGGCCATGCTGAGGTGGCGTTCCACATACCACAACTAGAAGGACCCACAACTAAAAGAAAAAAATACACAGCTATGTACTGGGGGACTTTGGGGAGAAAAAGGAAAAAATAAAATCTTTAAAAAAGATTGTAAATGGAAAGCCAGGGAAAAAAGGAAAAAAAAATGTTTTAAAGTGGAGTCTTATAGTATTAAAATTTTAAACACAATTTTACTTCAGTTTTTAAGTTTTACAAAGAGTATTTAATGCTAAGATGAATTATGGCAAAAGTTGACAATTGGCTCAACTATCATTTGCTTTTCTTCAACAAATATGTTAAAAAATCTGAAACAGGACCTGTGTTAGTGCTAAATGTTTGATAATCATGGGGTTTTCTATAGTTATAATGTCTATTTCATTAAAAAAAAAATGACCCTGATGGGGCTGGCCCCGTGGCCGAGTGGTTAAGTTCGCACGCTTCGCTTTGGTGGCCTGGGGTTTCACTGGTTTGGATCCTGGGCGCAGACATGGCACTGCTCATCAGGCCATGCTGAGGCAGCGTCCCACATGCCACGACTAGAAGGACCCACAACTAAAATATACAACTATGTACTGGGGGTATTCGGGGAGAAAAAGCAGAAAAAAAAAAAAAAAGAAGATTGGCAACAGTTGTTAGCTCAGGTGCCAGTCTTTAGGGGAAAAAAAATGACCATGGGGTATCTGACTTGTGCTAAATGTATCTCATGTTTATCTATGTAAACACTTGTTGTTTAGGCCAGTTTCTATAAGTATATGTTTTAACTCCTCTATTAAACAAGATACACATGCAGGGAATGCACTCAGGCTGAGGTAATTTTGGTTTCTTCATTTTCTATTCCTCTTAGTTGCTTAACTCCAGATTTTAAAATGTCTGGGTTGTCTAGTTTCACAGAGTTCAAGTAGATGAAATTTATCAGTAATAAAAAAGTACAGTGCATTTTGGTAGTAGATGGTAGTTACTATTTGTGATTAAAAGTTTTGTTTTTTTCCCTCAACCAGAGGTCCTTAGGCTACTGACATTAGAAATGACTGGAGTGCTTGCTAAAAATCTGACTTCTGAGGCCCACCCAAGACTAATTGAGTCAAAAATCAGCCTTGGTTACACGTTGGAATTATCTGGAGAGTTGAGAAAATACTGGTGGCAGGACCCTACCTCCAGAGAATCTGATTTAATTGGTCTTGACTAATTGGCTAATGATTCTTCAACTGTATCAAAATGGAGATCGTTGGGCCCCAAACTGAGAGTTTGTGATTCAGTTGGTCAAGGTTAGGGCCTGAGATTTTGCAGTTCTAAAAAGTTCTCAGGTGACGCTGATGGTAGTCAAGGGATCACATTTTGAGAACTGTACTTTGACTGAACCACCTGTTTAATTTGTAGCATGTGTAATATTAAATGAGGAAACTCAAGTAGTTTACATACATTAAAATTTACCCTTTCATGAGTTTTGACAAATGCATCAGTTGTGCAACCGTCAACAGAATCAGAATATGGAAGAGTTCTAACAGTTCTCTCATGCCCCTCTGTGGTCGACCAACCCTTCATCCAACCCCAGCTCCTGGCAACCACTGATCTTTTTTCTCATATTATAGTTCTGCCTTTTGCAGAATGTCATATAAATGGAGTCATCCAGTATGTAACCTTTTGATTCTGGCTTCTTTTACTAAGTATAGTGCATTTGAGATTCATCCATGTTATTGCATTTATCAATACTTCTTTTCATTTCATTTTTTTGGTAAGAACAATTTAGGTTCACAGCAAAGTTGAGCTAAAAGTGCAGAGAGTTCACATATAGCCCCTAGTCCTATACATGCACAGCCTCCTTCACTAGCAACAGAGTAGTTCATTGGTTATAATCAATGAACCTATGTTGACATGTCATCATCACTCAAAGTCCATAGTTTACATTAGGGTTCATTCTTATTGTACATCCTCTGAGTTTTAACTAAAGTATAATGGCATGTATCCAGCATTATAATATCATACAGAAGTTTTGCTTCCGTAGAAATCTGTATTTTGCCTCTTTGTCCCTCCCAGCCCCCCAAACCCTGGCAACCACTGATCTTTTTACTGTCCTCCATAGTTTTGCCTTTTCCAGAATGCCATATAGTTGGAATCATATAGTATGTAGTGTTTTTATTTTGGCTTTTTTAACTTAGTAATGTGCATGTAAGCTTCCTCCATGTCTTTTCGTGACTTTATAGCTTATTTCTCTGTATTGCTGAGTAATACCACAGTTTATCACGTTCACCTGCTGAAGGACATCTTGGTTGCTTCCAAGTTTTAGCAGTTATGAATAAAGCTGCTATAAGCATCTGTGTGTAGGTTTTTATGAGCACATAAGTTTTCAGTTCAGTTGGATAACTTTCAAGGAGTGCTGTTGCTGGATTGTTTGGTAAGAGTATGTTTAGTTTTGTAAGAAACTGCAAAACTGTCTTCCAAGTGGCTGTACCATTTTGCCTTCCCGCCAGCAATATTAGAGAGTTTCTGTTACTCTACATTTTTGCCAGAATTTGATATTGTCACTGTTCTAGATTTTGGCCATTCTAATCTGTAGTGGTATATTGCTGTTTTGTATGATGTTGAATCTCTTTTCATATGCTTCTATGCCATCTTTGTATCTTTTTTGGTGAGGTGTCTGTTCAGCTCTTTTGCCCATTTTTTAATTGGATTGTTCATTTTTCCTCATGTTGAGTTTTGAGAGTTCTTTTTGGGGCCAGCCTGTTGGTGTAGTGGTTAAGTTTACCCGCTGTGCTTCCGTGGCCCAGGGTTCGCGGGTTTGGGTCCTGGGTGTGGACCTACACAGTGCTCATCAAGCCATGCTGTGGCAGCATCCCACATAAAATAGAGGAAGATTGGCACAGATGTTAGCTCAGCACCAGTCTTTCTCAAGCAAAAAGAGGAAGATTGGCAACAGATGTTAGCTTAGCAACAGTCTTCCTCAAGCAAAAAGAAGATTGGCGACAGATGTTAGCTCAGGGCCAATCTTCCTCAACAACAACAACAACAAAAAACAAGAAAAAGGAAAAAAGTTCTTTGTGTATTTTAGATAACAATCCTTTATCAGATATATTGTTTGAAAATATTTTCTCCCAGTCTGTGGCTTTGCTTATTCTCTTGATAGTTTCTTTTGCAGAGAAGTTTTTAATTTAAGTAAGTCCATCTTATCAAATGTTTCTTTCACAGATTGTGGTTTTGGTATTGTATCCAAAAAGCCAATCCCAAACCCAAGGTAACCTAGATTTTCTCCCGTGTTATCTTCTAAGAGTTGTATACTTTTTCAGTTTACATTAGGCCTGTGATCTACTTCGAGTTAATTTTTGTGTAGGGTGTAAGATCTGTGTCCAGATTAGTTTTTTTTTGCATGTGGATGTCCATTTGTTTCAGTACCATTTGTTGAAAAGACTTATCTTTTCTTCATTGTGTCGCCTTTGCTCTTTGGTCAAAGATAAGTTGACTATATGTGGGTCTGTTTCTGGGCTCTCTATACTGTTTTGTTAATCTAGTTGTCTATTCTTTTGCCAATGTCACACCATCTTGATTGCTGTAGATTCATAGTAAGTCTGAAAGTTGGGTAGTGTCAGTCTCCTGATTTTGTTCTTCTCTTTTAATATTGTGTGGTGGACACTTGGATTGCTTTGACATTTTGCTATTGTGAGTAATGCTGCTCTGAACTTGGGTGTACAGATACCTCTTCAGTACCCTGCTTTCAATTCTTTTGGGTATATACTCAGAAGAGGAATTGCTGGATCATTCATGTCTTCTTTAATTTCAGCAAAGTTTTGTAATTTTTAGTGTGCAAGGCTTTGCTTTCTGTGTTACACATTTTCTTATGTTTTTTATTCTTTTTGATAATATTAAAAGGAATTGTTTTCTTTTATTTTCAAATTGTTCATATTTAGTGTATGGAAACACAACTGATATTTGTGTGTCAATTTTTATATTATGCAGCTTTGCTAAATTTTTTTGTTAGTGCTGAAGTTTTTCTGTGTGAAATCTTTAGGATTTTCTACATATAATATCATGTCATCTACAAACAGAGAGAGTTTTACTTCTTTTCCAACTTGGATTCTGTTTATTGCTTTTTCTTGCCTAAGTGCTGTGGCTTCTAGTAGTTAGGACTTTTAGTAGTGTGTTGAATAGGAGTGGTGAGAGTAGGCATCCTTAACTCCCTCCAGATTTTAGAGAAAAGCTGTAAGGTTTTCACTGTTGAATATGATGTTAGCTATAGATTTTTCATATATGACCTTTATTATGTTGAGGTGGTTTCCTTCTATTTCAAGTTTGTTGAGTGTTTTTAAACATGAAAGGGTATTGAATTTTGTTAAATGATTTTTCTGCTTGGTTGGGATGATCATGTAATTTTTTTTGTCTTCATTCCTTTAATGCGGTATATAACATTGATATTCATGTGTTGAACCATCCTTGCTTTCTAGGAATTAATCTCATTTGGTTATGGTGTATAGTTCTTTTAATATGCTACTGAGTTCAATTTGCTAGTCTTTAGTTGAATCTTGGAACATTAAAAAAATTAATTTATTATTCTTTATATAATGCCAACCTTAATAAATGGCAGGGACTATGTTCATTTTTTAGGCAGAGTTTGTATGGCCTGGTATTTCAGTTCTTATTTATGACCTCATGCTTATAAAATGCCTTGTTTGGACGGTTACTGAGTTGAGTGAGTATATTGCTCCCCTAAGGCTACAGGCAGATCCATAATATAACAAGGATTTAATTTCACATATGAAAGCTGCTCATTTAAATCATACAATTAAATGTTGGTGGATTTGGTACAGTTTTCAGTTCTAGTATAAAAGATGCTATTCTGCAACTAGGGCAAAGGCAAGTTGTCACTTGTAGCATTCTAAATTATAATTCTCAGTTTAATATAATTTTACAAAGAGGTCGCAACTTTCAGTGATTTTGTTTTCCTCAGTATAATTCAATTGATATTTCACATTCCATATTTATATATTTTTATCACTATTTAAACGTTGTGTTAGAACAGCCATTGCTTGGTTTAGTTTATATATGTAATTCTTTTATCTTTATATTGAAAATTTATATCTTGATGTATCTGTTTAAAATTAAAAAATGTTTAGTGTATAATTTTATATAAAGACATAAATGAAGATTTATTCCTCTGTGCCATTCTTTTTGGCTTGGCTCTCAACTTTTCCTTCCCACTGCATCAGAGCTACCTTCACGCCATCCTAAATCTGTATAGATAGCATGGTATTATATATTACTCTCTATTTATCTCTCTGTTCATAGAATCTTATACAGATATTTGTATGCCCAATTACATATATAGGCTTGTTGTGATGATGAGTTAAAAAAAATGAGATTTATGCAACTATTTTCAATAATACCTCAGAGAAATCCCACATCTAGAGTGTAACTCTGCTGTCGGTCTAAGACATGACTAATTCTTATTTTTATGACTTCATATTGAATGCTTCATGGTGTGTTGTATAAAGTTTATTTAATCATTCTCACATTTATGGGAATATTCTGTTTCCAGTTCTTTGCCATTTTAAATATTGTTACATCCATGAATATATGTTCTTAGTTCCTGATGCTTTTATTTCTGTGGGATAGATTTCTGGAAGTAGAAATGCTGGGTTGAAGGGTTTTTATAATTTTTATTATAGTAGATTTGCCAAATTGCTTTCCACAAAAATTTTCTGCTGGTAATTTGTGAGAATATTCTTTCTCCTACATCTCTGCCAGAAATTTGGCTATAGCTTTTTAAGTATTTGCCAGTCTAATAGGTGTAATATTAGATCTCATTGTTAATTTTAATTTGAATTTCCCTGAGTACTAATGAGTTTAAGCATCTTTTCTTATATTTGTGAACATTTGGTTTTGCTCTTTTGTGAATTGTTCTTTTGATAATCCTACACTCAAATTCTATTTGAGTTGTTTGTCTTTTTCAAATTGTAAGAGCTCACTGTGTGTTAAAACATTAATATTTTGCTACCTGAATTGCAAATGTTTTTAATCTTTCCCCAATACAAAAAACTTTTAATTTTTGTATGATCTCTTTTTTTAGTTTTAAGTTGTGAATAAGATGTTGCCCAGACTCTTTTCTCATAAGATTTTTATTTTTTACAATTCACATTCATCTTGAGTTTGTTTTTGTACGTCTTATGACATTAGGGCATCCAATTTTTCTTCTAGAAGATTACCCACACTTTAAAAAAAATTTAAGCCCTCAGTTTCACATTAACTTGAGTTATTGACCTTATTTTATTCAAAATTTTCATTTTTATGATGCTTTTTCCCTCAGTTGTCTACTATTTTATTGATTTTTTTTCCTTCTATATCAATATTGTGTTAAGTTTTCTTTGACCATCCATGTTCTGATATTTGAGGGAGGTTCTAACTTACCCTTCTTTTTCATCTTTGGCTGGTTTTGCAGTGTTAGTTTTTTATGTATAATCATGATCATTTCTTCCTTAAAAATATAATAAAATAAAAGCCCTTAGGATTCTAATTTGAATTACATGAAATTTATTAATTAATATAGGGACAGCTGATACTTCTGATAGTGCTTTCCAAATAAGTTTCCAAATAAGGTAGCCTCTTAATAAGAATGTATAGTTTCTTTGTATTAGAGCCAAGTTATTTAATTTATTCAAAAGTATTAGATAGGTCTTTGTTCTCTGTTGTAATGAGAACATTTTAACCTCACTTCCATTTCTATGATTATTGTTTCTCCAGCATAAAAACGTGATTTTTCTATATTGCTCTTTTCTCCATCAACAGGTGAATGGATAAACAAGGTGTGGCATATTCATACAATGTAATATTATTTAGTTATAAAAAGAAATGAAGTGCTGATTCATGCTATAACATGGATGAACCTTAAAAAGATTATGCTAATTGAAAGAAGCCAGACTCCAAAGTTCATAGAATGTATGATTCCGTTTATATGAAATGTTCAGAATAGGCAAATACAGAGAGAGGAGCAGTAGGTTAGTGACTGTCAGAGGCTACAGATAGGGAGAATGAGGAGTTACTGCTAATGGGTATGGGATATCTTTTGGGGATGATGAAATGTTCTGGAATTAATAGTGGTGAAAATTATACAACCTTGTGAATAAACTAAAAACTACTGAATTGTGTATTTTAAAAGGGTGAATTTTATGGTATCTAAATTGTATCTCAATTTTAAAAAAAGAAATGGTGACTGTAATTGTATCAGTTAGGGTTGATTTGGTGTCAGATAACAGAAAACCAGACTGCACTGGCTTGATAAAATAGGACTTTATTTTTATTACAAAATTGCTAGTGTTGATTCACTTATACAGTGATAGCAGAAATAGGTGTCTCCATGATTAAATCTTGGCCTCTCTTTCATGTTTGCATGGCTCTTATGGCTCTAAGCGCTGGAAGATAGGGGAAGGGGAGGCAGCAATGACTGTACCAGGAACTCTAGAACAGTCTTCATGTCTCAATGGCTGGACTATGTTAAATGGTCACTCTTGGCCAGAAGTTGGTTGCAGGAAAAGATGGTGGTGGGGAAAACAAGTTGGGTCAGAAAGTTTCTGCCAGAGTGAGCTTTCTGGTCTAGCTCCTTATTTTGACTGTCATTTAATGTTTCATAGTTTAAAAGGATGTTTCTTGTTAGTTTCATAGTCTCAGTTGTATTTAAGTAGTTTTCCCAGTTTATTCAGTTTTTCCTTTTAAAATTCTCTACATTTTTAGGGGTTGTCTGTAGCATTCTGTTTATCTATATAAAGGCGAAGAGGGACCTAATTATTCAAGACTTAGCTTTTTTTTTAAGATTTTATTTTTTCCTCTTTCTCCCCAAAGCCCCCCGGTACACAGTTGTATATTTTTCGTTGTGGGTCCTTCTAGTTGTGGCATGTGGGACGCTGCCTCAGCGTGGTTTGATGAGCTGTGCCATGTCCACATCCAGGATCCGAACCAACGAAACACTGGGCCGCCTGCAGCAGAGCACGCGAACTTAACCACTCAGCCACGGGGCCAGCCCCGACTTAGCTTTGTTTTTAACAGCTTTATTGAATTAGAATGGACATACAGTAAAGTTACATATTTAAAATGTATAACTTATTAAATTTTGACATAGGTGTACACCTGTGAAAATATCAATCACCACAATCAAGATACTTTTTTAAAATGTCCTCTTTTTTTAAAAATTGAGATATAATTGAAATATAACATTATACCAGTTTAAGGTGTGCAGCATAATGATTCAGTAAATTTCTTGTGAAGTGCTCGCCACACATAGTTACAAATATTTTTTGTCTTATAAGAAATTTTAAGATTTACTCTTAGCAACTTTCAAATATACATACAGTATTATTAACTATAGTCACCATAACTGTACATTACATCCCCAGGACTTATTTGTAACTGAAAGTTTGCCCCTTTTGACCACCTTCATCCATTTCTCCCTCCCTGAACCCCTCCCTTGGGCAGCCACCAGTTTGGTCTCTGTATTTATGAGATCAGGTTTTTTGGTTTGTTTTTTTAGATTCTACATGTAAGTGAGATCAGGCACTATTTATCTTTCGCCGACTTATTTCACTTAACGTAATCCCCTCAGGGTCCATCCATGTTGTCACAGATGGCAAGATTTCCTTCTTTTTTTTATGGCTGAATAATGTTCCATTGTGTGTGTGTACACCGGATTTTCTTTATCCATTTATCCATCACTGTAGACTTAGTTTGCTTCCATGTCTTGGCTGTTGTGAATAATACTGCAGTGAACGTGGGAGTACGGATATCTCTTTGACATAGTCTTTTCCTTTTCTTCAGATAAATACCTAGAAGTGGAATTGCTGGATCATTTGGTAGTTGTATTGTAATTTTTTCAGGAACCTCTATACTGTTTTCCATAGTGGTTGCACAAATTTACGTTTCTGCCAACAGTGCACAAGAGTTCCCTTTTCTCCACATCCTTGCCAGCACTTATTTCTCGTCTTTTTGATAATAGTCTTTCTAACAGATGTGAGATGATATCTCATTGTGGTTTTGATTTGCATTTCCTGATGATTAATGATGGTGAGCATCTTTTCATGTACCTGTTGGCCATCTGTATGTCTTCTTTGGGAAAATGTCTACTCAGATCCTCTGTCCGTCTTTTAATTGGATTGTGGTTTTCTTGCTGTTGAGTTCTATGAGTTCTTCGTGTATTTTGGATGTTAACCCCTTGTCAGATATGTGATTTGCAAATATTTTCTCCCATTCCGTAGTAGGTTGCCTTTTCATTTTGTTGATCGATTCCTTTGTTGTGCAGAAGCTTTTTAGTTTGTTGTAGTCCTACTTGTTTATTTTCGCTTTTGTTCTCAAATCCAAAAAATCATTGCCAAGACAGAAGTCAAGGAGCTTACTGCCTATGTTTTCTTCTAGGAGTTTTATGGTTTCAAGTCTTATGTTCAAATCTTTAATCCATTTTGAGTTAATTTTTGTGTATGGTGTAAGATAGTGGCCCAGTTTTGTTCTTTTACATGTGGCTGTCTTGTTTTCCCAACACTGTTTATTGAAGAGACTGTCCTTTCTCCATTGTATATTCTTGCCTCCTTTGCCATACATTAATTGATCGTATATGTGTGGATTTATTTCTGGGCTCTATTCTGTTCCATTGATCCAAGTGTTCTGTTTTTATGCCAATACCATACTGTTTTGATTACTATAGTTTTGTAATATAGTTTGAAATCACGAAGCGTGATGCCTCCAGCTTTGCTCTTTCTCAAAATTGCTTTGGCTATTTGGGGTCTTTTGGAGTTCCATACAAATTTGAGAATTGTTTGTTCTGTTTCTCTGAAAAATGCCATTGGAATTATGATAGAGATTGCATTGAATCTATAGATTGCTATGAGTAGTATGATGTTTTAACAATATTAATTCTTCCAATCCACAAACACGGAATATCTTTACATTTATTTGTGTCTTCAGTTTCTTTCATCAGTGTGTTATAGTTTACACTGGACAGGTCTTTACCTCCTTGGTTAAATTTATTCCTAGATATTTTATTGTTTTTTTTTTTTTTGAGGAAGATTAGCCCTGAGCTAACATCTGCTGCCAATCCTCCTCTTTTTGTTGAGGAAGAATGGCCCTGAGCTAACATCCGCCCATCTTCCTCTACTTTGTATGTGGGACGCCTGCCACAGCATGGTTTGCCAAGCGGTGCCACATCTGCACCTGGGATCTGAACCCATGGACCCCGGGTTGCTGAAGCAAAATGTGCGCACTTAACTGCTGTACCCCTGGGCCAACCTCAACTTTTTGATACATTTGTGAATGGGATTGTTTTCCTGATACTTATTTCTTAAAATCAACTTTATTGAGGAATAGTGTTCATACAATGTGTGAATTTTAAGTGTATGGTTTTAGTTTTGACAAATGTATACATTTCTGTAACCACCACTGTAGTCCAGATGAAAAACATTTCTTAGGACTCCAGAAAGTTCCTTTATGTCCCTTCCCAGTCATTTACCCCACCACCACTCTTATCTCAGGCAACCACAGTTCTGCTTTCTGTCACTATATGTGACAGAGTTTTTAAATAGAATTTCATGTAGATAGAATCATGCAGTGTGTACTGTTTTGCTTTTAGCTTCTTTTGATGAGGCATTGTCTTTTAAGAGTCATGCATGTTGCATGTATAAATAGTACTTTTTCTTTAATTGCTGCATGGCGTTTTGTTGTATGATATATTCAGTTTATTTATCCATTCACTTGTTGGACCTTTAGGTTGTTACCAACTTTGGGCTATTACGAATACGTCTCTTTTTGAACATTTGTGTACAAGTCTTTGTGTGGACATAAATTTTCCTATCTGTAAATACTATAGTCTACATTGCCTTAAAAATATCATTTCTCTATGATTACCATTATTATGTCTAAGGAAAATAACAGTAATTTTTGGCGCTATAATAAAATATTTAGTTTGTATTCAAACTTGCCCAATTGATTCCAAAAGTCTTTCATAGTGGCTTCCCTTCCTTGTCTGTGGGGGTAATGGACCACATCAAGACCCTTGGTTGTTATGTCTTTGTTGTCTTTTAACCTAGAGTGACTTCCTCCCTTTTCCCTCTAAGATACTGACTTTTTAAATGGACAAGTCTACTTATCTTTAAAATGTCCCAACTTGTTTTTTTCCTCTAATTGTTTTAGAGGTGTTTTTTAACTTGTATCTCTATCTTTTGTATTTCTTGTCAACTGAAAATTGTCTAAATGCTTAATTAACATATGGTTAAACATTTTTTTTGTGCTAATAGTTCATAGGTGATGTTATGTAGTTTATATTGCATCACTTCAGAGGGAACATAAAGTCAGTTCTTTTCCACCATTAGTGATGATGAATCTGATCATTTAGTTAATAAAATGGTAAGATTTGCCGGGTCTTTTCCTTTGCAATTTGTGGTTGATATTGTTATCCAGAATATCTTTCATGTAACGGTATTAGAATCCGTTGATGATCCTTGCCCTGAATCAGGTATTTCATTAGAGATTGCAAAATGGTAATTTTTAAATTCTTTTATTTCCTCTGCATTTATTCGCTGGCATTTTTCTGTTAACAAGAACTTTCTCTCTGTAACCAGGGGATGAACTATAGCTCTGAATACAAGTACTTAATTCTTTACCTTTTAATCAACAATTCTTTCAGAATAAGGAATTTCTGTTATGTACATTCTTATGGTAGCAAGTCAGTTTCTTTCTCTTTTTTGAGTACCCTTGTGGATTCATGATTTTTACTTTTCCTGTAATCAATTGCATTTATTCTTTTTGATATTTAAATTGTTCCAAATTAAGCCAGTGGGTTTCTTTCATGCACAGAGTCAACAAAATTGGAGATCAAGAATCTGTGTCATCTAATGGGCAGGCTTTCAAATGAAAAATTTCCCCTCTTTCTCCTCAGATGTTGGTTATGAAAACAGATTGAAATATTGAGGTAGTGACATTATATAGTATTTACGTATAACATAATAGGGCTTTTAGGCCCAGTTATAGTAGTTTTCTAAACTCTACATGAAGCAGTCATTTCTGATGACCTAAATTTATCTTTGTTTAACCTTCAACGCGGTTTAGATCTTACCACTCATGTGTTCTATTATATATATTATTATTACCTTTTTTTCCTCCCCAAAATATGATAAGGAGTGAAATCTCTGTTCATTCTAGGCTCAATACAGACAGTCATTCCTCGGTATCTGCCAGAAATTGGTTCCAGGACTCCCTGTAGATACCAGAAATCTGTGGATGTTCAAGTGCCTTATATAAAATGGTGTAATATTTCCATACAACCTATGTACATTCTCCCATATAATTTAAATCATTTCTAGATTACTTATAATACCTAATATAGTGTAAATGCTATGTAAATAGTTGTTATACTGTATTGATTAGGGAATAATGACAAGAAAAAAAAAAGTCTACATGTTCAATAGAGAGACAACCATCATAGGTTGGTTGAATCTGTGGATTCGGAGGGCTGACTGTACTCAACTTTATCACAGGGTGAAGAGATTTTAAGGTACAAACTAGTTATAACTAAGAATTGTCAGCAAACTGAGTCATCCAGTATGTTTTAAAGCTAATACTAGCTGTGTCTTTATTGCATAACCCTGTGCTACCTTACTCACTCTTGAGATTTTCTTCCTCATTTCTGATAACCCAGTTATGCAGGTTTAAGTGGCCTAAATCCAGCATTGCTATTTCTAAAAATTTGAAAGTAAACAGGTTCACTCTCTGTCTTTTATGTCACCCGCTAGCTGTTATCTTCCTTATTCCCCTGCCCAATTTTTTGGAAAATAACTTCTCTCTTTATTGGGATGTACCATCTATTAGGATATAATACTCACTTTTACCACAAAGAGTAGGTAATATCAAGTTTTGATTTGGGGAGTAGTGTTCTTCTATCTTCTTTCTTCTGGGATGGTGAGCTTGAATACTCCATGTTGTTATACTCTGCAGAGTCTATTATTTTTTCTTCTGTGTGGATTACTAGTGTAGATAACCTCTTTACTGTGGCCTTGTCTGACAATACTCTTGTATTTCAAAATCTGAAGTTTACCCGCTATGCTAATACTCTTTGTATCTTCCTTTGACTAGCTTGTGTGTGTGTGTGTTGGGGGAGTGGAGTGGAGTGGGTTGGTACATTTGCTAAATGCTTACCTTGTTCCAAGTTCTCCAGTTGTTGGTTTTTACATCTTGATGACAAAGTTTTGTTAAGTTTTTGTGTTTTGTAGTAAACTTTTAATGGAAATGTGTGGAAAAAGGAAATCAAGAGTTTTTTAGTTTCTAAAAGTGAATGTACTTTTTTCTGGTAAATTAGGATCCTGGTGGAATGTGTGAGTTCTGCAGTAGCCTTACCAGTGTAATCTAAAAATCACTTAATTATGAATCAGTGTTTTTTCCTGGCATTGCCACTTATTCGCTTGGTGACCTTGGCCTCATACACCAAATTCTGCATTTATTATATGGGAATACTAGAAGCTTTCTTGGCTACCGGGTTGGGTAAACCAAGAGAATAATATGCAAATTATATCTTTTTTATTACAGACACTGCTAATACTTGAATGATCCTACAAAATTGTAATGATGAGTGAATAATTTGACTGTAAATTGCTGCTGACATTTATATATTGAAGTTCTTGAAAATTTCCTGGAAAGTATATATGTTTTAGTTATTTTTGTGCTACTAGTAAATGCCATGATTTCATTAGTTGAATGTAGAGATGTTACATGAAATAATTAAATGCATATATTGGACCTTAACAGGCAGAGTGCTCTTTGAAGTGAATGTTAAAATTTGTAAATGTGATTTTTTTCTTACTAGTTAATAAGAGGCCAAATAATTTTCTGTAGTAATATAGCTACAAAGTTATGAGAAGTGTCAGTTTGTCACTTCAGGGCTGTTTTTTTGAACATAAATTTTTAGGATTTACTTTTTCTTATTACCAAAATCTTGTAATGTGAATTGTAAAAAGTATAGAAAATGCAAGTAAGTGAAAAGCAAAAAAGTTATAATCTCACCACCCAGTAGGTAACCACTGTTCAAACATTTTGATATTTATCCTTACAGTCTTTCTTGTCTGTGTTGCAGGCTCAGGCTTACAGGGCAAGCACAAAAGTTTAATTCTGAACACCTTTGTTACTTTCTTCAATTAAAAGTTACTTTTTGTGACAGAGATGATTTTGGAATTCTTTTTACCATTGCAGTCCTTTATTCAAACAGATCTTAGGGAGAAATGCAGTAAATAAAACATAAAAGTGGAGCTGTTGTGGTTGAAGGTGAGATGGCAATACAAAGCCTCAGTGTTTAGCTTTCTTCACTAGCCTGAATAGTCTGCCTTGGATTTACCTCTGAAGAACTCTAGGGCTTCCTATGGGAAGCACAGTTGAAAATAACTGCTATCTAACATTTTTAATGGCTGCAGTGTGTTCCCTTATATGGCATCTGTGAGAGCCCTGTAGGTGTTCTTAGATCTCCCTTGAAAGTAACTTGCCTTGAGGAATGTTTTTAGGTGACAGCCTCCAGCTTTTGGGATTTGCTGCAGTGTTGAACCATGGCCACATTCTCCCTAGGCAGCTCCCTGCAAGTAACTGAGCACAGCTGTATACTAGGGTCTAACCATTTCTTCCCAAGGAGCTCCCTCTTGGGCTGGCACAGCAGACGTACACTGGTCAGAGGTTCACACAGTTGTCAAATCTGCATCACAGCCGGAAGGCTTTCTCAACTCCTGCTCCTCCTCCCCTTCATTCTTTGTAAGCATTTCTCATGATGAATTTCTTACACTTCTAACTCCATCTTGGGTCTGCTTCCTAGGGAGCCTGACACACATCCAGGTGTGTGTGTGTTTTAATAAATATTTTTGAGCGTTGTAGATATAGTATGTCCATGGTTTTAAAAAAGAGAGAAATGCACAAAATGAAAAGTAAAATATCCACCCCTTCTCCAAACCCTCAGAAAACCATTTTCACATGTTCATTTTTATACCTATGCCATATTCTCACTTATGTCATTATTTTTTGATTTATCAACTTAAAGTATCTATTATCTTACTTTTCTGAAAGATAAAGGAATTAGTGTATCTAACATTCCTTTTATCTTTGCTCTCCCATCTTTTAATTTTTGTTAACTAGTGATATTATTTTTACCGTTTCAAGGCTTTGTTTATACTTAGTTATATATATATATCTATTATTTGGACTGTGCTTTGACTGTAAATTGATTTTAAAAATTGAGAATCAATAATAGCATTTGCTATATTACAATAAATGTAATTTAGTCCTGAACCAAGTGGTTTGCTTTAAACTATAAAGAAGGAATATAATTCCGTGTAATTTAGCTCTGTCAAGGAAAGTCTCCAAGTTTCATTCTAGATGCTCAGCTGTTTCTGTTCCTTGTTGCTCATGTTGTCTTTTTCAGTGGTTAGGAGCACAAGCCATACTACTTGGGATTGAATCCCAGCATCAGCAGTTACTGGTAATGTGATGTTAAGCAAGTTATTTAAAACCTCTGTGCTTAAGACTTCTGATCTGCAAAATTGGTGTAACAGTTCTTTTATTAGTTTTCTATTGCTGTTGTAACAAATAGGTCAGAAATTCAGTGGGCCAGGCTGAATCTCTGTGTAGAGTCTCACAAAGTGAAAATCTCTTGGCAGGGCTGGTTCTTTTGTGGAGGCTTTGGAAGAGAAACCATTTCTTTGATCATTCAGATTGTTGGCAGAATTGGTCTTCATTCAAATGGTTGTAGGACTGAGGTCCCATTTCCTTCTGGCTTTTGACTTGGGAGGGGAGGGGAATTATTCTCAGTTTAGACACTCACATTCCTTAGTTTATGGTCCCCTTCATCTTAGAGCCAGCAATAGAGGGTTGAGTTCCTCTCAAGCTTCAAATCTTTCCTGCCTCTTTTGCTGATCCTTGATCTTCTACCTTCCTCTTTCACTTTTAAGGACCTATGTGATTACCTGTGGGCCTACCTGTATAATCTGTGATAATCTCCCCTTTTTAAGGTTGTTAACTCTTTTGCAATGTAGTGAGATGTAGACAGGAGTAACAGCAGGGAGTGAAGATCCAGGCGGGCCAAAATCTTGCCTACCATAGTCCTCCCTCTGGCCTCTGTGATCCATATCCATCTCACATACAAAATACATTCACTCCATCACAAGGTCCCCAAAGGTCTCATCCTATTACAGTATCAATTCAAAGTTCAAAATTTCATCAACTTAGAAGTCCAAAATCTCATATCTAAATCATGTAAATCAGCTATGGGTGAAGCTCTCTATCTGTGGACCTGTAAACTAAAGAAATGTTATCTCCTCCAAAAGTACAGTGGTGGAACAGCCTTAGGATGACAGCTATAGACGTTTTTGTTCAAAAAGGAAGAAAATAGAAAGAATAAAGGAGTCATAAGTGTCAGGTAATTTAAAAAACCAGCTGAGGAAGCATCACTGCATTTCAAGGCCTGGGATTATTTTCCGTGGTTTGCAGCTTTACCCTCTGGGCTTGCATCTCTACCTTCCATTTGACTATTTTTGTTGTTTGTTTCTTCATCTTTTGTTTTTCCTCAGATTTGGTAATTCTTGGTTGTCTATCTGTACTCACAAAAGAAAGATTAAGTTGGTCGGTTTAATTAACTGGAGTGAGATTCTCTGCTGCAGCTTTGTTTCATTCATAGTTCTCTTCATAGATTGAGGTGTAGGCTTCTTCATTTACTTCAAGGTATGCATTCTCAAAGGGGTAAAAATTGGTTATGGGGGTAAGAGAAAAGTTGCCCGTTTTATATATAAACCACAGAGATACATAGAGTATACAAACAGATATACAGTTTGTCTGTGGTACTAAAATTTCATGGAGGGGATGACTGGGGGAAAATATGTAAAAAAGCTCCTTAGGGAGTTGATAATGGAAAAAAAAAAAGGTGGGGAAATGGTGTTCTGGGGTATACGGTGGAGGAGGAGGCAGGCTGTTAGGTACCCACAATTGCCAGACTATTCATGGCTTATGTGGGGAGTGGAATGCTTTGGTGTCTCAGATGCTGCTCTGCTTTTCTTTCAGGCCTCAACACCCACCCTAAGAGCCCTCCACAGACCTACACACTATATTTAGAACAGTAGCTTTCTAACTTTCAGAACTGTGATCCATAGTATAAAATGTTTTGCATTGCAACTTGGTACCACACATATGTATGAATTTATAAATATATAACTGAGCAAATGTTCCATGAAACAGTACATACCTTCACTTTGTATTTTCTGTGCTATTCATTCTAGACCATTAAAAATTGCTAGGTGTAACCCACCAAAATGATTTCAAACCTGTAGTTTGAAGAACACTTTAGACTAGTACCTGGGCTTAATCCTGAGGCTGACAGCCATTGCTCTCAGCTCTCTCTCTTTAAGCAGGGAGAGGAGGAGAGGGCTAGTTGACTAAGTCATTTGGAATGCAATTCTTTAATTACTGATTTACTGATTTATATCCTTGATGATATCCCACCCCACTTCCTGTTCTTCGTATTTTAAGCTTGGAGGCTGCCTTTGGTTCTTGGGAAGACCCAAACTGCTCTTTTGTTTTCAATTTCCTTTGCTCACTTTTTCTTAATCTGAACTCATTTGTTTTGTATTTTCCAGGTGTCACCCAAAATTTCTAATCTAGTGATGGAGTGCTTTTTCTCCCCTACATTTATGATTTGATGTATTTTCTTTTTTTGAGTTGTTTAAAAACATAGCAAAACAACTTTTGGTCATTACCTGAAGATCAGGAGTGGGAGAAAAGGCACATTTGTGTGCTCAGTCCACCATCTTGAACTGGGAGTCCTATAGTTTATTGAACAGTCCTCAAGTGTTATATTTTGGTGTTTTCCAATTTTTCTAAAAGTTTATTATTGATAAATCTGTATGCATAGCCATGATTATTTTTAGGAATGATTATCATGTTGATGGCCTGTGTGACATCTACTTACTTATAAAATCTTTAATTCCTCTTTACACTGGTGCTAATTGGTTGGGTAATGGTTAAGAGTGAGGTTGTCTCTGGTGAAGCCGTCAGAGGTGTTTGAATTCCACTTGAGGCACTTATTAGCTGTGTGCCTTTGGGCAAATTGCCTCACTTCTCTGTACCAGTTTGCTTATTCTAAAGCAGAGATAGTAGTATCTATTTCATAGGGTTGTTGTGAGAATTAAATGTTAGGCCACGTAAAGAAAGCTCTTAGGACGGTGCTTAGCATGTAGGAAACATTTAAATGGTTGTATCATCATCACACCCATACATATATATCCTTTTGCTTAAAAGGAAAGAAATCACATATATTTTTATCCTCTTGAGCACTTTTTATCTGGGCTTCATAGTTGAACCAGTTGCTGCTTCTTTTGTTTGTTTTCAACCTACTTGATTTTTATTAAAAAAAAAAAAAAATCTAGGGGCCGGCCCTGTGGCCGAGGTTAAGTTGGCACACTCTGCTTTGATGGCCCGTGGTTTTGTCGGTTCGGATCTGGGGCATGGACTTGGCGCTACTCATCACGGCCATAGTGAGGTGGCGTCCCACATAGCACAACCAGAGGCACTCACAACTAGAATATACAACTATGTACTGGGAGTGCTTTGGGGAGAAGAAAAAAAAAAGATTGGCAACAGAGCTCAGGTGCCAATCTTTAAAAAAAAAAATCTAATTCTGTTTTGCTTTGTTGGAATTATTAAGGTGAGAAATTGGCATAGTTAAGGATGAGTTAAACTAAGGAGAGAAAGGGTGAATGGTGAGTAGAGAAATATCAGTTTGTTAGGATGAAGGGTTGAAGATTACAAACCATATTCACTTACATGGGCTTTGTGGTTAATAGTTAAGGGTAAAGGATATAGAGTCAGACTCTCTGGGTAGAACATTCTACAACTTACTGGCTATTTGATTTTGGGTAAGTTACTTAACTTTTCTGTGCCTGAGTTTCATCATCCGTAAAGTGGAGATAATAAGGGATATTGTGAAGATCCCATGAATTAATACATACAAATTGCTTAGAAGTACTTAACTGTTAGTAGTATTAATAATCTGCCAGGATTTTAAATTCAGTGTTTGACTGTGTTTAGAGTTTGTATAAGGAATACAGGTTGAAATAAAGGGTGAGATTTTTATATTTAAAGGAGGAGTGTACTATGTTTTCCACTATTTAGAGATGGAATAGCATTTGGGAAAAAGGAATATCTAGATTAATACAATAATACTTCAATTGTGGGGTCCTCTGGGTTGTTTTGAGGTATTTGGGGGCCACACTTACTCATTGCTATGGTGACATGTTGCTAGTTCTCTCACTTAACCACCATTAGAACAATTTCTCTCTTTCATTCTTGTTATACCTTATTTTCTGAATATTTTCTTTAGTAGTTAACAGGAGTTAGTCCTCAGCTTTTTTAAATCCCTCCTTTGAAGTTGTACAAAATTTAAAGGTAAAATATGTACAAAACAGAATCTCATGTCACATTATAGTTTGTTTTTAGAGTATGTTACGCAAGATACTTTTCAGTTTTTGGATATTAGAGTATGATTATTAGTCATTTAAGTATGTTTTATCTAGTTATCCTATTTGTAGCAACTTTTTCCTGATAAAAAACTTGTAGTAATACTTTTTATGCCTTCTGTTTATTTACATGCGTTAGATGTTTGAGTATAGTTTCAGAGATAGATTTTTCAAGACTGCTAAGCTTTGTTTACTATTTTTTCTTTTAATCATGGACGTTCATTAAGTATCACTTTTGAAGTTATTTTGCAGAGACAAGTTTGTTTTTGAAAGTTTGTTTTTTGCAGAATTGCACACTGTTCAAATGACTTTGATTAAACTTGGCTAGCTGTATATATCTTTATGAGAAGAAATTTCCCCAAGATAGTCTTTGAAGAAGAAAGGTCTATCTCTGGTGAATTGCCAAAAGGATGATTTTTCTTGAAAACAGTAGAGTGTCTTTTGTATTTAATAGTTGCCTGTACATCTTTTTGTCATCTAAGTTTGTGTGTGACATACACACACACGCACACACACACGCCATATGTATGTTGAAAAACATTTTGGTTTACCATATTTAGGGCCAACTTTTTCATTAGTAGAATTGCATGAAAATTTGGCAGTTTATCATAGTATATGTTCATTCATTACTCTTGATGGTCCATTGCTAAATGTGGTCCTGGTTATTCTTCTTTCCTTTACTGTATCAGTTTTGTGAATTACTAAACATGGTATTCAACTATTCTGTGTTATTAATTATAGGCTTGATTTTGAAATTTACAAATTACAATAGCATTTGGTTTAAGAATATCAAATATCCTTTTGTTAAGAAGTAGTTGCCCTGTTAAAGTAGTTGAGTTTTTTTTGTTTCATTTGGGTAATGTTCTATGTTGAGCTTTGGTTGTTAATTGATAGATGTGGTATCCTCTCTGTGAGAGCTTTTAAAATGCATAACACGTATTTCAGAAAGCAGCTGTTGCTATGGCAACTCTCGGGTCACTTGCAGCTCAGCTTACATGATTGGCTGTTAATGGAGTCTAATATGCTTGAGAAGAGAACTGAGCAAATGTGAAAGAGGGTTTCGAAGGAATCCTCTTAAACCTCTTGAAGTTTAACAGAACGGCACACAAAAATTTAACACTTATGTTACTGTTACACAATTTTACTGAAAGTAGTTTTATAAATAATGAGTGAGATGGGACAAATTTTTGGAAAAAATTATTTTCTGAAACCTTTTAGAAATGTTGGAAGCTTGTGTTGTCACTTTTCCTTGTTTTACTGTCTTTTAAAGAAATAACCACACTTATCAGTTACATTCTGTATTCTACCCTTTGTAGCACCTACCTCAGAAGAGTTAATTAGATTGAGGCGTGGAAAAGTTGTTAATTGTGCAGGGTTGGAAAGAATGGTAAAACCAGAAATAATGTCTAGATTTATTCTGGTTACGTGAGTTAGAGTCTGCTCTCTCTTGGATTCTTAAGGTAGTCCCATGAACCTGCCTCTCTTAGTGGTATGTGAATGATGTGAAAAAGGAGGTGGTGGTGTTTACTTTGGATTTTGAGGTTTGTAAAGTAAGTAAAGTCAAGTCTAAATAAGAACTGCCATAATAAAAATTAATAGAGCCATCCATGCAAAATGGTACAGTAGTATCTGTCTTGTTAAATGTTGGAGTTTTCATCAGTATCTACCTGCCACCTCATTTGTAACTGTGGTACTAGAATGAAGGCAGTTTTACTAATTTTGGCAGTTAAATAATACCAAATGTAATTAAACTATAATTATGGAATTTAAAATTCAGGTAAAATATATTAAAATACTAAGTTAACATCACCTTAGAAGTGATTTCACTTTGTAAAACCAGCATCAGCTAGGTTAGTTCAGCAAGGGTAGGAAATAGGACTAAGACATATAGTTTAAGTGTCTACTGTTTTTACTTTATGTTATGGTTTAAAAAAATTATTGATTATGGTGGTAGTGTTGAAATAGATACACAGAATAAGTTATAGCTATGTTGGTATGTATACATATATTAGATTTTCTCATTTAGCAAGCAAAAATAACTAGTGATAAAAAATTTCTTAGCACTTAACTAACGCTCTACTTACCTTTGATTTATTATTTCCTTTATTAAGGAAATAATTTGGGATATTAAATAAAAGCGTTTCATAACAGATCACATAGAAATATAGGGTATGCCCATTACTTTTTTGACAAAACACTTTAGAAATTCAATAAATAACTTCTAAATGCTAAAGTCTAAGTCCATCATAAGTATGGCCTTTGGAAATATATTTTTTAATCATTTTGTTTTTAAATGATAGTATCTCTGTGATCCGGTGACCATAGATCCTGGTCTGCCTGGGGCAGTTCTGGTAGTACTGGATTATGCTGTTACCTAATGTAATTGTTACTAATGCTTCCATTTTGTATTTAATACTAGGAAATATAAAGAAAAGTACAGGAAGTCACATATAAATCCATAACTCATAGATGGCTACTATTAACATTTTAGTGCGTTTCCTTTTCAGTCTTTTTTTGTGCATGTGAGTGTATATAAAACCTGTATAGTAGAGATCATCCTTTACGTTTTCCTTCTATATTATATCATAAGCATTTCGTGTTTAGTTTTTCACAAACATTGTTTTTAATGGTATATAAAAGTATTTCACAAGTAATTGGTCTCTATTTTGTAGGACATTAAGTTGTTTTCAGTTATTGTCTTTCAATAGTATTTATTTATTTATTTATTTAATTTATTTATTTGGTAAGGAGGATTGGCCCTGAGCTAACATCTGCTGCCAGTCTTCCTCTTTTTTTTTTTTTTTTTTTGCTTGAGGAACATTAGCCCTGAACTAACATCTGTGCCAGTCTTTCTCTACTTTGCATGTGGGATGCCTCCACAGCATGGCTGATGCGTGGAGTAGGTCCATGCCTGGGATCCAAACCTGTGAACCTGGGCCACTGAAGCAGAGCGTGTGGAACTTTAACCACTTGGCCACGGGGCTGGCCCCTAGTCTTTTTTATTTTTTGCTATTATTAGTAGTTCAGGACAGGTGAACACCTTTACATGTAAATGTATTTACGTTTATTTTTATTTCATGGATTCATAGCATAGGAATTACTAAATCAAAGATTATTAACATTTTAAAGGTCTTGATATGTATTAGTTGCTTTCTAGAAGAACTTTTACTTTTTTGATCTTGAAATTATTTTAAATTCACTTTTTGGACCTCACATGCAGAGGGTTGAATTAATCCTGTCCTCAGTTCATGGCACACTGTAATTATTGACTCATTCAAAGTCTTGCTTTCATTTTACTTATTTCCTTTTGTCTGCATTATCCACCTTTTTTCCTTTCCTCCCATAGGCATTTGTTTAATATGCTTGATATGTGTAGATTTATTTGTGTATGTTCTTGTAAAATGTATATTGTTGTCTTATGTGGATTTTTTCAAATCAAACATAAAGTAGAATTGGCATCGTTTTGTTCTTTACCTTTTTTCCCCCTTCAGCATTGTTTTTTAAAGATCTGTTCACATTGCTCTATGCCTGTCTTGTCCATTGACTCTAATGGCTTCTTAATATTCTGTACTGTGCATCTGCCATGTTTCACTAATCATTATCCCAGTGCAATTATGGACACTGTGATTCCTCCAATTTTCTGCTAATCACAAACAGTGCTGAAAAAGAGCATCCTCATACATGTTCCCTTAAGGATATATATTCAAGAGTTGGATTCTTGAGTTAGGTATGTGTATACCCAATTTCACTAAATACTACCAGATTACTCTTCCAAATACTTGTACCGTTCTGTTCTTCTGCCAGGAGTACATGAAGATTTATTTCCACTACAGATAAAGCCCTATACTGGTGTGGTCAGTCCATCAAAATTAGGGAAGGTAGCCAGAACTCTTTTCATCTAGCTGCCTACCTCCAGGTTCCAGGAGTATAATTGTCTTCTAGACACTTCTCTTCAGTCTTTCCAGGGTTATATCTTTGCCGTGTTTTGCCAGATAGGACAGTGAAGGGGTTAAGAGCCTGTACTCTGGATTCAGTCAGCTTGGGGCTGAATCTTGGCTCTGTTGTTTACTAATTGTGTGACCCTAGGCTTGCTTAACCACTGGATACTTGAGTTTTGTAATTTGTAAAATGAAGTTGAGAAGTTTCCTGCTCTTGTTATGAGGATTAAATTTGTGAATATGTGAATAGTGTTAGAATAGTGGCTGGCACACAGTAAATATTATATAAGTAGGTTACTGTTACCAAAGTAAAAATTTTAAAAATCCAGCTGGACTGTAGAATAGAATTACATTGAATTGATACATTTGAGGGAGAAATCACATCATAAGTTGCACCATCCAAGAGCATGGAATGACTCTCCATTGATCAAAACTTTTAATGTATTTTAATAAAATTAGATTTTCTTTTGTTTCTCCATAGTACTCATTATCCTTGATCACTGATTCTTAATCAGGGTCAATTTTGTCCCCCTAGAGACCATTTGACATTGTCTGAAGGTATTTTTGGTTGTCACAACTTGGGAGATGCTACCGCATCTAGTGGGTGGAGTCCAGAGATGCTGGTAAACATTCTACAATGCACAGGCTAGCCCCCACAATGAAGAATTATCCAGCTCAATATGTCAGTAATGCTGAGATTGAGAAACCCCTGTTTAGATATATGGTTTTTGTTGCCGTTCTTAATGGCGTTTATTTTATTTTCTAATTGGTTATTGCTATTGGAGGGAAATGGTACGGATTTTTCTGATGTCTTATATCTGGCTTTCCTGCTGAACTCTTTAGTTCTCAGTGTGTCTGTGGATTCTGATTTTTTTCTAAGTAGATGATCTGGTTTCTTCCCTTCTAATTTCTCTCTCTCTCTCTCCCTCCTCTCCTTCCTCCCTCTCCTCTTCTTTTTTTCTTTTCCTATAGCATTGGCCAAGACTTTTACTATTATGTTAAATGGTAGCAGCGATAGTCACATCTTTGTAGTGTTGTCAACTTTATCAAACGAGTTTAAACTTTCTTAACATTAAGTAACGCCAGAAATATAAGAGAATTTCAATCTCATTTTCCCTTGCCATTATTGAGTATTACCACTTAAAATATGTTGTTGAAGGAAGAATGCTTAACTTCACTATTGATCAAAGGAATGCAATTTAAAGCAATGATGAAATGATGTTTTATATTTCACTAGTGATATCAAGAATTTTCCTACAAGTGAATTAGCCATTTTTCCACTGTATCTATTATCTTTACCAGTTTTTTGGTTTTTTAAATTAAGTTACGACTTTTCAAATGTTAATATTAACTCTGTGGCTGTTATTTGTGGTAGCTTCATTAGCTTGTTTGTTTTGATGTGTAGAATTTTAATTTTTATAAAGTCAAATCTACTTATCCTTAGTAAGATCTTTTATTGCTTTTTTGTACAAGAAGACCCTTAATTTCTTGAAACTTTCCTGTGATCTTTCAACTTCTGTCTGTGACATTTTCTGGTCAAACAAGGGTATTCTTATCAATCCTTTTTCCTTTGTTCTGAATCACTCACCTGACTTCAGGTGTTCCTTCTTCCCCTAACGTGATAGAATTGAAGATGATCATAAATACTTATCTACTTTGGGGCCGGCCTGTGGCCGAGTGGTTAAGTTCATGTGCTCCACTTAGGTGGCCCAGAATTTCGCCAGTTCGGATCCTGGGCATGGACATGGCACCACTCATCAAGCCATACTGAGGCGGCATCCCACATGCCACAACTAGAAGGACCCGCAGCTAAAAATATACAACTACGTACTGGGGGGCTTTGGGGAGAAGAAGTAAAAATAGAATCTTAAAAAAAAATTATCTACTCTGTTTCCCTCCCATGCCCATTGGTTTCCATAGACCTCAGGATTTTATGGAGATTTCTCAGGGGTCATTGGAGACATAGTGCTGAGATGTGGGTTTGATAAATGGGCAGGGTGCCAGGCTTCCTACCAGATTTAGGTTCAACTCTTTTCTGTTGGATGTCAGTATATGATTATCTGTATATAGGTGGTCTGCATAAGATTACTGTTTGTAAAAAGGTCATTCTGCCATAAAGAGAGAGAAAGCAAAGTTTGAAAAATATACTGATCTAGCATGAGGAATCAGAGTTTAATTGCCAGGTCACAAGTTAGTAAATATCAAAGCCAAGGTTAGAGTCTTATGTTTTTTGAATCCGAAGTTCAGTTTCCTAGTTTCCTATACATTACATATTTCTATCTTTGTGTTGAACATTTCTGACTGACTGGTCTGTCGTCACCTCACACTTCTAAGACCAATCCCCTTATCTTCACCCTTTTTTCCCTGGGGAGTGCTTCCTTCCCTAATTCTTCTTCTTTTTTTTAAGGTTGGTTTATGTCTACCATTGTATTATTATTATTCATTTTTATTTTTATTTGTTTTATTTTTTTCTTCTCCTCACCAAGACCCCCAGTGGATACTTGTATCTTCTAGTTGTAGGTCCCTCTAGTTCTGCTGTATGGGACGCTGCCTCAGAATGGCTTGATGAGCGGTGCTAGGTCCATGCCCAGGATCTGAACCAGTGAAACCCTGGGCCACCAAAGCAAAGCATGCGAACTTAACCACTCAGCCACGGGCCAGCACCCCTAATTCTTTATCCTTAATTACTTCTTTGTTTTTTTCTGTTCTATCACCATTTTCTCACATGTGGAGTTTGAAATATATCACTTTCAATGCCTCTGTCTTTTTTTATTTTATTTTATTGTGGTCATAATAGTTTACAGAATTGTGAAATTTCAGTTGTACATTATTATTTGTCCATCACCATAAAAGTGTTCCCCTTCACCCTTTGTGCCCACCCCCAGCTCTCTTCCCCCTGGTAACCACTGAACTGTTCTCTTTGTCCGTGTGTTTCTTGTCCACATATGAGTGAAATCAAGTGTTATTTGTCTTTTTCTGTCTGGCTTGTTTTGCTTAACATAATACCCTCAAGGTCCATCCATGTCGTTGTGAGTGGGACGATTTTGTCTTTTTTCATGGTGAATAGTATTCCATTTATATATCCCAAATCCTCTTTATCCAATCATCAGTCGATGGGCACATGGGTTGCTTCCATGTCTTGGCTATTGCAGATAATGCTGCATGAACGTAGGGTGAGGCATAAGTCTCTTTGAATTGTTGATTTCTGGTTCTTTGGATAAATAACCAGTAGTGGGATAGCTGGGTCATATGATATTTCTATTTTTGTTTTTTTGAGAAATCTCCATACTGTTTTCCATAGTTGCTGTACCAGTTTGCATTCCCACCAGCAGTGTATGAGGGTTCCCTTTTCTCCATATCCTCTCCAACATTTGTTACTTTTTGTCTTGGTGATTATAGCCATTTTAACAGGTGTAAGGGGATATCTTAGTGTAGTTTTGATTTGCATTTCCCTGATGATTAGTTGAACATCTTTTCATGTGCCTGTTGGCCATCTCTATATCTTCTTTGGAGAAATGTGTGTTCATATCCCCTGCCCATTTTTCGATTGGGTTGTTTGTTTTTTTTGTTGTTGAGTTTTGTGAGTTCTTTATATATTATGGAGATCAACCCCTTGTTGGATATATGATTTGCAAACATTTTTTTCCCAATTGATGGGTTGTCTTTTTGTTTTGATTCTGGTTTCCTTTGCCTTGCAGAAGCTCTTTAGTCTGATGAACTCCCACTTGTTTATTTTTTCTTTTGTTTTCTGTGTCCGAGAAGACATGGCATTCAAAAAAATCCTTTTAAGACCCATGTCAAAGAATGTACTACTGTATTTTCTTCTAGAAGTTTTATGGTTTCAGGTCTTACCTTCAAGCCTTTAATCCATTTTGAGTTTATTTTTCTGTATGGCGAAAGAAAGATAATGGTCTACTTTCATTTTTTTGCATGTGACTGTCCAGTTTTCCCAATACCATTTATTGAAGAGAGTTTCTTTTCTCCATTCTATGTTCTTAGCACTTTTGTTGAAGATTAGCTGTCTGTAGATGTGTGGTTTTATTTCTGGGCTTTAGGTCTGTTCCATTGATCTCTGTACCTGTTTTTGTACCAGTAGCATGCTGTTTTGATTACTATAGCTTTGTAGTACATTTTGAAGTCAGGGAGTGTGATACCTCCAGCTTTGTTCTTTTTTCTCAGGATTGCTTTAGCTATTCGGGGTCTTTTCTTACCCCATATGAATTTTAGGATTCCTTGTTCTATTTCTGTGAAGAATATCATTGGGATTCTGATTGGGATTGCATTGAATCTGTAGATTGCTTTGGGTCATATGGACATTTTAACTGTTTATTCTTCTGATCCATATGCATGGAATATCTTTCCATTTCTTTATGTCATCATTGATTTCTTTCAGTAATTTCTTGTAGTTTCCATTGTATAGGTCTTTCACCTTCTTGGTTAAATTTATTCCTAGATATTTTATTCTTTTGGTTGTGATTGTAGATGGGATTATATTCTTGAGTTCTCTTTCTATTAGTTTGTTATTATAGAAATGCAACTGATTTTTGTAAGTTGATCTTATATCCTGCAACTTTACGGTAGTTGTTGATTATTTCTAGTAGTTTTCTGATGTATTCTTTAGGGTTTTCTATATATAAAATCATGTCGTCTCCAAACACTTCTTTATTGCTTGTTTGGATTCCTTTTATTCCTTTTTCTTGCCTAATTGCTCTGGCCAAAACCTCCAGTACAGTGTTGAATAAGAGTGGTGAGAGTGGGCACCCTTGTCTTGTTCCTGTTCTCACAGGGATGGTGTTCGGTTTTTCCCCATTGAGTATGGTGTTTGGCTGTGAGTTTGTCATATATGGCCTTTATTATGTTGAGGTAATTTCCTTGTATCCCCATTTTGTTAAGAGTTTTTATCATAAATGGCTGTTGGATCTTGTCAGATGCTTTTTCTGCATCTATTGAGATGATCATGTGGTTTTTATTCCTCATTTTGTTAATGTGGTGTGTCACATTGATTGATTTGTGGATGTTGAAGCATCCCTGTATCCCTGGTATAAATCCCACTTGATCATTGTCTAGATCTTTTGGATCTGTTACTGAATTTGTGTTGCCAATATTTTGTTGAGGGTTTCTGCATCTATGTTCATCAGCGATATTGGCCTGTAGTTTTCCTTTTTTGTGTTGTCCTTGTCAGCCTTTGATATTAGGGTGATGTTGGCTTCATAGAAGGTGTTAGGAAGTGTTATGTCTTCTCTAATTTTTTAGAATAGTTTGAGCAGGATGGGCATTAAATCTTCTTTGAATATTAAGTAGAATTCTCCAGGGAAGCTGTCTGGTCCTGAACTTGTACTTTTGAGGAGGTTTTTGAGTACTGTTTCAGTCTCTTTACTTGTGATTGATCTATTCAGATTATCTATTTCTTATTGATTCAGCTTTAGGAGGTTGTAAGAGCCTAAGAATTTATTTCTAGATTTATTTATCTAGATTTATTCTAGATTGTCCAATTTGTTGGCGTATGGTTTTTCATCGTATTCTTTTATAATCTTTTGTATTTCTGTAATATCCATTGTAATTTCTCCTCTTTCATTTCTGATTGGATTTATTTGAGCTTTCTTTCTTTTTTTCTTTGCATAACCAGCTATGGGTTTGTCAGTTTTATCTTCTCAAAGAACCAGCTGTTTGTTTCATCGATTCTTTCTACCATCTTTTTCAATCTCATTTATTTATGCTGTGATTTTTATTTCTTCCCTCCTTCTGCTGACTTTGGGCTTTGTTTTTTCTTTTTCTAATTCTGTCAGGTAGTAGTTTGAGAGTTTGAGTAGTTTGTAGTTTGAGATTGCTTATTTGGGATTTTTCTTGTTTTTTTTTTTTTAAGATTTTATTTTTTTCCTTTTTGTCCCCAAAGCCCCCCAGTACATAGTTGTATATTCTTCGTTGTGGGTCCTTCTAGTTGTGGCATGTGGGACGCTGCCTCAGCGTAGTTTGATGAGCAGTGCCATGTCCGCACCCAGGATTCGAACCAACGAAACACTGGGTTGCCTGCAGCGGAGTGCGTGAACTTAACCACTCAGCCACAGGGCCAGCCCTGGGATTTTTCTTGTTTTTTAAGGTAAGCGTATATTGTGATAAATTTCCTCTTAGGACCACTTTTGCTGCATCCCATATGAGTTGGTGTGGTATGTTTTCATTTTCATTTGTCACCAGATATTTTCTTATTTCTCCTTTAATTTCTTCAGTGACCCATTGGTTGTCCAGTAGCATGTTGTTTAGTCTCCACATCTTTGTCCCTTTGTCAGCTTTTTTTTGGTAGTTAATTTCTAGTTTCATGGCATTATGGTCGGAAAAGATGCTTGTTAATATTTCAATCTTCTTAGATTTATTGAAGCTTGCCTTGTTTCCCAACAGATGGTCTATCCTTGAGAATGTTCCATGTGCACTTGAGAAGAATGTATATTCTGCTGTTTTTAGATGGAATGTTCTATATACATATCTATTAAGTCCATCTAGTATAGCTTTTCATTTAATTCCACTATTTCTGTTGACTTTCTGTCTGGATGACCTATCCATTGGTATAAGTGGGGTGTTGAGGTCCCCTACTATTATTGTGTTGTTGTTAATAGCTCCTTTTAGGTTTGTTAATAGTTGCCCTATGTACTTTGGTGGTCCTGTGTTGGATGTATAAATATTTCTATGTCTTCTTGGTGAAGTGTCCCTTTTATCATTATATACTTCCCCTCTTTCTCTCTCTTTATGTGTCTTATCTTGAAGTCTACTTTCTCTGATATAAGTATGATAACACCTGCTTTCTTTTGTTTGCCATTAGCCTGGAATATTGTCTTCCATCCCTTCACTCTGAGCCTGTATTTGTCTTTAGAGCTGAGATGTGTTTCCTGGAGGCAGCATATTGTTGGGGCTTGTTTTTTAATCCATCCAGTCACTCTGTGTCCTTTGATTGGAGAATTCAATCCATTTACATTTAGAGTGATTGTTTATATATATGGTCTTGATGCTGCCATTTTACCACTTGTTGTCTTGTTCTCCTGCTTTTCCTTTGTTTCTGATCCAATTCGGTTTGGTTATTTCGGTTATTATTTATTTATAATAACATTTATTCTTTGTGTCTCTGTTCTACTTATCTGTTTAGTGGTTAGCGTCAGGTTTGTATGAAAAATTTGTAGATGAGATAGTCCATATTCTGATAAACTCTTATTTCTTTAGACTAAGCTGATTCAATCCCTTTCCTCATTCCCTCGTAAGTTGTTTTTGTCACATCTCATTCCATCTTGTGTTGTGAGTTTGTGGTTAACATGAGATTATATTTATTTTTGGTGTTTTCCTTCCCTTTATCTTTAATGTTATACTTGAGTGTTTGCCAACCTGTTCTGATGGATAGCTAGAATTTTCTGATTTTGTCTAACTGTTTGTCTCCTTATTCAGAGCTTTGTAACCCCTTTTTTTTTTTTTCAGTTATGAGTGTCTTCTTGAGGATTTCTTGGGGGGTCTTGTGGCAATGAACTCCCTTAGCTTTTGTTTCTCTGGGACAGTCTTTGTTTCTCCATCATATCTGAAGGATATTTTCTCTGGGTAGAGTATTCTTGGCTGAAATTTTTTATCTTTCAAAGATTTGAATGTATCATTCCACTCTCTCCTAGCCTGTAAGGTTTATGCTAAGAAATCTGCTGAAAGCCTGATAGGGCTTCCTTTGTAAGTTGTTTTCTTCTGCCTTGCTGCCCTTAGTATTTTTCTCTGTCCTTGGCTTTTGCCAGCTTTGCCACTGTATACTTTGCCCTAGGTCTTTTTCCATTGATATAGTTAGGAGAGCTCTTTGACCCTTTCACTTGCATTTCCAGCTTTTCCCCCAGCTTTGGGAAGTTCTCTGCTATTAATTCTTTAAAGAAGCTTTCTGCTCTATTCTTCCTCTCTTCTCCCTTTGCAATACTTATAATCCTTATATAATCCTTTATAATGCTTACGTTGCATTTCCTAATTGAGTCAAATAGTTCTCTGAGAATTTCTTCATTTCTTTTTAGTCTTAGTTGTCTCTCCTCCTCCATCTGAAGCATTTCTGTATTTCTGTCTTCAGTATTGCCAATTCGTTCCTCCACAATATCAGCTCTATTCTTCAGGAAAACCATATTCTACTTTATCTCACCCATTGTATTTTTCATCTACAATATTTCTGATTGTGGTTCTCTTTTTAATGCTTTCAATCTCTTTTGTGCAGTAGGTCCTGAATTCATTGAACCGTCTATCTGCATTTTATTGTAGCTCATTGAGGTTTTTTATGACAGCTATTTTGAATTCTTTGTCAGAGTATAGATTCCCATGCCTTCAGGATTTATTTCTGCGTTCTTGTCATTTTCTTTTTGGTTTGGAGATTTAATATAACTTTTTCATACTGCTATACAGTGTAAATTTGTGCTTCCACATTGTCTTAGTATTTGATTGCCGCTTCCACTGGGTGAGTATCAAGAGCTGTGTCTTCTGAGCCCACTGCGATCTGTGGTACAACTCCTAGGTGATGAACTGGGGTGTGGGTGGAGGGGCAGAGTGCTTTCTTTCTCCTGTGCCATCTTGGGGACTTCCTGCTCTTCCCTTCTTGTCTGCTTTCCTGGAGCATTTGTTTGATGAAGACACCCCTGTGATAGCCAGACATCTCTGTGTGGGGCTTTCCCCTGCCCTGTGAGGGACCTTGGAGAGTGATGGTGTTCCTGCAGAGGGCTGCCCCCTCCACTTTTCCTTTCAGAGATGCACATAGTCCCTGGGTTGCTGCCCTTCAGGGATGAAGCAAAGATTTCTCTTACCTCTTACCTCTCGGCGGGTGGGGGTCCAGCACCTCCACCTTCTGACATATGGCTGTGTGGGTCTCTCAGACGTCTTTTGTGTTATGTGGATGTCCTCTGTTGGAATATGAATGTCCTTTTTGTTGTATCTTAGAGCAGAGAGTTTACAGGGAGAGCTCAGTCTGCCATGACACTGACCTCATTCCCAATCCCTCTGTCTTTTTATTCCATTACATACAATTCACTGCTAAGAGCTGCCAGTTCGGTCTTTATATTATTTTCTTGAACTTATCTCTTCTGTTGTTTACCTGCCACTAGCACCATGGTTGAGTTTCTTAACATCTCTTGCCAGTACTATTTTAATAGCTTTATAATTGCTTTCCTTATATCTAGGCTTTAATTCCTCTAGTCTTTCCTACACCCTGCCTAAAATTAGTATTTATAAAATATAGCTTCATGGACAAAATAGTCTCAAGTTTCCTGAACTGACATTGAAAGCCTTTCACAATTTGGCTAGTCTCTAGGAGGTGTGTATGTGTAGGTATATGTATATGTAACTTTATAGTAATGTATTCCTATCTAACAAGTTATATCCAGGCCTATACAAATCTTAAAAAAAAAACCTTACAATTCTCTCTTGTGGCATATGTAATGCTTATTTATAGTAAGTACAGAGAAACAAAAGCAAGCAATAAAAGTGTTCCGTAGTCTCAACTATTCAGCGATAATCATTAGCCACGCCTTTTTTTTCTTTTTAGGGAGATTAGGCCTGAGCCAACATTTGCCACCAATCCTCCTCTTTTTTGCTGAGGAAGACCAGTCCTGAGCTAACATCCATGCCCATCTTCCTCTACTTTATATGTAGGACACCTGCTACAGCATGGCTTGGCAAGCAGTGCATAGGTCTGCACCCAGGATCTGAATCTGTGAACCCTGGGCCGCCAAAGTGGAATGTGCAAACTTAACCACTGTGCCACCAGGCCAGCCCAGTCAAGCCTTTTCAGATGAACTTTAGGGGGCCAGTAGAGGAAGATCGGCATGGATGTTAGCTAAGGGCCAATCTTCCTCAGCACAAGAGGAGGATTGGTGGCAGATGTTAGCTCAGGGCTAGTCTTCCTTGAAAAAAAAATATAGAAGAGTCGACTGTTTATTTTCATATATATCCTGCATGTGTTTTCATAAGTTTATACATAACTTTTTATTTTTACATTGTTATTATGAACTTTGGAGTCTTTAATTTCTGTTATTTGTATTGTCATTTTTGGATATAAAAGCAAGTTATTTTTCTGTGTTTATTTTAAAGTCTTTATTAATTCTAACTGGACTCTTTCAATCTAACAAACAAACAAAATGGTGAATAGAATGTTTCAAGGAGGAAATAGTATGAACAAAGGCATGAACATGTGGAACAAAAGGGTGTTTTCAGTGAACCTGAAGTACTTTGGTATTACCAGAGACATAAATTAAAATGTCAGGGAAAGATTGGAGATGAGGCTAGAGAGGAGCCACACCATTAAGATTTTTGCTTGCTGTGCTTAGGAACTTGGATTTTACCCTAGAAATGATAGGGAGCTTTTTGCAAGATTTTAAACAGGGATGTGGTGTGATTAAATTAATATTTCAAATAAAGCAGTCTGGCTATAGAATGGAGGATTGAATTGAGTGAAGCAAGAAGACTAGGAAACTATGGAGATATTCATGGGGTTAGAGGGGACCTTTATTAGAGCAGTGCAAGTAGGATTAGAGAAGAAGGGGTGGATTTAAGGTAGATTTTACTGGTAAAATGGGCAAGACTTCAAGATTTTATTGGGAGTCAAGGCTGATCTCTGGATTTCTGATTTTCCAGCTTGGGTGAGAAGGTGATTCCATTAGATGAGTTGAATAATTTGGGGGAAAACATAGTTTTAAAATTTAATTTTATTAAATTAATTTCTTATTTGAAAGACAGGGAGGGTGGGGTACTATTCAGAAGAGAAGCTCAGTTCATGGAACGTTGTGAGAAAAGTCACAATTTTGCAGTTTAGAAAATGTATACAGTAAGCAATAGTAAAATTAGATCTGAAATAAAGATATTGGAGTCATCAGGTACTTTAAAAATTAGCATTAACCACCTTTTTAATTGCCTAGCGTAGTTAAAGGATGCATCACATCCCATAGGTTAAAGCAGGTTACTATTGCATCAGGGCAAGGGTTGGGGAATATTTTGGGAGGTTGTGGGAGGGGAATACTTTCACGTGACTCAGTGACTTCTGTACTGGTTAAAAATCATGCTCTAGGGGCCTGCCCCGTGGCCGAGTGGTTAAGTTTGCATGCTCTGCTTCAGCGACCCAGGGTTTTGCCAGTTCAAATCCTGGGTGCGGACATTGGCGACGTTCATTGGGCCATGCCGAGGCGGCGTCCCACGTGCCACAACTAGAAGGACCCACAACTACAATACACTGAGTACTTGGGGGCTTTGGAAAGAAAAAGGAAAAATAAAATCTTGAAAAAAATTAAAAAGAAAAAACAAAAAAAACTCATGCTCTAGTTGAAAGGGATACTATAATGTAGAGATCTGTGTTTTTTATTATTATGAAGTTTTTTATTAAGGAAAATTTCAAACATATACAAACATAGATGGAATTGTATGGTGAACCCCTATACAGCTATTGCCCAGCTTCAACAGTTATAAACTCATGGCTAATATTGTTTCATCTGTACACCTCTGGTCCTATGTTTATTTGAAGCAAATCCCTGACATCATATCATTTCATCTGTAAATATTTTAGTATGTATCTGTGACAGATAATAACTTTAAGAAATATTAAAAACATCAATAATAATGTTTCCTAGTGATTTTCTTGAGGAATAATTTCTGCAGAGAATTAGGGCTAAAGTAAGATTTTTTCTTTTTTTAAAATAGAGGAAGGAATGAGAAGCCAGGAGATGGAAACAGTGAATATAAGCTGCTTTTCTAGGAAGGAAGATGAAGTGTGGTACTTGGTGAGGATGGAGAGCTACAGTTTTTATGTTTGAAGTGTTATAGAACACTTGAGTGGTTTGTAGGCTTAGGGAAAGAGATAGTAGAGAATGAAATATTGACATGGGAGGATCGAGGAAGAACAAGAGGAAGGATATCTTTATTGAAAGACAAATAATGAGTGAGGGTGAGTCAAAAAATAGAGGAGATAGTTCATAAAAAATGACCTGTTTTTTTTTTGAACTTCAGGGAGGGTGGCAGTTGGCCATAGGAAAGAGTTTTAAGATTAGTGAAAATTCAGAATAATTTTTCAAGAGAATAGGATAGGGAACCCACCATGGACAAATAAAAAGATTGCTTTAGTAGGATTAAGATTCCACTTGAAACTGGAGACCGAAATTTAGAGTGGTATCAATTTTCATGTCTCTGTGATCCTTTTTCCTCAATAGTTTGCTCAATAGTTTGGATGTTTAAGAAAAGATAGTTTGTGGGATTATTTTAAGTTGAGACTTTGCGTGACAGGTACTCTAGAAGGACCAGGAATAAAAAGTGTTGGTGAGGAAGTGGTTTAGAAGATCGTTCTTGTGTATGTATAGGTGTACTAAAGGAAAGGAGATGACAAAGGGACAGGTAGACAATGTAAGGAGTAAGTGCTAGGTTGTGTGTATGAAATTGAGCAGATATAAGGATAGTGTGGTCACGAGAGAGCTGTGAATCTCAGAAGATTGGGTCAGATTGGTTAAGTGTTTGGCTGTGAAAGTTGGTAGATGAAGTCCAAAGGCTTTGTGTGAAGGTCTTTGCAATTGAGAAGGTTCAGGAATCTTGAGACTCCGGTTTTAGATAGGCATTGCCCATGATGGTAAGACATATAGTAGGGAAGAAATCTGACCAAGATACAAACATCTTCAGTGCATGTGAAGAGCAGCTATAAGTGGTCAGGCAGTGAATAGATGATACCAATGAGGAAGATTAGAACATAATATACATGTGGAGGGTGGTAGCAGTAACGGTTTAGGAGAGAGAGTGGGTAACTAAGAGAATTCAGAGTGTGGAAGAATACTTGTTCTAGTTTCCAGCTGTGTTCCAGATAAGATGTTTCTTATAGAAGATATCTGAGAGTTTGACCTTACCATAAAGTTCAAAATAGTCATGTATAAATATAAAACAAGACAGTTGTGTAAATAGGTGCCATGAATGGTATGGCCAGTGATATTCTGGGAAACTTCTGAAGAAGAGATTTATCTCTTCATTCTGTGAATGTAACGTTTGAAATGTTGAAAGGTATGGAAATTTGAGAAAAGAGGGATGGTTATGGTGTAGGTGAAATGGCGGTGGGGAATGGTATGAGCATAGGCAGTTGGGACTGAAGACAGTAAAACTTAGCATTTTGCCTATAATAGAGCATGGGGGAAGGGGTAGTTGGAGAAGAAAAGTAGTAGATTTAGCACCAAAAACCTCACCTTCATGTGTTTAGCCTTTTTGCTAGATTCTTCCAACTGAAACCTAGCTCTCCGGTAAGAATATCACTTATAGCCCTTTTGTGGATGGGAGATAAAAGGTGTAACTCTGAGCAGTGAAATCAAAGGAGACTTTAGTATAATTTAGGTTTGCCATTCAATATGCTTAAGTGTTTTGGGGCTTAATGCAAAATATCAGTTATTCCAGACACATGTGAACTCATTCACACTCTACATATTCTAGTTAGTAGAGGTTTTGCTGTGGTCTTTAGAGTACCTAATGTTTAATGAGAGCACATGATAGAAATACTGCATGGTTGTAAGAACTAAGACCTAAGAAATGAGTCTAGAAAACTGGTAATTAAATATAACAGCCTGCATTAAACCTGATCATTGTGTTAAACTATGTTAAGCTACAACAATGATATCCTAGAATTTTGTACTTAGTACAATAGTTTTTGCACCTTCACTAATTCCCTGAATCACTACCATTGAAGGTAGTGAGCTTGGCAGTGGGAAAAGCTAGAGAAATAAGAGGAGAAACCTGATCAGAGGCATCCCTGGAGTATGTTTAATCAAGATGATTGCCTGGGGCAGCTGGCAGGCATGGTGCTCCAGTGAGCAGTGATGAAAGGGTTTGGTTATGATTGTTCTGAGACTTTTATATGTATATTTCATCTAACTTTCTGCTTTACCCCCAATTTCACAGTCAGTGGGATTCTGAACAGCCTTCTATTCGGGGAATACTCTGAATTCTGTTCTTCAATCTCTGCTAAAGTATTTACCCCTCAAGTTAATTTTCTCTTAATTGTGGAGCACAGTATTTATTTAATGGTAAATATACAACTGTATAATCTACCAATTTGTATTATAGCAACACATTGTCTTGACTTAGCCTGCAATTACTAAGTTAATGTCCCTTGTAACTCATGGTTTTTGATCAGCAAACTCTCATGGTGTGATTATGGGTTATACAAATTTAAATTATCCAGAATTGAAATAGCATAATAGAAAAAGTTGTGTCTAACATTTTGATGTGCAAAATTTGGTAAAGACTCTTTAAAGTAAAAAGAAAACTCTTTAAGAATCACATAATTTCAAAGTTGGTGTGCCTAATAAATTATAAACTGTCTGCACCATTGCCACATGGTCATATCACTTAAGTAAACAAATGCCTTCCCTCCAGTGTCAAGGATAGTCACTCTGCTCCAATCTCCTCTGCTCCAGCCTCCCTTGGCCTTTACACTTGCACATCATTCAAGTCTTAGCTCAAATAGTACCCCCTTGGAAGGTCTTTCTAAGACCATCCTTTAAAAGTACTTTATCACCTCATATCACTTCTCACAATCTGAAATTATCATGTTTATCTCTTTGTTTTTATTGTTTGATTCTATGAACTAGAAATACCAGCTTGTTAAAGACAGGGATTTCATCTAATTTATTTACCACTCTGTTCAGCACTTATTCACAACGTGGCATAGTATATAGGAGTTGCACAGTAAACATTTCTTAAAATGATGTTGAATAAGTAACTTCTAAGCAATACTTTTATGTGATAGAGGGGTATTGTGGGCTGATTTGTGTCTCCCAAAAAGATATGTTGATGTCCTAACTCCTGTACCTACAAATGACCTTATTTGGAAATAGAATCTTTGCAATGTAGTTAAGATAAGTGAGGTCATACTCTGTTAGGGTGGGCCTTTATCCAATATGACTGGTGTCGTTATGAGAAGAAAAAACAGACACAAGGAGGAGAATGCCATGTGAAGACACAGAGATACCGGGACACAGGAAAGACAGTCATGTCAAGATGGAGGCAGAGATTGGAGTTAATGCTGCAACAAGCTAGCATACTTTTAGCCTCGGGCTATCAGACTCTGGAAGAAGCAAGGAAGGATCCTCCCTTAGAGGCTTCAGAAGGGAGCTTGACCCTGCCAACGTCTTGATTTTGTAATTCTAGCCTCCAGAACTATGAGAGAATAAATTTCTGTTGTTTAGAGGCACTCAGTTTATGGTACTTTGTCACAGCAGCCCTAGGAAACTAATATGAGGGAAGAGGCTTGGAAATGCAAAATATAAGCATAAAGGATAAAAGAACAACTTACTCTCGTTGTAGCTTCTGGCTTTTCTTTAGTTAGTAATTTTCTTAATGAGATTAAACATTTATGAGATTTTGAGGCATGTAAAAATATCATTGGTTTTATCAGATGGTTTCTTTTTTTCCTTGCAAGGATTTATTGAAATTCTGTTTGTTGCACAGTACAGTCCCATGGAACACTATAGGATATACAAATAGTTTAAGTGCAATTTGATTATAATGAATTAGAATAGTTATCATAGTCTCAATCTATTCTCAATAGACCATCTATTGTGTAGGGGGAGGGGAGAGGAAACCTACATAGCTCTGATGCCCATCATTTATAAGTGAATTACTAAGAATAAAGAAATACTTTGAACCTTGGGGAGAAAGTGGGAAGATTGTTTGATAAAATACCTCACTTGCTTTTTCCTTCATGTTGTTGGATCTTTTAATGAGTTGTATTTTAGTGTACGGTTTGGGAGTTAATTTTGATTCTTCTCTTTCCCCCGAAATAATTTTAGTTTTAATTAAGTTGCAAAAATAATACAAAGGTTTCTCCTCTGTACCCTTCACTTAGCTTCCCCAAATGCCAGTGTCTTACGTAACCACAACACAATTATCAAAATTAGGAAATTAACAGATACCATACTGTTAAATAATATGCAGACTATATTCAGATTTCATCAGTTATCCCTGTAATGTCTATTTCCTGATCCAGGATCCAGTCTAGGATCACACATTACATTTAGTTGTCATGTCTCTTCTCTAATGTGGCACAGTTCTTCAGCTTTTCTAAGTCTTTCATGACCTTGACACTTTTGAAGAATATTGGCCAGTTATTTTGTAGAATATCCCTCAGTTTGGATTTATGTCATTATCCTTGTGATTAAATTCAGCTTTTTCTTGGCAAGAATACTACAGAACTGAACTTGTACCCTTCCTTGTTCATTATATCAGGAGGCCCCTGTTGATATGTCTCATTTTTAGTGGTGGTGATCCCTTGGTTAAGGAGGGATCTGCCAAGTTTCTCCACTGTAATATTACTATTTTCCTCTTTGTAATTATTTAGTATTTTGTAGGGAAATACTTTGAGACTATGCATAAGTTTCTTATTATACTTTGCCTGTCAGTTTTAATATCTATTAATAATTCCTGCCTCAAAAAATTATTGAGATGTTTATCAAGTAGTGATTTTTCTGTTTCTATCACTTTCTACATTTATTTATTCTATTGTAAGGAAAAGCTTTCTCTTTCACCCCATTTAATTTTTAAAGATTTTTTATTTTTTCCTTTTTCTCCCCAAAGCCCCCCGGTACATAGTTGTGTATTCTTTGTTGTGGGTCCTTCTAGTTCTGGCATGTGGGACGCTGCCTCAGCGTGGTCTGATGAGCAGTGCCATGTCCGCGCCCAGGATTCGAACTAACGAAACACTGGGCCGCCTGCAGCGGAGCGCGCGAACTTAACCACTCGGCCACGGGGCCAGCCCCTCACCCCATTTAATTTTTCATTCAACTTTTTATTTATATCTTTATGGGCTCCTAGATAATTGTCCTGTTCTGTGGGTTATAATCCATTATGGTTCAGGTTTTTCTAATTATATCTGTGTTCAAGATGTGAAGGGTTTTTCAGAATTTAAGGTAAAATGTTACTTGATGGTGAAACAATAGATTTGAGGAGAATTCACACATAGCACTCTCTCTGGATTTAAAGTAACAACACAAAATTAGATACTTTAATTATTGTTCAATAAATAATAATTGTTGAGAATTTCCAGTTACAAAGGAACCTTTCCTAAACTAATCCACAAAGTAATGAACCATTACAATTTTCTATCTTTTATCTGGTTTGGATCTCAGTTTTTAAAGTTCATTTAGTCAGAAGAATTTATTAAGAACCCATTTCTTCCTAATCATGGTCCCATAGAATTTGTTTTTTCACTGCTTCATCAAACTTAATAAGCACATATTCTTCCCCCAAGAAACTTAGATTCTATTTATCATGGACTCTGTGTGTTTTTTCTGTCTTAATGAGTTTTAAGTTTCTTAAGAGCAGGAACCATAATTTAAACATTTTTGGATACCAGCATTGTCTAACATTGCCTTGCATTTAGTAGATTTTAAATACCAGTAGGGGTGTGAAATGAAGGGCACCAAAAGAAGATGGTCTTGGCTTTTTAAGTTTGTGGGGTTTTTTTCCCTGTGAAACTAAGCATGTAGAATCTTTCAGAATGTCTCTTGGAGCCTACAGATTCATCTCTAGCCCAGAGAACAGAAATGTGCATGCTGTAGTGAGAAAGGTTTATTATGTTGTTGTTGCAAAATTAGAATTAGTGTTATAGAGCCAGTTTTGCAAGTTGATAGTCTATAAATTGAGTTAATAAAAGATGGAGATAGTGATTATGTGGAAAGAGAGTTGATAAATAAGGCTTCAAACTTAAACTATAAATTATGGGTGAAATTTTAATTTTTTATGGAAATTTTTATTTAATCAATTAATGTACTCACACATATATTAAGGGGAATGGAAAAAAAGAGATTGGCCTTTAGTGATGTTTTCTTCACTAGATTAAAAAAGATTCACCATATGTGTTTTCATTAAATTTCATAGTTTTTTCTTAGGATTGTGGTGATGGTTTCCACATTTTTGAAATAATCCTTGTATGAAAATCAGGATTATACAAACTTAATTATCATCATAAGTTTTTTTGGGAAGACATTTTCCCATAAGTATCTTATTTTTTCAGAAACTCTTTAACAGTAGCTGTTTATTTGCTTTAGCCAAAGGACATATTTGCATATTTTTACTGTTCCTCTTGTGCAGTCACTAAACTGGTGATATGTTTTTCTTAATGAACCTGTTGTCAGATAATTCTTTTGTATGAGTAGGTATATCCATTAGGGAAATATTTAAAAGGATGTTATTTTTAGCTGGGGAGAAGTTAAGTAGTGGTAGTATTTGAAGTTTGGAAAAACTATGATTTTAAAAAGTCACAATGCAGTTTTCATATAAAGCACATAGAGACGTAAATTCCTGTAATTTCTTTTTTTTTTCCCCCAGTGGGGAAAATTGGCCCTGACGTAATATCTGTTGCCAATCTTCCTCTTTTTGCTTGAGGAAGATTGTCCCTGAGCTAACATCTCTGCCAGTTATCCTCTATTTTGTATGTGGTACGCCACTGCAGCACGGCCTAATGAGCGATGTTTAGGTCTGTTCCCAGGACCTAAACTCATGAACCCCGGGGCCACCCAGGTGGAGCACACAAACTTAACCACTACACCACCAGGCTTGGCCCCTAAATTCCTGTAATTTTGACAGACTGGTCTGTCAATTTTCTATATGCAAGGATTCTTTCTTTTCTTTTCTTTTCCTTTTTTTTTTTTTTTTTGTGAGGAAGATTGGCACTGAGCTAACATCTGTTGCCAATCTTCCTCTTTTTTTCACCCCAAAGCCCCACTACATAGTTGTATATCCTAGTTGTAGGTCATTCTACTACTTCTATGTGGGATGCTGGCACAGCATGGCTTAATGAGTGGCACATAGGTCTGTGCCCAGGATCTGAACTGGCAAACCCTGTGGGCCCGTGAAGTGGAGGGTGTGAACTTAACAACTCAGCCATGGGACCGGCCCTAGCATTCTTTATTATATATTTAGTGCAAGGTGATTTAGTATAAGACAACTTAATTTCCTTGGGGTTCATTTTTATTTGTTAGCTATTTTAAAGGCTGATGGCATTTTTAATGCTCTTTAAATTTAGAACTGGCCTATGAATAACATACTTATTTGTGATCACTTTGTTGTATGATTTAATATTTTAATAAGATAATTTTGGAGGGCTTTATATTTAAATAAATTTATTTAAATTTGTTTTTCTCTTAAAAATGATAATGAACACACATCTGTAATGCCTTCTTAAATTTTGATTAAGTTGGATTAATGATAGAGATATGAGTGAATGTCTTCACTCTGCCGCAAATCCACATATTAAATCTCTGCAGTCTTTGAACTTTCCTTGTTTGTCTCCAACCTGCTCTGGTTTTGATATAATACTTTATATGTGATTCTTTTCTCTTGGTTCCATGTTGTTTTTATAATTTTACTCCTGTTTTTTAGATTTGTTATTTTGCATCTGAGTTCTGATTCTGATCTCTCATTGAAACTCTGGTTTGGATCTGTCCAGTTAATGCTCTTAGATTTTTTTTTAATCTTTTTCACATAGTATACCTGCCCTAGTTAGACTTCTGAAACTCAACTCATTACTTTGGCCAGGAGGCAGTATTCTTCTCCATAGAAGAACCATGAACCGTGGGTGGAGCTTGCTGTAATCTGACTTTTTTTTGTAGCTCCAGCTTTTTGCAGATTTCCAAAAGTGAGAAATTTCGGTTAAGTTAAAAGGTAAATTATGTAATAGCTATGCAACTCGTTAGAAATTATAATGAGAAAAAGATCCCATGCATATTAGCATTAAAAACAAACTTACTAATGAATTAGCTGTTTATTTACCACTTTATTGATATTACATCCTAGTGGCATGATATATCTTTAGTTTTACACTTGCTAATTGTTGTCTCTTTTCTGGATGCCAGGTCCTAGACAATTCCTTAGGAACAGAAAGAGAAGACAATTCTCCCTAAAAGATCATACAATCTCCTGAAGATCTAGATATATGAATGAATAGCTAAAAATATTTGACAAATTGCTGTGAACCTAAAACTACTCCAAAAGTAAAGTTTATTAATTAAAAAAAAAACCAACATAGGAGTGACCTGATAAAAGTAAGAACCTGAGTGAAATTTCTAACACTATTTACAAAATAATACATATGCAGGTGCCCGTGTGCACATACAGATTATGTAGCAAAAAGTATTCTGAGTGGTATGTACAAGGTGGTGTGAAAGCTTATAAGTGTGAGACCTAACTTTGCCTAGATTTCAAGAAGGTTAGAACTTTCCACTTTGCTTCAGGAAGAGTGGGGAATGGGGCATGAAGTAATATATGCACATACACAAAAGGAGAAGAGAGTTAGTTTTGTAAGAGAAATAACAAGCACTTTGGAATTAAGAGTAAGAGTAATGGGAGAGCAGCAATGAAAGTTGAGATTGTAGGAGAGCCTTAAGTTTGCTGGTGCTGTTTCATGGTGTTGGAGTGTAAGAAGATAGTTATGAGAGTACTAAAAGTAAACGAAAAATGTCACTAGATGTGGAGGAGATGTGGAAGCAGCACTTTGGGGAAGAAGTTGAGTATCTTTACCATGGAGTTTCATTTTCAGATGTTAGTATGTAAAGCTTTGGGAGAGATTGGTCAACACAGAAAAAATTCAAAGTTCTCTGGATGTGAGCGAGTCTTATTTTGGGTTGTCATTTTCCTTTAGTTGACGGATATTCATCTGTGTTGTGTGATTGTAAGTGTGTATAAGATCATTTGTGTGGGCTTTTTCAAACTTAACTTTTCTTCATTCTGATATACCTTACTCCTGGGTCTCATCCCCTAATCCCTGGTTAGCCTCCCACCTTCCACCTTCACCAGCTTTAAATGTCACTGCTAAATGAGTCACAGTTAGTGAAAACTCTCAACTGTTTCTGTTTTTTCTTTCAAAGAAAGAGGTGCTATTTTGGTTAGTTTGTTTACTTGGGGAGTTCTCCTCAGGTTCGATTTTGCATCCTCTGCTTTAAAATATATATATATTTTACATACATTTTATATACATACATTGTTAATTCAACAAATGTTTACTAGGTTTCAGGCATTAAGAATGTAGCAATGAACAAAGAGGACAAAAAAAATACCTACCCTCACAGAGCTGACATTCCTTTGTATTTTTATCTGCTCCTTCCTCCTGTAGCTAGGAGTTAATATTTATTAGAGTTACACTCATTCTTCCAATTACTCCTCTCAACAACCATATGAAGTATGGCTTCTCTTATTATTCTTTGAGAGATGGGAATACTGAGGCATAGTTAGTTACAGAGTTAGAAAGCATATCTGTTCTAAGAGCCCAGACAATTTGTCTCTAAAGCCCAAACTCTTAAACTACTCTGCTGTATTTCCTTGTGATTTTAAGATTATGTTACCCAGAAATGCTAAGAAGAAGGATAGCTTTTTAGAATACATTATTAGAAGAGAAAGAGCAGAGTAATGAGCCAACTTGTTGATAACCATAAACTTTTTTTCTCTGTCTCATTGAGCATGTAATTTGATTTTGGTGTAAATGATCCTTTTGTTTTTAATATTTGAGATTTTCTAGATTGCTGTTTTCAAAAGTTTACTGCTTCCCCGTTTCTTGGGTCTTAATGTTGCCTATGTACTATTTTGGGCCATCGTGTAGTGTGAATTGATGGGTAACTTGGAGGATCTAATTCTATTTTGGCATTCTTTTTATTCACTAAAAGAGCTAGAAAATCTTTCATTTATAGGCTAAATTTTACAGGGAAGAGAGATTAGAGCTTTGTTTTCTTAATTGAATGCTACTTAAATTCTCTGTAATATGAAGTATATATCCATATATGTTATATTGAACAAAAACTTTTCTCTTTATTCTTAATTTGATACCATAAAACATAGGTAACGGAATCATAATTCTAATAAAAATAGTAAGTGAGTATATTACTTCCATGTAGTTACAGAGTAGTACTTAATCAAAATTGATGAAAGCATTGTTAGAAATAATATCATTGTCATTTTAATCATTGCTTTGCTTCACAAATCATGTGACATAACACCACTGCCTACCTGTGTGTATGCACGCACGTGTGTACACATTCACTGCTAAGAGTTTCATTAAGACAACTCAGGTAAAATTTTAGGAATGACAAAAGAGGTGCCTGAATTAATGAGATGTATCATATGTCTTTACCTAGAGAGCGAATTCCTCTGATTAAAAAATAGGACCTTTTACTTCGCAGATGAAGCTACATGTAATTGGAAATACAGTATGCTTCAGCTGTTGTTCTTTAACCCTTGTTCTTGATTCAGTTAAGAATTTATAAAACAGAGTGTTAAGCTAGGAAATGAATAGGCTAGCAGTTATATTCTGCCAATTTGTTTTTCTTCCTCTCATCATTTGTGGCACAGTGCATGGCAAACAGATGGGGGTACTGCATGTTTAAGTAGATGGGGCATTGTGCCCCTCTATCTGTGTGTACACATCTAGTCTTACATATGCATGCTTAAATCCACATGAAATCATAAAATTGTCCAGAAAAGAAGAAATGTTATAAGGACATAAAGTAGCATCTGCTGAAAACCTTAATCTGATGATACATTATTTACTGTTTTTTTTTTTTCTTACTTTATTTTTAAGAGCAGTTTTAGGATCACAGCGAAATTGGGCAGAAGATTCAGGCTTCCCTTATATCCTTTGCCCCACATACCTACAGCCTCCCTCATTATCAACATCTTGCACCAGAGTGGTACACTTGTTCAGTCGATGAACCTACAATGATATGTCATTATCACCCAAAGTCTGTAGTTTACTTTAGGTTTCACTCTTGGTGTTGTATATTCTATGGGTTTTGATAAATGGGTAATGACATGTGTCGATCATTATAGTATCATACAGAAAAGTTTCACTGCCCTAAAAATCCTCTGTGTTCTGCCTCTTCATCCCTTCTGCCCCCTAACTCCTGGCAACCACTGATGTTTTTTACTGTTTCCATAGTTTTGCCTTTTCTAGAGTGCTCTGTAGTTGAAATCATATTGTATGTAGCAGTTTCAGATTGGCTTTCATGTAGTAATGTGCATTTAATCTTGTTCCATTCCTTTTCATGGCTTGATAGTCATTTATTTTTTATTGCCTAGTAATCCTCCATTGTCAGCTTGTACCACGGTTTATCCCTTCACTTCCTGTAGGACGTCTTAGTTGTTTCCATGTTTTGGCGATTATGAATAAAGCTGTTGTAAACATCTGTATGCAGCTTTTTGTGTGGAGGTAAGTGTTACCTTCTTTGGATAAATACCTAGGAGCATGATTGCTGGATCATATGGTTAAGAGTATGTTTAGGTGTAAGAAATTGCAAAACTGTCTTCCAAAATTTCTGTACTGTTTTGCATTCCTGCCAGCAATGAATGAGTTCCTGTTGCTCCATATTCTTGTCAGCACTTGGTTTTGTCAGTGTTCTGGATCTTTGCCATTCTAATAGGTGTGTAAAGGTATCCCGTTGTTTTTTAAATTTGCAGTTCCCTCACATATGATATTGAGTGTCTTTTCATAGGCTCATCTGCCATCTGTGTGTTTTGTTTGGTGAGGTTTTGGTTTAGGTCTTTTGTGCATATTTTAAGCAGTTTGTTTTCTTATTGTTGAGTTTTAAGAATTCTTTATTTTGGATAACACTTTGAATATTAGAAAGATCAAAATGTCTTTGCAAATATTGTTTCCCAGTCTGTGGCTTGTCTTCTCATTCTCTTGACAGTGTCTTTTGCAGAGCAGAAGTTTTAAATTCTAATGAAGTCCACTTTATCAATTGTTTTTTTCACAGCTTATGCCTTTGATGTTGTATTAAAACCATACCCAAGGTCATCTAGATTTTGTCCTATATTGTCTTCTAAGAGTTTTACACTGTTGAGTTTACATTTAGGTCCATTTTGAGTTAATCTTGTGAAGAGTGTAAGATCAGTGTCTAGATTCAGTTTTTTTTTGCTTGTGAATATCTGCTTCTAGCACCATATGCTGGAAAGACTATCTTTTCTACATTGTATCACCTTTGCTCCTTTGTCAAAGATCAGCTGACTGTATTTGTGTGAGTCTATTTCTGGGCTTTCTGTTCTGTTCCAGTGATCTATTTGTCTGGTGCTTTGCCAATATCACACTGTCTTGATTACCATAGCTTTATAGTAACTCTTCAAGTTGGATAGTGTCGGTCTTCTAACTTTGTTCTTCTTCTTTAATGTTGAGTTGACTATTCTGGGTCTCTTGTTTTCCATATTAACTTTAGCATCAGTTTGTGATATACACAAAATAACTTGCTGGGATTTTGATTGAGATTGTTTTGAAACTCTTGGTCAAGTTGGTAAGGATTGACATCTTTACAATATTGAGTCTTCCTACCTTGACAATATTGAGTCTTCCTATCCGTGAACATGGAATAGCTATCCATTTATTTAGTTCTCGGATTTATTTCATCAGAGTTTTGTAGTTTTCCTTATATAGATCTTGTCCATATTTTGTTGGATTTATACCTAAGTATTTATTTATTTTTGGTGTTAATGTAAATGGTATTTTTTTAATTTCAAATTTCATGTGTTCATTGCTTGTGCATTTGAAAGTTATTGACTTTTATATACCTTATATCCTGCAACCTTACTGTAATTGCTTATTAGGTCCAGGTTTTTTTTGGTCTGTTCTTTCAGATTTTCTATGTAGATGATCGTGAAATCTGCATATAAAGAAAGTTTGATTTCTCCTTTCCCAGTCTGTATAACTTCATTTTTTTTCTTGTCTTATTGTACTAGCTTGGACTTCCAGTGCAATGTTGAAAAGAACTGGTGAGAGGAGGTATGCTTGCTTTGTTCCTGATCTTAGTGGGAAACCTTCTGGTTTCTCTCTATTATATATGTTGTTAGCTGTAGGATTTTTGTAGATGTGCTTTATTGAGTTGAAGAAGTTCTCCTCTATTTTAGCTTGCTGAGAATTTTTCTTTCTTTTTTTTCTTTTTAATTTTTTATTGAGTTAATGATGGGTTACAATCTTGTGAAATTTCAGTTGTATATTATTGTCTGTCAGTTGTGTTGTAGGTGCAACCCTTCACCCTTTGTGCCCACCCCCATCCCCCCTTTCCCCTGGTAGCCACTAATCTGTTCTCTTTGTCCACAGGTTTAAGGTCCTTATATGAATGGAGTCATACAGTGATTGTCCTTTTCTATCTGGCTTATTTCACTTAACATAATTCCCTCAAGGTCCATCCCCATATTGTTGCAAATGGGATGATTTTGTTCTTTTATTTATGGCTGAGTAGTATTCCATTGTATATATATACCACATCTTCTTTGTCCAGTCATCTGTTGATGGGCAGTTAGGTTGCTTCCACATCTTGGCGATTGTAAATAATGCTGCAGTGAACATTGGGGTGCATAGGACTTTTGGAATTGCTCACTTCAAGCTCTCTGGATAGATACCCAGTAGTGGAATAGCTGGATCATATGGTAGTTCTATTTTTAAGTTTTTGAGGAATCTCCATACTGTTTTCCATAGTGGCTGCACCAGTTTGCATTCCCACCAGCAGTGTATGAGGGTTCCTTTTTCTCCACAACCTCTCCAACATTTGCTACTATTTGTTTTAGTTATTTTTGTCATTCTAATGGGTGTAAGGTGATATCTTAGTGTAGTTTTGATTTGCATTTCCCTCATGATCAACGATGATGAACATCTTTTCATGTGCCTAGTGGCCATCCATATATCTTCTTTGGAGAAATGTATGTTCATGTCTCCTGCCCATTCTTTGATCGGGTTGTTTAAATTTTTGTTGTTGAGCTGTGTGAGTTCTTTATATATTATGGATATTAAGCCTTTGTCGGATGTATTACTTGCAAATATTTTTTCCCAGTTAGTGGGTTGTTTTTTTGTTTCAATCCTGTTTTCCCTTGCCTTGAAGAAGCTCTTTAATCTGATGAAGTCCCATTTGTTTATTCTTTCTATTGTTTCCCTTGTCTGAGAAGACATGGTGTCTGAAAAGATCCTTTTAATACTGATGTCAAAGAGTGTACTGCCTACGTTTTCTTCCAGAAGCCTTATGGTTTCAGGTCTCAGCTTTAGGTCTTCGATCCATTTTGAGTTTATTTTGGTGAATGGTGAAAAACAATGGTCAATTTTCATTCTTCACATATGGCTTTCCAGTTTTCCCAGCACCATTTGTTGAAAAGACTTTCCTTTCTCCATTGTATGCCCTCAGCTCCTTTGTCGAAGATTAGTTGTCCATAGATGTGTGGTTTTATTTCTGGGCTTTCAATTCTGTTCCATTGATCTCTGCACTTGTTTTTGTACCAGTACCATCCTGTTTTGATTACTGGAATTTTTCTTTTTTAAATCATAGGTGAGTGTTGGATTTTGTCAAGTGCTTTTCCTGCATCTATTGATATGTCCATGTGATTTTTCCTCTTTGCCTCTTAGATGTGATGGGTTACATTATTTGGTTTTCAGATGTAAACCAGCCTTACATAAATCCCAGTTGGTTGTGGTGTGTAATTCTTTTAATACATTTTTAAATTTGATTTGCTAATGTTTTGTTAAGAATTTTTATATCGATGTTCCTGAGAGATAATGATCTGCAGTTTTCTTACAATGTCTTTGGTTTTGGTAGTAGGGCAATACTATGCTCATAGAATGAATTAGGAAGTATTCCCTCTACTTCTATCTTCTGGAAGTCATTGTAGAGAATTGGTATAACTTTTCTTTAAATGTTTGGTAGAATGCACTAGTGAACCCATCTGTGTCTGGTGCTTTGTGTCTTCAAAGGTTGTTTACTTTTGATTCAATTTCTTTAATAGATATAGGCTTATTCAGATTGTCATTTCTTCTTGTGTGAGTTTTGGCAAGTTGTGTCTTTCAAGGAATTGGTCCATTTCATCTAGGTTATCAAGTTTGTGGGCGTAGTTTGTAATATTTCTTGATTATCCTTTTAATGTTGTGGGATTCTGTACTGATATTCCCTCTTTCATTCTTGTATTAGTAATTTGTGTCATCTCTCTATTGTTTTTTTTCTTTTTAGTTAGGCTAGCTAGAGGTTTATTGATTTTATTGATCTTTTCAAAGAACTAGCTTTTGGTTTCGTTTTCTTTGTTGATTTGCTGTTTTTAACTTCTTTGATTTCTGCTCTAATTTTTATTTTTTTCTGCTTACTTTTGATTTAATTTGTTCCCTTTTTTTAGAAGTTTGATCTTAGATTTTTTTCTCTTGTGATAATATGCATTCAATCCTATGAATTTTTCTTTAAGTACTGCTTTTGCTGCATTCTGTAAATTTTGGTAAGTTGTACTTTCATATGCATTTAGTTAAAAGTATTTTAAAGTTTCTATTGAGATTTCTTCTTTGACTCATGTGTTATTTAGAAGTGTGTTTAATCTCCAGATATTTTGGAATTTTCCAGCTCTCTTTCTGTTAGTGATTTCTAGTTCAATTCCCTTATAGTCTGAGAGCATACATCTTATAATTTCTCTTCTTCAGATTTGTTAAGGTATATTTTATGGCCCAGAATCTGGTCTGTCTTGATCAATGTTCCATGTATGCTTGAGAAGAGTGTGAATTCTGGTGCTGTGGATGAAGTAGTCTATAGATATCAATTAATTATATCTGGTTGACTGATGGTTGTTATTGAGTTCACCTGTTTCCTTACTGATTTTCTGCGTATTTACTACTTTTGTTGTTGACATTTTTTATCCTCAGAAGTTTGATAAAATGAGAGAAGCAACTCTTTTGCGTTTTGAGTATGAGAACTGCTTGGAGGTCAGGAACCCTGAGAAGAAATAATCAGTTCAGCTTAGATGACAACATTGGTGATCATGAGAAGTATACCTTAGATATTAGAAAAACTTTCAGAGAGAGACATATCTATGTCCTTTTAGGTGGAGTATTTTCAAAACCAAGGTAACCCAGAACAAATGGGAAATTTTCATTCTTGAAGGTGAAAATTAGCACAATGCCTAGCATATAGGCAGTACTCAGTAGATAACTTTAGTGAACGTTAGATGTTCTCGATAAAGAAGAAGAAAGCAAAAGCAAGTGGTTACAGAGCAATACCAGTTGAAGGAATATTGCCTATAAAAATGGAATAGATGAGTATGTGACCAAGGATTAATTATGTGAGTGCCAGAACTATAGGAATAAGATTAGGATGACGTGTGAAAACTATACTAAATACAAACAAGACTTTTAAAGCTATGATTAGACCAAAAATAAAGATTAAAGGATGGTATAATGTTTAGTAAAAGATTGGAACTCATCACTTATTTATATCTTCTCCACCAAGGGAAAGATTTTTAAAGCTATAGATAGTACACAGGGCAAAATATACAGGTTTGTAAGACAAAGTCTGACGTGCTTAATAAAATACGAGACTCGATTAAAAGGATGAGTAAAGAATAAGAATGCGCCACATTATTTTATGTAAGTAAAATATCCATTAATTGAGATTCTTAAAATCTTGGAAATGTCCTGAAACCATTATTAGAAGGCTTGGTGTATGATCTCACAGGCTGGCAGTGGAGTTTATTTTCCAAGCAAGAGGGTTAGAGGCAAGAACAGGAAGGCTGAACTGATGTGGTCTACATTTTAAAGTTGTATTGTTATAAAACTAAAACTGTACTAGTTGGAGTAAGTTTAAATATATAAGTATATTTTTATATTTGACTAATACAACATATACTGGTAAAAGGAGTGGAAATTAGTACAGTATTTTTAGAGGGAAATTTGGCAGTAAAAAATTGCATGAATGTTTTATAAATGTTCATTACAAGGAATGTGTTCTACAAATGTAGTTGTACAATTTAGGAAGGATTCATGATAGCATTGTTTATAGTAGCAAAAAATTAGAGACAGGCTAAATTTTCACCAAGGAATAGTTTAAATACATTTATGACACATAAGTATTAAGAAATAATAATTAAAACAAATGAGATAGAATATCCAGAATACTTTTCTGAGTGAAAGTGCAAATTGCATATGAATATGTGAAATATTCCACTTTTGTGTTTCTTATGTAAACGTGTAAGTTTGTATGTTTATAGGAATCAGGTAATAGGAGTTTTCTGACTTTGGTCTTTTTAAAAATTGTTTTGGTTATTCTAGCTCTTTTTCCTTGCCATGTTTATTTGAGAATTATCTCAAAAATTTCTGCAAAAGATTCTGCTTGGATTTAAAAGAAAAGTTTTAATTTGCATACACTGTTCACCCCCAAAATTGTATTTTCCTGTCTCTTTGTAGTCATTTCTCTTCTATTCTAATCTCTAATGACCACTCAACTCTTCTTTGTAGTCTTGCAGAATATAGTCATGCATTGCTTAACGGCGAGGATATGTTTCTGAGAAATGCCTCGTTAGGCAGTTTCATTGTTGTGCGAAAATCATAGAGTGTACTGAAGAGGAACAAAATTTGCCACCCCAAAATGTGTCTCTTTAACATGAGGGTTATTTTAGGCTGATTGTTTTTAAGAAACAAAGGACTCAGAAAGTTTTTCCCTGTTACCTCTCCATTAACTACCTTAAAGAATTAGACCAAAAAACCTGTCTCAGGAAGTGAGCTATCACCTTAGCATAACATGAACTAGCTGGTAGACAGAGAGGACCCTAGAAAAGCCTGTATGTTGGACTCCCTTCTATGTTCTTCTCTTTTTCTGTGGCCAAACACTTGTTTTCTGAACGTTTGCTCCTTTTCACCTACCTGTGAATTGCCTTCCTTGCAAGTCCCTGACTCTCCCCATCTCCAACGTCTTCTTTTGCCATCTTTAGCTGAGGATGGTATTTAAGGTGAGGGCTGTGGCCATTTTAGGCGAGTTACTCAGTTTCTTTGGATTTCTCCCTTAACTAGTGGGTTTTATTTGTTTTTCTCATGTTAATCTGACTCATGTCGATTTAATTCTTAGGCCAGCCAGAAGAAGGTAGAATGATAGAAGAGAATTTCTTCTTCCCCTACAGTACTTAAACAAACCTAAATGGTATAGGCGACTACACACCTAGGCTATATAGTACTAATCTTATGGGACCACCATTGTATTTGCAGTCTGTCATTGACCGAAATGTTATGTAGCACGTGGCTGTATCTCATACATGCAATTAAACAGTATATATGTAATCCATGCACTTGAGATTCATCACTATTGTGGCATATATCAGTAGTCCATGCCTTTAAATTATTGAATTGTAGTCCATTATATGGATGTACCATAATATATTTATCTAGTCATTTGCTTAAGAACATTTTGGGGGATATTTCCAGTTTTTGGCAATTATGAATAAAGCTTCTGTAAACATTCGAGTACATGTTTTTGTGTGAATGAAAGCTTTCTTTTCACTTGGATTAATACCTAGGAGTGGCATTGTTTCGGCATATGGTTAGTGTGTGTTTAACTTTCTAAGGAAATGCCAAATTTTTTTTCTGTTTTGCATTCCCTCTAGCCATGTAGGAGGTTTTCCAGTTGTTCTGACTCCTCACCAACCCTTGAAATGATCTTTTAAATTTCTGTCATTCTAATATGTATATGGTAGTATCTTATTGTGGTTCTAATTTTCATTTCCCTAATGATAAAGAGCATCCATTGGAATAGTTGTCACCCATTTATCTTCTTTGGTGAAGTGTATTTTCAGATCTTTTACCCATTAAAAAAACCTGAATTGTTTTCTTTACTATTTTTGAGTTTTGAGAGGTCCTTATATAGTCTTCTTACAAGTCCTTTGTCAGATGATTTGCAAGTATTTTTCCCTGTCTATGACTTGTTTTTTTATTCTTTTAACATTGTCTTTTGCAGAGAAAAAAGGCGAAGTCCAATTAATCTTTTTTTGTTTTTCTTTTGTGGACAATGATAAGAACTCTTTGCCTAACCGAAGATGACAAAGATTTTCTTACACTTGTGATCTTCCATTTTTGTGGCTATAGCTGTCCTTATGAGTGTAAACTTTTATCATATTGTGATTTCAGTTTGCATTTCTCTAATGACTAATGATGTTGAGCATCTTTTTATGCTCAATTATGTATCTTCTTGTTCGTCAATTATGTATTTTCTTTGGAAAAGTTTCTATTCAAATCCCTTGACTATTTTTTACTGAATTTTTTTTGTCTGTTGTTGGGTTATAAGGATATATGTTTTTGATATTGGATTCTTATCAGGTATGTGATTTGCAGATATTTCTTCCCATTCCTTGAGTTGCCTTTTCACTCTGTTGATAGTGTCCTTGGATGCACAAAAGTTTTGATTTTAATGAAGTCCAACTTAATATGTTTTCTGTTGTTGTCATGTCCAAGAAATTATTCCCAAATCTAGTGTCATGAAGCTATTGCTCTGTGTTTTCTTCTAAGAGTTTTATAGTTTTGACTCTTAAACTCATGTGTTTGATCCATTTTGAGTTAATTTTTGTATACAGTTTAAGGTCAGGGTCCAACTTCATTCTTTTGAATGTGAATATCTGCTTTTCATAGCACTGTTTCCTGAAAATCTGTCCTTTCCTTGTTGCATGGTCTTGGCACCCTTGTCAAAATTTATTTGATCATATATGTGAGGGTTTATTTCTGAGCTCTGTAGTCCATTGGTCTACAATGCCACACTCTTTTGATTACTCTTGCTTTGTGGTAAGTTTTTTTTTTAAGATTTTACTTTTTTGCTTTTTCTCCCCAAAGCCCCCCGGTACATAGTTGTATATTCTTCATTGTGGGTCCTTCTAATTGTGGCATGTGGGACGCTGTCTCAGTGTGGTTTGATGAGCAGTGCCCTGTCTGTGCCCAGGATTCGAACCAACGAAACACTGGGCCGCCTGCAGCGGAGCGTGCGAACTTAACCACTCGGCCACGGGGCCAGCCCCTGTGGTAAGTTTTGAAATCAGGAAACGTGAGACCTCCAACTTTGGTCTTCTTTTTCAAGATTGTTTTTGCTTTTAAGGATCTATTCAGGGTCGGCCCACTGGCTGAGTGGTTAAGTTCATGCGCTCAGCTTTGGTGGCCTGGGGTTTCGCTGGTTCAGATTCTGGGTGTGGACCATGCTGAGGTGGTGTCCCACATGGCACAACCAGAGGCTCTCACAACTAGAGTATACAACTATGTACTGGGGGGCTTTGGGAAGAAGAAGAAGAAGAAAACAAAAGATTGGCACCTGAGCTAACTACTGTTGCCAATCTTCAAAAAAAAAAAAAGAATCTCTTCTTTTAGATTCATTAGAATTTTGGATGAAATTTTCTATTTCTGCAAAAAAAAATTGGGTTTTTGATAGTGATTTCATTGAATCTGTAGATCATTTTGGATAATACTGAGAAAACAATATTAAGTCCTCCAGTCCGTGAACATTGGCTGTCTTTCCATTTATTGGCATCTTTCATTACTTTCAGTAAGGTTTTGCAGTTTTTGGTGTACAAATTTTTTACCTTAAGTTTATTTTTAAGTATTTTATTCTTTTGATGCTATTATAAAGGGAATTTTTTTCCTTCATTTCCTTTTTGATTTGTTCATTGTTAGTGTACAAAAACACAACTGAGTTTTGTGTGTTGATTTTGTATTCTGCAACATAGATATATTTATTAGTTCTAATAAAGAAATACAGTTTACTTTTGTATGTTATCTTGTACACTGCAACTTTAAAAAAAAATGTGTATTTTACCTTTTTTGGTGAGGAAGGTTATCCTTGAGCTAACATCTGTTGCCAATCTTCATTTTTTTTTCCCTCCCCAAAGCCCCAGTACATAGTGGTATATCCTAGTTGTAAGTTGTTCTAAGTTCTTCTACATGAGACACTGCCACAGCATTGCTTGGATGAGTGGTGTGTAGGTCCACACCCACAGTCCAGTCTGGTGAACCCGGGGCCACTGAAGCATCGTGCGTGAACTTAATCACTCAGCTATGGGGTTGGCCCCACTGCACCTTTCCTTACTAATATTTTGTTGTTGATTGTTTGAGATTTTTCTATATATAAAATTTTATGTACTTTTACTTCTTTTCCTATTTGGGTGCAATTTATGTCGCTCTCTTGCCTAATTGCTCTGGCTAGAACATAGGGTACTTTGTTGAAAGCTCTGGTGAAAATTGACATAGTTGTCTTCTTTCTGATTTTAGGAAGAAAGTTTTTAATTTAGTCTTTCACCATTGAGTATGAAGTTACCTGTGTGTTTTTCATAATTGCCCTTTAAGAAAGTTCCCTTCTCTACCTAGTTTTTTGATGTTTTTATCATGAGAGTGTTTTGGCTCTTTGGTATCCCTTGAGATTTTGTCAAATGTTTTTTGTCATAATTTGAGATGATCATGTGATTCTTTTTTCCTTCTTTCTATTAATGTATTACATTGATTGATTTTCTGATGCTGAACCACTGTTGCATTCCTGGGATAAATCCCACTTGCCCATGGTATATGTTGCATTTGATATGTAGTTGGGTTCTGTTTGCTAGTATTTTTTTTTTTTGAGGATTTTTGTATCTATATTTATAAGGGAAATTGGTCTGTAGTTTTACTGTGGTGTCTTTGACTGGCTTTTGCATAAAAGAAATGCTGCCCTTACAGATTGAGTTAGGAAATCTTTCCTCGTGTATGTTTTGGAAGAATTTGAGAAGGATTGATGTTATTTCTTTAAATGTTTGTGGAATTACATCGGTGAAGCTGTCTGGTTCTGGACTTTTTCGTTGGGAGATTTTTGATAACTGATTTAATCTCTTTACATGTTACAGGTCTATTCAGGTTTTCTATTTTTTCTTGAGGCAGTTTTGGCAGTTTGTGTGTTTCTAGGAATTTGTCCATTTAATATGGCTTATGTAATTCTTTGGCATACACTTGTTTATCCTATTCTCTTAGAATCTTTTTATTTCTATAAGATGGATAGTAATATTCCCACCTTCATTTGTGATTATAGTTATTTGCATCTTCTCTCTTTTTTTGTTCAGTCTATCTAAAAGTTTGTCAGTTTTGTTGATCTTTTCAAATAACTAATTTGGGTACTGTCAAGTCTGTTGCTTTTCCAGTCTCTGTTTATTTCTGCTCTCATTTGTATTATTTCTTTCCTTTTGCTGCTTTTAGGTTTCGTTTGTTTTTCTTTTTTTATTCCTTAAGTGTAGAGTTAGGTTATTGAATTGAGATCTTTGTTGCTTTTAAATATAGATGTTTACAGCTATATTTTCCTCTGAGCACTGCTTTTGCTGCATCTCATAAATTTTTGGCATACAGTGTTTTCATTTTCACTTGTCTCAAAATAGTTGTGATTTCTTCTTTGACCGACTAGTTATTTAATTTCCACTTTTTTGTGCACTTTTCAGTTTTCCTCCTGTGATTCTACCTGCTTTTCATTATCTTGAAAGAAGTCACTTTCTGTGATTTCAGTTTTTCACAATTTATTGAGACTTTTTGTGGCCTCATCAGCTATTCTGGATCATGTTGTATGTGTACTTGAGAAGAATATTCTGGGGTCGGCCCAGTGGTGTAGTGGCTAAGTTCACACGCTCCGTGTTGGTGCCTCTGAGTTTGCAAGTTCGGATCCCGGGTGCAGACCTACACACCACTCATCAAGCCATGCTGTGGTGGTGTCCCACATACAAAGTAGAGGTAGATTGGCACAGATGTTAGTGTAGCAACATGTTAGCTTAGCGACAGTCTTCCTCAAGAAGAAAGAGGAGGATTAGCAAGAGACATTAGCTGAGGGCCAGTCTTCCTCAGAAAAAAACAAAAAGACAAGAAAGAAAGAGAGTATTCTACTGTTAAGTGGAGTTTTCTATATATGTCTTTTAGTTGATTTATGTCCTCTGTTTCCTTATTGATCTTCTGTCTGCATCTTCTGTGTTTTATTGAAAGTAGTGTATTGAAATTGCCACTGTTATTGTAGCACTGTCTACTTCTCTCTTCAATTCTGTCAGTGTTTGTTTCATATATTTTGAACTATGCTGTTTGGTGTATATGTCTTCATGATTGCTATATCTTTGTGATGAATTGACCATCTTTACCCAATATATTCTGTTCCTCTTTGTCTCTCATAACTTTTGACTTAAAATTTATTTTGTCTCATATTAGCATAGCCACTCTAGCTTTCTTTTTGTTGCAATTTTTTATTTTTTAATGGGATGAGAGATGCAGGTTTTTGGTTTTTTTTTTAAAGATTGGCACCTGAGCTAACATCTGTTTCCGGTCCTTTATTTTTTTCCTTTTCTCCAAAGCCCCCCAGTACATAGTTGTATATTCTAGTTATGAGTGTCTCTGGTTGTGCTGTGTGGGACGCTGCCTCAGCATGGCCTGATGAGTGGTGCCACGTCCGCGCCCAGGATCTGAACCAGTGAAACCCAGGGCCACAGAAGCAGAGCGTGTGAACTTAACCACTTGGCCACAGGGCCAACCCCTGGTTGCTATTTGCATGGAATATCTTTTTGCATGTTTTTGTTTTCAGTCTTATTTGTTTATTTAAACTTAAAATGACTTTCTTGTAGACAGCATGTAATTGGGTCAGTTTTTTAAATCCATTGGGCCAATCTGTCTGTCTCTCTTTTTAAAAATTTTTATTTATTCATTCATTCATTCTTTTTTCTGCTTTTCTCATCAGCTGTCTCTTGCTCCAGGCAGCTACTTGTAGTGTCTGTCTTTAAATCTTTTTGAAAAATGACACCCAGGAAGTCCTTTAAAACATTACAGCCACAATTTTTGAGAATAAGATCCATATTATTCTCTTTGGCACCAGCAAGCTGCACTAGGAACTTGGTCTGCTGTCCCTATGGGCACCATTGATCTGGGAGAGGGAAGATTAGTAGACAGGTAAGCAAAATGCTGCAGTGCTTTCTTACCAAATTTAGCAGACTCTTTCTTTGTTAAGTGTTAATCTCTGTTTTATAAGTTTTTATTAGATTCCAAATGTTTGTAAAAGTTGATTTTGTCAGTTTTTGCTAATCTAGGAGTTGCTTCACTAAAGGGGCTGATTCTTGGAGTTTCCTACTCTTCCATTTTCTATGACATCACTCCTTTCATTTCTGAAAGATTTTTGTCACTGAGTATCTAATTTGGGGTGCACGTTTTCCCTCTCAGCACTTTAAAGATATTATTCCATTGTCTTTGAGCTTACATAATTTCCAACAAAAGGTCTTTTCAAATTCTTGTTTTGTTTTTCTGTATGTGAGGAATCCTATTTCTTTAGCTTCTTTTTGAGTTTTCTCCTTAACTTTCTTTCTTAGTAGTACTTATATTTTAGAGTATTTATTCTCCTTGGGAATTCTCTGATCTTCCCTCTGTGTTTTAATGTTTTAAATTAGTTTTTAAAAGTTCTCTGTTATCTCTTAAGATATTATTCTGCCCTGTAGTTTTTCTTTCTGGAAGTCTCATTATACCTATGTTACGCTATTTGATATTGTGTCATGACCTGTCTTAGATGCTCTGTCTTGTCCTACTTCTGCTACTTTTTTTTTAACAGAATTTATTTTTTAGAAAAGTTTTAGGTTCACAACACAAATGAACAGAAGGTAGAGAGATTCCCCCTCTACTTGTTTCCCACATATACACAGCTTCCCCCACTGTCAAAATTCCACAGTAGATTGGTACATTTGTTACCATGGACCTACATTGACATGTCATTATCACCCAAAGTCCATAGTTTACATTAGGGTTCACTCTTGGTGTGGTACATCCTGTGGGTTTTGATAAATGTTTAATGACATGTGTCTGCCATTATTGTCTCATACAAAATAGTTTCAGTGCCCTAAAAATCCTCTTTTTTCTGTCTGTTCATTCTTCCTCCCCCCAGTCCCTGGCAACCACTTGTCCTTTTGCTGTCTCCATAATTGTGTCTTTTCCAGAATGCCATGTACTTCAAATCACGCAATTTGTAGTGGTTTCAGATTGGCTTCTTTCAGTTAGTAATATGCATTTGAGCTTCCTTTATGTCTTTTCATGGCTTGACAGATCATTTCTTTTTATTGCCCCGAGTAATGGTTTATTGTCTGCATGTACCAGAGTTTTATTTATCCCTTCACCTCCTGGAGGACATCTTGGTTGCTTCCATGTTTTGTCAACTCTTAATAAAGCTGCTGTAAACATGTTTATGCAGGCTATAAGTTTACAGTTCATTTGGGCAAATACCAAGGAATGTAGCTGCTGGTAGTACTGATTGATTGTAGTCTTTATATTCTGGCATATTCATTTTATTTTAAAATAATTTCCAAAGGACCTAAATAGATGTTCTTTCCAAGAAGACATACCAATGACCAATGGGTATATGAAAAGATACCGAACATCACTAATCATCAGGGAAATGCAAATCAAAACCACAGTGAGAAATCACCTCACACCTGTTCAGATGTCTTGTCAAAAAGACAAGATAAATTCTGGTGAGGATGTGGAGGAAAGGGAACCGTTGTACACTGTTGGTGGGAATGTAAAGAGGTACAGCCTCTGTGGAAAACAGTATAGAGGTTCCTCAGATAATTAAAAATAAAACTATCATATGATCCAGCTATCCCACTTCTGGGAATATATCCAAAGGAAATGAAGTTATTTTTCCAAAGAGATATCTCTACTCCTATGTTCATAGCAGTATCATTCACAATAGCCAAGTTTTGGAAAGAATCTGTGTCAACATATCAATCAGTAAAGAAAACCTAGTGTGTGTGTGTGTGTGTGTGTGTATACCTATATATATATATATAAATAGCATATAGTTTATAAATATATATAAATATAATTTATATGTATAAATATAATTAAATATACATATAAAATGAAGTATATATAAAATGAAATACTATTCAGTCTTTGAAAAAAAGAAGTTGTTGTCATTTGACAATATGGGTGAACCTGGAGGGCATTATGCTAAGTGAAATAAGCCAGACAGAGAAAGACAAATACCACATGGATAGGGAGAGGTTGGTGAAAGGGTACAAACTTTCAGGTATAGATGAATAAGGTTTGAGGATAGTATGGTATGCTGACTATAGTTATAAGACTGTATCCTGTAATTGAAATTTGTTAAGATAGTAGAACTTAAATGTTCTCATCAGAAAAAGGGTAAATATGTGAGGTGATGGATGTGTTAATTAATTCTATGGGGGAAAGTCCTTCACAATGTATATGTATATTAAATTATCACGTTGTATACCTTCATTATCTTACAATTTTATTTGTCAATTATACCTTAATAAAGCTGGAAAGAAATAATTTTCTTTTTCTTTATTAACAGGATTGCCTTTGAGGTTATTTTAAAAGTTTGGGTTGTACAGCACTTGATTCTTTTGCTCCATTGTGGAAAGTGCTCTCCAGCAATGATTACTTCAGAGTTACCAGTGTTACAGTAAGTATTGTAGTTTTTTTTTTTTTCTAAAGAATATAACATTTTTCTGTATAAAAGTATTCTCTTTAATGAGACTCATCAAATATATTCTCTGATGGTCAGGCAGTATGTTTGAAAGAACTATTGGAAGTGTATGATTACTATGTCCATCCATGGCCCTTGCTATTTAATGTCAGTATGTTCTGTGCATTGAACAAAAAGATGTTACTGTCATATTAGGGGTCAGCAAACTGTGACCCGTGGGTCAAATCTGGCATGGTGCCTATTTTTGTAAATAAAGTGTTAGTAGAACAGAACTACACTCATTCTTTTACAGATTGTTTCTGACTGCTTTTGTGCTACAAGTTGTGATAGAAAATGAATTGCCCGCCAAGCATAAATTTTCTTTTTTTTGGCGATTTACAGAAAAAGTTTGTAGACTGCTGTCTTATATCGTACTATTTCTCTAACCTGCCTGTGTGTGCACCCCCCGCCCCGGTTTCTTTTCCCTGAGTTTGAGATGGGTCTTATTTTGTATTCTCTGGTTCTCTGGGAAATGCTTTCAGTGTAATGGCATATACTTTGCCTTTTATTGGTTTCATCAAGATGCTATTAGGAACCTGCATACTGTGATCTTATACCAGTGGTTTGGATATAATGAAAATGTTTAACAGTTTATGCAATTATTTATATGTTTTTACTACCTCAGTTCATTTATATATCTCTTTTCCAAGAGACTTTTGTTGCCTTGTAATTAATTGGTCACTTGGCCTTCCGTTTTTTCCTCCAGTACTCTAAGACAAAAAGAACTGTCCAAATTACCTTACCTGCTTAAAAACCATCAATACGTACCTTCCCTCTTTTCCCCATATATAGGAGATACAATTTAATCTCTTCCTAGTTACTTACAGCAAGCTTCATTAGTTCTTAACTTGAATATGATGTCTGGAGGTCTCCATATAGTATTTTCTTTCTTTTCTTTGTATTTTAGTTTATCTTCATCCTGTCTGCCTTGCCTATGTACCTTTGCCCTTAACTGGCCAATTCACTAGTCCTTTAGGTCTTAGCTGAGGTATCGTGTCTCCAGCAAAGCTCCTCTGATTTCTGAAAGTTCGGGTAGATTCCCCCCTGTGCTCCTGTAATACTCTCTGGTTTTTTTCTAGCACCGTACCTGACATGATGTTTTATAACCCTTTCTTATTGTTTCTGCCTAAATTATGTGCCTTTGTGCCTTATTTTTTTAAGGCCATTTCCAGCACACTGCTGGGTATTAGGCTAGGCCCTTAGTAAATATCTCTTTGATTAACTATGAAACAGAAGTTATATTAAAATAGTTGTATTTAAAGAGAGGTTGTATCACCATGATAGTATTTAACATCATATATTTTATAGCTGATTTTGTTTGTACAAAAATGTAAACCTGTAATATGAGCATGGGTCATGGATAGTGTTGATCTGTGAGGTGAATAATGAACTTTGCTTTCAATCTGTCAGCTGGAGATGGTACTCTTGGTCAAGTTAAGATCTAAGAAGCATTTATTGAGGACATAGAATTTTCTGAGCATTTTGCCAGATGCATTAGCAGCATATATTATCTTGCTTAATCCATCCATCTAGCAGTACTATATCTGCATTGTAGAGGAAAGGAAACATGGCAGGTGTCTTAGTATTTGTAAACTTGAGTTTCCATCGTGTGTAAATTGAAAATAATGTATTAGAAATTAATCTCTAAGTTCTTCTCAAAAACAAACAAGAAAAGCTTTTAATTTAACGATTCTTAATGTTCAATTTAATAATGATTTTTCTAATGTAGACATTAGAAAGGTCACTCTAGTGAGTTACCTTTTTATTTCTTGGCTTACTTAGGTAATAAAATCACCAATGAATTTGTCACCTTGGTGCTATTTTACTATTAGGTATTATCAGTTACCACGTATTTCACCACATAGTGCACTACCAGGAAGTATGCCAGGTTCTTGGAAAAAAGATCATGTAGAAGAGACTCAGTCCTTGTTGCCATGAAACTTAACTTACATAGGTAGATATTAATCAAATAATCACAAGTATATCGATCTAAACTCCCATTGGCGCTATGAAGGAAAATTAGAGGATTTTATGGGAATTTTAACACATGCCTTGATTTGGTCTACTTTTCTAAGGAAGAGACAGATGAACTTAGGTCTGAAGTGGAGGGAGGGTTTGAGGGAAAAAGAAGGGATCAGTGTATTAGTTCCCGACTGAAGGAATGGCATGTGCAAAGACTAAGGTAGGAGGAATCATGATACGTTTGAGGGACTTTTTTCTTTTTTCAGGGATGGGAATGGAAAAGTGGCATGAGATAAGGCTTATGAATATGGTGGGTCTATATCATACAGGGACCTGCTAAATCATATTAAGAATTTTGAGTTTTTCTCCCTAGGAAGTAGGAAACCACTGTAGCGTTTTAAGCATGGGGGAGACATAGTAAGATATATACTCAGAGAACCACGCTTAGTGCAATATAGTGATTAGATTGAGGAGCCACAGTAGAAGCAAAGAGACCTAGTAGGAGGAAAATTTACAAGTCTCCAGGCCAGAGATGATGGCATCTTGAACTAAAGTAATTACAGTGGAAATGGGGAGAGGTAGACAGAATTTAGAGAGTTTTAGGGATCAAAAAAATCATTTTTATAAGATTTGACCTGAGTCTTCTATTGTCTTAATTTATGTCCAGTGATCTTATAAATGCAAACGTTAGTCATTTACAGGGTTTTTGTAGAGCAGTTGTTTGAAGTTTGAATCTGCTTACCCCTTGACCCAGCATTCTACTGTGTCTGTCATAGAGTGATATTTGTTGATGTGTAATAAGAATTAATGTACAAGGACATTTGTTTCAGTTCTGTTTGTAATAGTGCAAAACTAGAGACAATCTAAGTTCTCATTGATAAAGAAGTAGTTAAATAGATTTCATCCATATTATGAAGAACCATTCAGGAATCTTATGTATTTGTATGGAACGTTCCTGTTAATTTACAATTTTAAAAATTGACGTATACTGTTTTATATATACATATGTGTGCAAAAACAAATATTTATGGAAGGGTCTTGATCTAACTGTTAACAATGTTATTCTGCAGATTGGAATTCAGAGTTAGGTGTGGTGAAGTGAAACTCTTTATTCTTATATCTTCTCTATTGCTTGAAATTAAAAAAGATTTATGTATCATATATTCTAGTAAACATGCATACATACATACATTAATTGGAATGTATTAGTTATTTGTTGGTAATAGCTGTCACTTTTTAAGCTGGCTGCAGTTGGTAGAATGAGAAGTACTTTTCTCTTTTGTCAGTAAACTGTATTGCTTAGGGATAAATTAGTTTCCCTAATGGGTCACATGTTATATGTTGGAACCACCCTACTCCCATAGTTGCCTGGAGATTTGTATAAGCGTCAAAAGCACTATTGGACTCTGTCCACACGGGAAATATAAAACATCATATTTGCATTCTAGTATCCTGACATGGAGGTAGAGAAATCAAGTTTACCTTGATATCTAGGTGAACTCTGCCACTTACTAGGTATGTGACTATGGACAAGATGATCAGATTTTCAAATATTTTGTTTCCTTGTCTGTAAAATTGAGACAATAATATGTTTTCTTGCAAGGTTTTGTGTGCAGATTTATTCTAGATAATGTGTGTAAACTGGCACACAGTATGTGCTAGACATAGTCTATTTGGACTGTAGTAAGGAGGAAAAGCAGTATGATGTTTATTGGTCTTTAGTAGAGATGAATAAGATTAACTCGATCAGGGATAGACAAACTACTGCTAGTGGCTCTGACGCCTGTTTTTATAAAGATTATTGGACTACAGCCACATCCATTCATTTACTTATTGTCTGTGGCCACATTCATGCTATGGTGCCAAGAGTTGAGTGGTAGATACAGAGACTTTAAGAACCTCCCCCCACCCTTAAGAAAATGTTTGCTGACCCCTGGACTAGATAAACATATTTACAATTTTAAATACTAGATTACCTTTGACGATTTGCAAGCAGGGAAGTAACACGATATAAGAATGTTACTGGCAGGAGCCGGCCCCAGGGCTGAGTGGTTAAGTTGGTGTGCTTTGCTTCAGCAGCCCGGGGTTTTGCCTGTTTGGATCCTGGGTGCGGACCCAGCACCACTCATCAAGCCATACTGAGGCGGCGTCCCACGTAGTAGAACCAGAAGGACCTACAACTAGAATATACAGCTATGTACTGGGAGGCCTTTGGGGAGAAGAAGAAAAAAGAAAAAAAAAAAAAGATTGGCAACAGATATTAGCTCAGGTGCCAGTCTTTAAAAAAAAAAAAAAAGAATATTACTGACAGCAGTGTGTAGAATGACTTGGACATGGGAAATAATAAAAGTAGGGAGATAAGTTGAAATCAATTCAGGGACTAGTGATTTTGGTAATAATCGTGCAAAGAATGAGAGACAGAATTATTAAACTGATGACAACTCAGGAGGACTTAGCTGATGGCACAAGAGGAAGACTGATGTGATTCTAAGCATTTGAGTAAGACAGGATAATAACAATAATAAATTTGTCTAACAACTTAAAGCACACTCATGCATTCACTTAATAAATCAGTTAAGGATGTTGCTATGAGCAGAGAGCTAGAAATAAGTCAGTATTGGACTTAATTTTATATGTGGTATTTGGTGAATTTGAGGTGGCATTCTAAGGAGCATGTTACATATGCAGTTAAAAATCTTGAATTACAGATGGTCAGGTCTATTGATAATATACTGGAGTCGTTTGCGTAGAAGTTATACATCAAGTGCATGAGATCTCCAAGAGAGTATAGTATAAAGGGAGAAGAGCAGACACTGAAGAATTGAGCTTTAAGGAATCAGCACAAAGAGGGAATAGAACTAAAAGCACTCAATGAAGTAGATTGAGCAATAGTAGATTGTAAGTTGGGCTTATCATTTGCTCTGTACTCTTCCTGCTATCTGCAGTTTTATGCAGATTCTTTACACAGTTAGTATTGTAGAATTTAATGAAGAAGTTATCATTCATACTGTCTATACTTTTTCAGTGCTGTGCTGGAGCCAGCCTGTACTTGCCTGGAGAGCTGAATATTAAATTTCCAGGAATTTTGTGACCCAATTAATATAACATATAGATTATAAAAAGTTAAATTATATAAACTTTAAATAAATCATATTAAGTATAAAGGTAATAAATACTCAAAACTCACCACTTTCTAATTGTTTTACATATTACTGTTTTCTTTGCTCCTGTGGTCTTTATTTGCACCTATTGTATCTTTATGGTGGAAAAATCTTTTAGTGGTATACTACTACTGTTCATTACTGCCAAACTGTTGTTTGGTGGCGTCACTTTGGTAGTTTGAAAATGGCTTTAGACTTAATAAAATGATGGAGAAATTATTAATAATGCAGATTAAACTTAAAGGTGTATCAGGTGTATGGCTATTACATTATGATAGCACAAAAAATTGAGTAAATGTCCTTCCAGTATTTGAGAAATACTGTCTGATTCAGTAAAGAAGTTGCTCACATGATTGCTGAATGAGTGAAGTTCCAACATATATCTTTGTCATTTTACTTGCCTCCTGTTCATTAAAGTGAACAAGGGTATCAACCGTCTTTCATGTCAAAACCCTATTTCATCATCAGTTGCAACGAAAGGTTAGCTATGGATACAGGAGTTTGGCAAAATTGTCAGAATTATTTATGTGAATCAATTAGCTATATGAAATTTGCAATAAAGAATACTGTGTATTTTATTGTTGTTTGTAAATTGTGTGCTATGCATCCTTTATATTGGTAACATTTCTAATAACCCATGTGCATATTTTTTTGAAGAGCCAGTTGTTAAACATTTACCAGCACACCACTTTTATGATTTTTTTATGAAGTGAATAAAATTCCTCCTAAGCCTTTATCTTTTTATATTGAAGAATTAGTTTTTTTGCAATTGTATTTTGCATTTATATTTTGTATAGCAGGTGCCATTTCCACAGTCATTTCCTCCTCTTTATTTCTCGGTTTAGGGGATTCATTTCACTCAATGTTATATGATATTAGGCAGGGAGGATAACATTTTCAGTTTGCTAAAGAGTTTTTCTAAAAGTATAAACCACTTCTAATCAGCCTTATAGCAGGAGGTAAGGAAAGTAGTGGGACAGAACTGCATTATATTTATGAATTAATTTGTTCACTAAAATAATATATCACATTTTCTAGGGATTCAACTAATGAAACTACTGCCCATTCCGATGCTGGCAGTGAACTTGAAGAAACAGAGATCAAAGGAAAAAGAAAAAGGGGTCGTCCTGGCCGGCCTCCAGTATGTATTATGCTTGTCTTCTTTATTCTTATAATAGTTATCAAGCAGAGGGGCTTGATATGAGCTGTTGATTCTAGTACTGTTAATACTTTTTTTTATTTTAGTTATAAATTAGAGATTCTTGTAAACTTTGCTTCATAAATTGGCTTGGTAGTGATCAGAAAAAGGAAATTGATTATAGTATCTTTTTTCCTCTTCATACTTTTCTTGTAAATAAATGGTGGTCCATGTGAAGTCGTAAAGAAGATAATTAACATGGAATGAGTTGTAGTTAGTTATGACTTCCCTGCTTTTTAGATGTAACTGTGATTTCTTGTGAGCTCTTAAGTGTGCATTTTGGTAGTACTAGTTTGGGATTTGGGGCTGGTCTCAGGATATATTCTCATTGATACTTGATTGAGAAGTTTAGAAGAGCTCTAGGTATCCTTACTTTGAGGAATATCTTTATGTATTCTGAATACAACAGTGATTATTTAACTTAAGGCAGCATAAGCTCTCAGACGGTAGTATCAGTGGGTCAAGAGGTTAAGGCTTAGATTGTTTTCTGCTTATTTTTATGATGTGATTTTTCTGTTAGCAATTTTTTAAATAAAAGTTCTTATTATGGAAAATTTCAACCTCCTTTTATAGCCCTGTACTACTGTATGATTTTTCTGAGACTATAGGCAAGTTAACATTGGTTTCTCTAAGATTCATGGGTTATAGGTGCAAAAAGTCTTAGAGGAAGTAAGACTAAACTTAGGAAATTTAGCTTGAAGATAGGAGAATGAACTGCCTACATGATTGCTCATTTGAATTTGTCTCCTCCAATTGAAATTCTTCACTTATAAGATTTAGATTAAGTGCTGTCTCCTTCAAGAAAGCCTTTATTTTTTTCCCTAAGGAGAATTTATCACCCCTTCAGCAGGCTATTGTATTATTCTTTAGAAATTATTTAATTCTGATGTGTCTACAGCTGCATCTCTGTAATATTTTGCTTTCCTTGATGATGAGGAGTTTGTGTATTCAAATGCTTGTCTCTTTTGGGGTTGGAAATATGATTTCATTTTTAGTGAAATTGCTACTACATAATCTAATAGGTAAATAGTACATGTTCATCTCTGTTTATGGAATTGAAAAAATATTGACCAGGATAGGATAGTAGCATTCTAGAGAGTTGTGTTAGACTTTGGTCCGTATTTTCACCCTCATTATTTCCCATGGCTGTCTACACTTCCGCCTGACTCAGGCCCACTTCTTGATCTTGGAACCAACACACCTTCTTGAGTTTCTACTCTGGACTTTGCAGTGAGCTGGTGCTTTTTATGTCATTTAATCCTCACACCAATACTATGAAATAAGTCTTATACGCAATTTGTAGGGTAGGAAAAAAAATAGGAAGTGGTAATTTACCTAAGGTCACACACACTGTGTCAGTGGTAAAGCTAGGATTTGAATTGTTATCCTAACTTCCAAATTCTTTCTCTTAAATTAAAATGCCAGAATGCCAAGCCATTAGTTAATATGGAGAGGTATAATTGTCAGAACGATCAAATTTGAGTTATGCCACAGTACCCATTCTGAAGATTGCTTGCACATTTTCTGTCAACTGGCTCCATTTTGAACAATTCCAAGTTTCACTTGATACACTCTTTGTTTAGCTATTCTAATACTATTCATACTTTTTAAAAGGACTTCATGGATCTCTGGTTTTATTCATTTACTCAGTGAAATGAAAATAAATAGTATAAGGACTTTTTATTATGAGCAGTGTTGTTTTCCTTATTTCTGAATTCTTACGGGGCATCTTATTTTTGGTATTTCTTTTCAGTGTACTATTATCAGATACTTTTGTTTCTTATTAAACAACCATTATTTTGCAGTTGTCTTAATTCATATTTGTTATTATTGTAGCTCTCTACCCAAATAATTAATGATCTCTAAACAAACATTATATAGTATCACATTTATGTCTGACCTGTGATTGTATTAACAAATAATGAACATCATTTTCTCTATCTACACACACTATTTGCTTGGTGATCACATCTGATCTCATGACTTTAAATACCATCTCTAAGCTTATGTCACCCAGATTTCTGTCTCCAGCCTGGACTTTACCCCTAGACTCCAGACTCAGATACCTGTTGAGCATCTTCATTTAGATATTTAATGAACCCAAGATGTTTAAAAAAACCAAATTCCCAAGCTTCCTATCCCCTGCCCGCCTTTCTTCTCTAATAGCAACTTCATTCCTCTGATTATTCAGGCTCTAAACCGTGTAATCATCTTTGACTCTTTTTTGTCAGCCTGTATCCAATCTATCAGCAAATCCTGTCTAATCTATTTGTAAATTGCATCAATCATTTTTACCTACAAAACTGATTAAGCCACCGTCATATGCTTTTGCTCAAGCTTAGGCTTGCTCCTTGTCTGAGGGCCCTGTCTCATCTAATTGAGGCCTCCCCTAAAGATGAAATGGCAAATCCTCAGTTCTACCCAGGGAGACTTACTATTCCCTTTGTGTGTGTGTTTCCACCTCTTTCTATAGCACTTATTGCTATCTAACATAGTATGCATTTTACTTATTTACTTATTGTCGGTCTCCCTTACTAGAAGGTAACATGCATGAAGGAAGGGGTTTTTATCTAATTTATTTACTGCTGTGTACTAGCGTCTGACTTTCAGTAAGTTTTTATTGAATGAATGAATGATGTTTAATTTTGTTAAATCGTCACTTTTTCCCCCTGGTGTTTAAAATTCTTTTTATTTTGAAATAATTTCAGACACAGAAGAGTTCCAAGAATTCTACAGAGAATTTCTGTTTAGACTCTTCATGCAGATTGTCCAAATGTTAGCATTTTACTACATTTGCTCTATCATATTTTTTTCTCTCTCTCTCTATACAGACACATATATATGTAAATATATATTTGTATATATAAATCTGTATTATATACCAGTTATGATTTTTCAACTATTTGAGAATAAGTTGCAGACATGATGCTACTTTATATTCTTAATGAATATAAAGTATGAATTTCCTTAAAATCAAGGGCATTCTTCTACACAACTATAGTGCAATTATGAAAATCAGGAAAATAATATTTATATAATACTGACCTTATCTATACACTTCATTCAGATTTTGCCAGTTGTCCTAACAATGTCCTAAGCAAAAGAAAAAAACGTTTTTTTCTTCTTGGTTTAGGTGCCAATCAGGATTTTATGTTGCTTTTAGTTGTCATGTAAATCAGCACATCTGTAACCTAACCTATCTTTAGTCTTTGATTTAGTATTTTATTAAGGACTTTGTTCTCTTAATTCTGTTTAAGTAAGAACCAGCTCTTCTATTCTCAGCACTGTTTAACTTTTTAATTTGTTTAAACTAAGTAGGATAGGTAAATAAAAAGAGGTACAGTTTTTACTTTTATGTCTATATATTCATACACATAAAAAGAAGATGGAGAATACAGAACAAAGTGTTAACAGTGAGTACCAGAAGGATAGGTTAACAGCTGAATTTATTTATAAAAATTTATAAAAATCTTCTAAATTATTTGGTATTTTTATTTAGAATATTGTGAATTCATGATATTTATATATTTCACATAATTTTTAATGGCTACATAATATTCTGTACCAAGTTATTTAATTAATCCTCTGTTGCTGAACATTTATGGTAAAAAATATTCACTAATCTAAACCATGCTGACATAAACTATCTCGTAAATATGTTTTCCTCTAGAGCCATTTTTTTGGGGGGAGGTCCTAAATTCTTAAAACTGGAGTTGGTTAGTCAAAACGTATGCCAAATGTTTTGAAAGCTTTTGATGTATATTATCGGTTTGCCTTTCACACAGCAAAATATACGGCATTACCTGTCTTACCTTTACTTATACTGATTGTTAAATCTTTGCTAATTTTTAAGTGGTATAAAATTCTATCAGTATGTTCTGCCATATTGATCGTTTGTGTTTCTTTTCTGAATTGTCTATTTATCATGACTGTATCACTTTTTCTATTTTTATTTTTCTAAGAAACAAAAATCTCTTTACAAAATAATTTTTGTAGCTTATGCCTATGTACTTTGATGATCACTTTTGGAAATGTATTTATCAGTTGGACTTGTATTTCCTCTTCTTTCCCAAACTAGCCTTCTTATTTTTTTAATTTTTTGTTTAGCGTTTCTTTTGTAGACTAGTTTTTAGTTCTGACTTTAATTTTGTTAAAATGTGCCATAATTCTTCCAAGAACCCAGAATTAAAATGTAAGTTGCCATTAAATTTCCTCATCCCAAGTGCCTTCCCTTCTCTCCTACATCTAATGAGATTCTAGATCTGATGAATTTTTATTTCACAGCGTCTTCTCTGTTTCTCCCTTCTTTTAGGTTTCCCAAGTTCTTTTCTTTAGGCCTCACTTTATAGGAGTCTGTACTGTTACCTTCCTACCTTTAGTCTTTTCTCTTTTCTCTTTTATCCTTTTTAATACTGACAGGTTGACCTTTTTTTAACCTGTTCAAATAGCAAGAAGTGCCTCTTTGTTGTGGGATATGTTCTTCTAACTTACCTTTCAACCTAATATTTTATTGTGTTTCCCTACTCATAACCTTTCATTCAGTCAGGTACATCTCTTTTGTTCTTCTGTATGTGGCTTGTGCTTTCTCACTTCTACATTTTAGCCATGGTGTTTTTTCTTTCTGTAATCCTTGTTTCCTAAGTTCTGTTTATACTAATCTTACTAATTTTACTCATCCATTAAGTCCCAGCTTGCAGCTCATCTCTTCTGTGAAACTTTCCTTGATTACCTGTCATGGAAATAATTTTTCCCTTCATAGAACCTTACCACAGTTATCTTAAACCAAACTTCCATGAAAAATATTTTTTATATACTATAGTTTGATATATTATATTGCAGTTATTTGTCTTGCTGTTTTTCTTTTAACTATATATATAGAGAGATTTTGCATTGAGCTATCCCAAATATGTTTATGTACATTATTTGTGAAAGGGTAGGGGTTATTTCACGTTTATAGTTTATAAATAAATTCAAATAAGGCACAAAAGTAAAAAAAAAGTTGGTGTATCTGTATCTCTTAGAGCTTCTAGAAAAGTCATTGTGCATTCAGGCTGCAACTTATTCTATATACAGCTTTTGGGATAGAGTAATTTTAGATAGTTAATTTTCCTACACAGCAGTGCTAACTTTTACTTAACACAGTTTACCAGAAGTTTAGGTACACATTTAAATTAAATAGTATTAGAGTTGTAGTAAAACATTTGTCCTAAAAAGTATTCTACACTCTGACATTAGATTGCATCATTTTCACAAAGATGCAGTGAAGGATGTATAGCTTTGTGACTTCCTGAGCCTGTTTTCTACAAAATTCATTGCTTTTTATGTTGAGGCAGGCTTTGTTTCAGATAGTTTCATTTTCCTACAGATATTCATTAGCATTTTTTCCCCACTGTGTCCCTTTAATTAGCTGCAGCAATGAACGCATGACCCTAGTTTTCTGTATTACTAACCTTAAGACCATAGACATCTCACTTACACTGTTTATGGGATTTGAAGCATAAGTGTTTTTCCTCCACCACCAATTGACAAATTTGTATTGGGATATTGAAAAATACATCTTAAATACTATAAGTTCTTTGAAAACTGTGTGTGGTGTTACGTGGAAGTATCAACTTTTTTATGTGTCTGGTACCTGGTAACTGCATGACGAATGAAGAAATAATTGTTTTGAATGAGTGAAAAAAAATCTGTTTTCTAATACCTTGTATTCTTTAGATTGAATCAATTTGAGTTTGTTTCCTCATGATTAGATCCAGGTTATGCATAATTGGCAATAATACCATATGTGTCACTTAGACTCTTAAGCATGAATTCTGAAAGGTAGAATACTTGAGACTTCATGAGACAAGGCATAGAAAGTAGATGTGCCCACTAGATTGAGGCAGATATTTGGGAAGAGATCCATTTGCTATTAGTAGAAGAAAGATTTCCTAGGCAGGTAACACTTGGGGTAGATGGAGTAAGCTGATCATGTTCCATCAGGGAGGTTATGTCTCTAGGAAAAGTAAACGTTTATAGATCTGTGCTGAGCTGGATCTATGCTAGAACTAGTGTCTTTGTGGTCTGACAGCCTGTCGTGGCGGGGGGATTCCATCTAACGGCCTGGTATTCAAGGATAGGACTTCAGTCCCTAGAGTAAACTGATAATGGTAGGACAGGACTCTAGCTTCAGAGGAACTGGGTTAGTTGCTAGGTTACTACTGCATTAGTAACCTCAGAATTAAGGCAAGGACACAGTTCTTAAGACAGTGCAACCTCTGAACTGGACCAGCCAAGCGAGTTTGACATAGAACATCGTCCATTTCTTTCATTTGAGATCACTTTGGATCCTTGTCCAGGAATAGGACTACATCTACAGGTGGCCTTATCTGTGTTGCCACAAATTTTTAGGGAAGGGAGCCTGGTAAGTCAAAGTACTTGAAGGGTTATTTGTGTATTTTTAGAATCTCCCCTATACCCCCAACCACAAACAAACATGTGATTTGAGTGGGATAAGTATAGCTGTATGTCTGAGAGAGGAATTACTCTCAGGACTGCAGTTGTATCCCTTGAGTCTAAGTTAAAGATTGTGTGTATCCTGTTTTACTATGATCTTCCCTCTTCCTTACTCTTCTTTTTTTATTAGGGACATCCTTTCTGAACAACAGTTTTTTGATTTGTCTTTCTGAATCTTTACTGTTTATTACTGTCTGGATCTGTAATAGGAAAGTCACTCTTGTGATAATGGGGATAAAATATAGATAGACCCTAGATAAGATCAAATGGAGTTTTAGGTTCTTAATTTTTTTTTCCCCTTTATAACCAATGCTAAAAGTCTCCCAGGTGTGAGAATTATGGTTTGTTTCCTCTTTATTCATGGAGTTTAGTTCATACTACATATGTGCTATGTATGTATAATGGTGTATGTGTGTGTGACACACAGAAACTTTCCTACACATACATAGGCTTATTTGTTGCAGTATTATTTGTCATAGTAAAAGATTTAAAACAAAATAAATGTCCATCAATAGGTTAATGGCTAAATAAATTAACGTACAGTCATGCGTCACTTAATGACAGGGATATGTCCTGATAGTGCATCATTAGGTGATTTCATCGTTGTTTGAACATCATGGAGTGTACTTACACAAACTTACATGGTATAGCCTACTATACACCTAGGCTATATGGTACTAATCTTATGGGACCACTGTCCTATATGTGGTCTATCATTGACCAGAATGTTGTTATGCAGTGCATGACCATACATCTGTGCAGTGCAGCACTGTAGCTTTCAGAAAAGAATCAAGACATTCCGTAGGTCTTGTTATATAGATTGACTACAGAATATGTTGATAGTGAAAATAGAATGGTATAGAACTGTGCATAAGTAACATAAAATATCATAGATACATGGAAATATATATGCATTAGGTTTTATCCAATTTTTTTTTTATTCTGGTGAAATGCACACAAGATTTGCCAACTTAACCATTTTTAAGTATGCAGGTCAGTGGTATTAAATACATTCATAATGTTGTGCAGTCATCACTACCATCCATTTCCAGAAGTTTCTTCATATTTTAAAACTGAAACTTTATACGCATTAAACAGTAACTACCTCCTCTCCCCAGCCCCTGGCAACCACCATTCTACTTTCTGTTTTTATGATTTTGACTAAGTACCTCATATAAATGGAATCATAGAGCATTTGTCTTTTTGTGACTAGCTTATTTCACTTAGCACAATGTCTTCACGGTTCTTCCATGTTGTAGCATATGTCAGAATTTCCTTCCTTTCTAAGGCTGAATAATATTCCATTGTATGTATATACCACATTTGCTTATCTGTTGATGGATACTTGGGTTGCTTCCAAGTTTTAGCTATTGTGAATGATGTTGCTGGGAACGTGAGTTTATAAATATCTTTTGAGACTCTGCTTTGAGTTTTTTTGGGTGTATACCAGATGTGTAATTGCTGGATCATATGGTAATTGTTTTTAATTTTTTGAGGAACTGCCGTACTGTTTTCCACAATGGCTGTACTGTTGTACATTCCCATCAGCAGTACACAAGAGTTTCAGTTTTTCCACATCCTTCCCAAGACTTGTTTTCTCTTTTTGTGATAGTAGCCATCCTATCATACTTACTATAGGTGTGAGGTGGTGTCTTATTGTAGTTTTGATTTGCATGTCCCTAGTTATTAGTGATGTTGAGCATCTTTTCATGTGCTTATTGGCCATTTTTGTATCTTTGGAGAAATGTCTGTTCAAGTCCTTCACCCGTTTTCCATTTGGGTGGTTTGTTTTGTTGTTGAGTTTTAGGAGTTCTCTCTATATTCTGGATATTAATCTCTTATCAGATATATGATTTGCAAATATTTTCTCCCATTCTCTGGTTGCCTTTTTACTCATTCCCCATTGCATGGTCTGAGCACCCTTGTCAAAAATTACTTAATGATATATATGAGGGTTTATTTCTAGGTTCTATATTCTCCCATTGGTCTATATGTTTGCCTTTATGCCAGCACCACACTGTTTTCATTGCTGTAGCTTTATACGAAGTTTTGAAATCAAGAAGTGTGAGTCCTCCAGCCTTGTTCTTTTTCAAGATTGTTTTGGCTTTTTGGGGTCGTTTGAGATTCCCTGTGAATTTTAGAATGGTTTTTTCTGTTTCTGCAAAAAAGGTCATTGGAATTTTGATAGGGATTGCATTGAACCTGTAGATCACTTTGGGTAGTATTGACATCTTAATGATGTTAAGTCTTCCAATTCATGAACATGGAATTAGTTTCCATTTATTTATATCTTCTTGAATTTCTTTCATATGCATTTTTTATATGTTTAAATGTCTCTGGAAGGACATTTCAGGAATGAATGATGTTGATTGCCTCTTAGGAGAGAAGATTGTGGCTTGATGACAGAGGTGGGCAAGTTTCCATTGTATAACTTTAATCACCTTTTGAGTTTTGAGCCATGTGAATGCATTACCTGTTCAGTAAAGAAAAGTAACATTTTCCCTCTCCTCTCTTCATACGAACACGTGTATGTGCTCATATACACACACACGTGCAAGCACAGTACTGAGAAGATAACCTATTATTCTTAATAGTGTGAGCACAGAAACAAGACTTGTTAGGAGGAGACAGGATGTAGAGTCGAACTATAAACAAGATGAATATGTGAAATAATGTTTTCAGACAACTTTAAATTGATCAATATGGCATGATTGTAGCCTATAAAGAGGACTCTGGTGTTGTAGATAACTGAACGGATTGTAATTGATAGCCTTACATGCCATGCTGAGGAGTTTGAACTTTAACTTGATGATTATGAGCATCAGAGATTAAATAAACAAGGAAGTGATGGGATTAGGTTTGTATTTATAAGGATTATTGTGGTTGTTGTATTAGGATAGAGTGGCATTGTCAATGGAAATATAATGTGAGGCACATCTGCAATTTAGTGTTTTCTAGTAAGTTACAAGAAATGGGGGAAATTAACTTTAATAATATAATTTATTTAACCTAATATATCTACAATATTGTCATTTCATCATGGAATCAGCATAAAATTAACGAGATTTTTTTTTTAATTTTTCCTCTTTCTCCCTAAAGCCCCCCAGTACATAGTTGTGTATTTTTAGTTGTGGGTCCTTCTAGTTGTGGCATGTGGGATGCTGCCTCAGCATGGCTTGATGAGCAGTGCCATGTCTACGCCCAGGATTTGAACTGGTGAAATTCTAGGCTGCCAAAGCGGAGCGCACAAACTTAACCACTCGGCCACGGGGCTGGCCCCTAATGAGATATTTTATGTGCTATTTTTCATAATAAATCTTCACAATCTTGTGGATGTTTTACACTTACCGCACATCTCAGTTTTGAGTAGCTGAATTTCAAGTGCTCAAGTGCTTGGATAGTGCAAGTATAGAGAATCAGTCAGGGTCTAGTCAGGAGACGAAATCCTTGCCAGTAATTTGAACAGAAAAGCTTAGTGTGAAGAATTATTAATTATTAAAAAGTCCTTAATAACTTCTCATCCAGGAATTGCAAATTAAGACAACAATGAGATACCACTATATACCTATTAGACTGGCTGAAATCCAAAAACCTGACAGTACCAATTTTCTGGCAAGGATGCAAAGTAGCAGGAACTCTCATTCATTGCTGGTGGGAATGCAAAATAGTACAGCCACTTTGGAAGACAGTTTGGCAGTTTCATACAAAGCTAAACATAGTTTTACCATATGATCCAGTAATCATCGTCCTAGGTGTACACAATTGATTTGAAAATTATGTCCACACGAAACCCTACATGTGAATGCATATAGCAGCTTTATTCCTAATTGCCAAAAATGGTGACCAAGATGTGCATCATTAGATAGATAGATGACAAAATGTGGTACATCCATACAATGGGATGTTATTTAGAAATAAAAAGAAATTAGCTATTCAGCATCTAAACGACATGGATGAATCTTAAATACATGTTGTTAAAGTAAAAGATGCCAGTCTGAAGAGGCTACATACTCTATGATTCCCATTATATGACTGTAAAAGACAAAACTATGTAGTGATGATAAAAAATTTAGTGTTTGCCAGGGGGAAGTAGCAGGGTTGATTGGGTGAAAAACGGGATTTTTTTTAAGGTGGATTTTTTTTAAGGTGGTGAAACGCTTCTCTGTGATACTGTAACTGTGCATACATGCCACTATGCATTTGTCAAAACCCATCCAATTTTACAGAAAAAGAGTGAATTTCATGAATACAGATTTTTAAAAATTCGTTTAGGAGGTTGGGGGATAGCAGAGTGAAATGTAGAATGAAATACAGCAATCTAAGCAAATGTTTGAAACAGTGTCACTGAAGGGAGTGGAGGAGGAGTTGGTCACTTAAGTAACTTTGGAAATGAGTCTGTAAGACCAAAGTCAACAGAACAGTACAGAGTATATATAAGCACTCTAATCTAGTTCATAAAGTTGTTTTCTATGGGGTATGGTGTAACAATTCTAATACTGCCATGCGTGTATACTAGTGGGAGCCAAGTTTCTCACTGTTGGAATGGGAGTTTATTGATAAGGAAAGGGAAGAGTTGTCCATGTGGGAATGGATTAAAGTTGGAGATACCAGTATGAATTTATGTTGATCTTAATATAGATAACAGATCATTACATACAGAAATATTTATCGTTAGATGTATACATACGGAACATATATTTCTTTGTCTGCTTCAGGGCCTAGAAGCAAGGACACTCAGTATCGAGGAGCAAGACCTCGTGCCCAGATCTTTATCTCTAATATCATTCTCCAGTAAAAGGAACCGAGGCTCCTTGGAGTATTGGCTGATTCTAAAATTGGAGAAGGGAATATGCAAGATGAGTCTAGATTAAATGTTATGCTGCCAGAAAGTAACCAAGTGCTAAACATAACATGCACTCTCTCCTTCTCTCTCTGATGGGAATATGTCAAATGGACACAGGAGCCTGCTGAAAGATCTCCCAGTGGCCAAAGGTGAAATAAGTTGAACAACAAAATACAATAATGTTGAATTACAATTGAAAGTGTAAGATAAATGTCGATAAGCCCACATTAGTATAAATGAATGAGTAGGTAAGAATAGACAAATCTCCCATACTGAAGAATTCCCATTACTATGTGTAAATGCTCACCCTTCAAAGAGGTGGAGCATAACTCCCCACCCCTTGAACATGGGATGCACGTAGTCACTTTCTTCCAGAGGATACCGCTTGGAAAGGGGAGGAAAAGTAACTTTACAGTGGAGAAATCTGGCAAACACTACCTCAGCCAGCTGATTAAGGTCAATATTAACAGTGATTAATCATGTTAACGTGATAACACATACCCTTGATATGAGATGATAAAAATGACACTTTATCTATCATATCGTCCTTCTGAAAGCTGTAATCCCAGTCTACTCTTGAGAAAACCATCAGACAGACCCCAGTTGAGGAATGTTGTACAAAATACCTGACAACTATTCCTCAAAACTATCAAAGTCACCATAAACCAGGGAAACCTGAAAAACTGTCACAGCCAAGAGGAGCTTAGGGAAACGTGATGTAAATGTAATAAGGTAATCTCGATGGAGTCCTGGAAGAGAAAAAGATCATTAGGCAAAAACTAAGAAAATCTGAATTAAGTATGAACTTTGTTAATATATCAATTTTGGTTGATTAATTGTAACAATGTCCCATACAAATGGTAAGATAATAATAGGAGTAACTAGATGTGATGCATGTGGGAATTCTCTGTACTGTCTTCACAATTTTTTTGTAAATCTAAAACTGTTATAAAAATAATTTATTTAAGAATAAGCAGTAAACTGTGTATTAATCCACACACAAAAATAGTTGTAAGGCTCCAAACTACTAAAAGGAGTGAAAGAGTACTATGAAGAACACAGAAATAGAAAATGAAGGGAGCAGATACCGTAAAGCAGGGAGACAAGCCTCTCCATGCTGTGCTTTTGTAGTGTTCCTTTGGTGCCCTCTGTTTACATAACCTAACACTGCAGCAGATGACAAAAGAGAAATGTTTACAGGGTCCAGCTCCAGCATGACAAAGTCAACTAAGAGTGGATTTGGAGATGAGGGGCAATAAATTGATGATTGAAACAGGCTATTATGAGAGTGAATTAAGTCTCTCAAAGAGAATATAAAGATTAAGAAGGAAAGATGCTCAGGAGAGAACTAAGGTAATGCTAGCAGGTAAGGAATACAGGGAGGGAAAAGATACCTGAAAGGAAAGGAAGAAATCACATGGCCTGTTGAGAGAGTTTCAAGAAATGTTATTACATTCAGCAACATTAATTGCATTGCTGAGTTTGGTGAAGCAGCAACTATGATGAGTTTATATATGAATGAAATTTATGGGAATAATAACAGCAACTACAAGCAGTTCTATCAAGTTACCTTTCACTCTAAAAGTGAAGCATAGATAAGATGGTAGCCACTGTTCACTTTTTTAAAAAATTGGGGACATGGGGTGAGATGTTAATTGAAGACTAAACTCCATCAAGGTAGGAGTGTTTGTTTTGTTTATTGCTGTATTTGTAGTACCTAGGATGGTTCCAAATATGTCCAGTGTATATTTGTTGCATGACTGGATGAGAAATACTTGAGCACTTTAGTAGAGGGAGAAATTAAATATATAGCATTTCCAAGTAAGATTTCTGAGGAAGTAGGAGAGTATTGAGGAAAGTATGAGGAAGGAAATGTCAAGAGGGAGCGTGGTTAAAGTGTTCAGTATTGGCATTATTGTTTTACAAAATTCTGAAGTTTTTTTTTTACTTTGTTTTCATGCCTCATGTAAATTAACTTCTGCTTTGCTGTTTGTGCTTTTTTTTTAACCACTGAAAGCAAGTTGTAAAACTTCCTTTGGTCAGGGATTATGTCTCTTATCTGTAGTAGTGCTAGCTGCCTTTCACAGGATCAAACATAATTTGAGATCATTCTGCATAAAGCATAATATGCCTGCATTTAATTAAATTTTTCCTCATCTTTTTATTCAGTCTACAAATAAGAAACCTCGAAAATCTCCAGGAGAGAAGAGTAGAATTGAAGCTGGAGTTAGAGGGACAGGCCGTGGAAGAGCTAATGGGCACCCTCAGCAGAATGGGGAAGGGGAGCCTGTCACATTATTTGAAGTGGTGAAACTGGGGAAAAGTGCAATGCAGGTAAATTTTCAGTGTTTTAATTTTATTTATAAAACAATACAGTCAATAATCTATCTGGAACCTGTTAGCGTATACATTCACATTTTATGTACTCTTGTTGGTTATGTAATCAAGAAATTTACAGGTTTTTCTTTGATTGTTTTGTAAAGAGTGTCAGGAAAGGCATTTTGTTTAATAGTAAGGTACACTTCAGGTTACATTGTGGCTGTGTAAAATGACTTGCATGTAATAGGAGCTGCATAGAATTTTTATTGCCTTATTAATTTTTTTTTTAGAATCTGACTTTATAAGTACCATATATGTACTGAAGAATATTTGAGAGGAGAGAGGGTATAAAAAAGCATTTCAAGTAGTGGATTAAGAATAACCACAATTAATATTTCATGGTTACTTTGTGTGTGTATACAATCTTTTATAACCTTACTCTCTTTTCTCTTTTCTCATTGACTCAACAAATATCATTAAATATTCTGCAATAGCACATTTTTATTGGCTTCTTACTAATTCATTGTAAGGGTAAATCATAATTATTTTACCGTTCTTTTAGTACGTCTTTATGGTTTTTCATTAGTATAAAGTTTATTCATTATTTATGTTTACATTGATACATCTTTTTTCATGTAAGAATACTAGAGGTGAAATTATTTAGTTTAAGGGAATTTCTTAACTGTGTGATATATAAATACCATTTTATTCTTCAAAAAATTAGGCTAGTTTATCTTCCACCAGAAATGTAGCTAACAATTAGTTGTTTTATATTTAAGAATTATTTGATAACATAGGTGAAAATTCATTATTTTAATGTTCATTTCTTTGCTCACTAATGATAATATGTTAAATTTTTTTATTTGATATTCCTTTGCTCATTTTTGATACTTCATTTTCGATTTAAGCTTGAAATTTAGGTAATTTATGAAATAGATTTATTTTTAGGACTAAAATCAGGCAACTTTTCATTAGTATACTTGCTATTTTTCATTTGTATTTCCTTTTGAATTCCTTAAGGGAGTGTAACGTTAATGCTTTTTATGTATGTTACAAGATATATTGAAGGGTCTTGTAATTTGCGTGGGAAGGGAGGGAGGTGGAGTAGTGAGATGACGCTAACTGGTAAAAGAAATATTGAATTCCCAGTTATCCAAAGTAATGGACAACCTATAAATTGCAAAAGTGTAATTTAAAATTAAGTGGCCTTTAGCATTAAGCTTGACAGTTTCTTGTTTTTTCCCCCTGAAGAAGATTGGTCCTGAGCTAACATTTGTGCCAGTCTTCCTCCACTTTGTATGTGGGTCGCTGCCTCAGCATGGCTGACAAGTGGTATAGGTCCGTGCCTGGGATCCAAAACTATAAACCCAGGCTGCCAAAGCAGAGTGCACCAAACTTAACCAGTATGTCACGGGGCTGGCCCCTTGACAGTTTCTTTATTACATTTTAATAGAAAAGTTGTTAACAAGGTACAGAAGTTGACTTTTGAGATCTACTTTATTGCTTCCCACCTTAAAGTGGAAATACAAGCAGAAAAATGAAGGAAGTTTATGTAAAAATTTTGAAATTTCATTTCAGTATTTTGCTTTCATTTTTTCATGTAAAACTGTATTTTGTAAGATATTTCTGTATGTAAAGATAATTTTAATGCATATTTTATTAAATCTCAATACTAGCTTTTATTTAATATGAACAAAATCTTTAATATTCAATTTTTAATATGAACAAAACCTAGTCATCTATATTTGAAACAAAATAATGACTAGTATAAGTTTTTTTTTCATCTGCTGTGTTCTATATTTTTAATCTACACTACTCTTCCATGACACTGCTTTATACTATTACTTTCTGCTTAAGTTCTTTTGCATCCACATTTTATGAAAGGTAAAGATTAGGAGTCAGGACCCTAGTGCTTTCCATAATTTGGTTTTAACCACCTTTTCAACTTTTTCTCACTATTGCTCTTTTGAAATCTGCCCCAAACATTTTTTACTTTGGTGTGATTTTTTATTATTCATATTTTATTTTTCCTTCCTATTTATATTCAAATTAATCTACAAAGTTGTGTAATTTTTTTTCACTCAAAATTCTGTTGTGGGCACTTTTCTGTGAATTTGCCTTATAGTTTTTAATATTTGTATACTATTCCCTAACATGGCTGTGCCATGATTTATTTATTTAACCAATTTTTACCTGGTCTGCTTTATTCTTAAAAAAAGAAATAAGTATATTTAAGATAACCATTTAAGAATAGTTTTATTCTATTAAAAATAGTACTACTTTCAATATCCTTATATATCCTTCTGAAATGTACACATGGAAGTATTTTTGTAACATAAGTTCCTGAAAGTGGTTGTTGAGCAAAGGGAATGCATGTTTAAAAATTTGGTAAGGGTCTTCTGTTGAAAGTGGCACACTCATTTCACTGTTATTTCCTAACTTCAAACATAAAATAATGATAGATAAAATATTAAAAAGAGAACACAGAAATTACTGAGTTTAGAAACTAAATGTTGCTGTGGTTTACATAGAAGAAAAACTATGAAGTGATGAACGGGATTCAGCTTAGGATGGAGAAGCAGATACTTGTAGCTAAGAGTTTGGCTTTTGTGTGTTAAAAGGACTGAGTGTTTCATGAAGAAAAGAGAAATAGAGTCAGGCTTATTACATGAAGCCAGAGCCTAACCTGAGTCTCCATACTTGTAAAGGAGACTGAAGAAAGCCACTGATAACTGCTGCATAGGCTAAGGCTTATGTTAGGGTGATCATATATCTCAGGTTACCCTTGATACTCCTACTTTATGCTTATCATCCATGTAGTTATAAACAGACATTCCTTTAATACTCAAGAGGGTCCTAGTTTGAATAATAACTTATACTGAAACCTCAATTATGGGAAATCAAGGGCTCAGGGAAGGGAGAATACAGATATAGTTCTTATAACCAGGACCTGAATTGGAATTTCTGCTTACTTGGTTGGTGACTGGGTCTGTAGAAATCACCAATATTATTTTAGAACAGTAAGTTGTAAGCTCACATTGTATGATCTAGTTCTACAGTGGAATGACCAGGATGAACAGAAGTAATCGGAAAAACATTAGATTGTGAGGGATGAATAGTAAAAGAAATAAATAAGCATATTTAACATGTTAGAGAAATGAAAGAAGAAATTCTGTCTAATACAGAAAGGGGCAAACTTAGTAAATTAGTTTTACTGAGGGAAGAAATAGCTGCATTACATGCCATCAAAGGGAGAATTTAGGAATTGGCATTCATTAGGCATTCATTTAGAATGTAGCCTAGAGAAATAAGTGAATATGAAAGAGCCGTTGAGTGATTTTTGTATGGATTGAAGGGTTCCAGAATATGCTAGGGGAAGAAATCGCAAGGAATAGAAGACAGAGAGTTTTTAAATAGATAATTTTGGAGAAATTTCCAGACACATTAACTCATATCCAGAGTTTGTTCTCAGAAGTGAGCAAGATAAGTGAAAATAATTACATAGCTATTAGTAGTTTGGTACAACTGCAGAATACTGAGGTTTAAAAGAAGATCTTGAGGGGCCAGACTGGTGGCATAGTGGTTAACTTTGCGTGCTCCACTTTCGTGGCCCGGGTTTCACAGTTTCAGATCCCGGGCATGGACCTACACCTGTTCATCAAGCTGTGCTGTGGTGTCATCAACATACAAAATAGAGGAAGATTGGCGTAGATGTTAGCTTGGGGCCAATCTTCCTCACCAAAAAAAAAAATAATAATAATAATCTTGAAATATGTCATCAAGGAATGCCTGACTTTGTCATCTGACTACAGTGTTGAGGTACACAAAATAAATTCCCTGTCTAAATTACATTATACTCAAAAGAGTGAAAAAGCACTTTTAAATAATTCATGTGATGAAGAGGAAATATACAAAGTTGAAATGTGAATGTTAGTGAAAGTAATGTTAGTGAAAATATTGGGGCTAGCTAAAGCACTACTTGGATAAATATACAGTGTTAATGTATTAATATTAGCAAAAAGTAGTAGAAACTAGGAAAAGGAAAACAGCAAGCCTAAAATAATTAGAGGAAAGGAATACAGGCATACCTCAGAAATACTGTAGATTCAGTTCCAGACTACCACAATAAAGCAAATATTACAATAAAAGGAGTCACACGAATTTTTTGGTTTCCCAGTACATATAAAACTTATGTTTACTGTATACTGTTATCTATTAAGTGTGCAATAGCATTATGTCTAAAGAAAGTGTATACCTTAATTAAAAAATACCTTATAGTTAAAAATTGCTAACTATCATGTGAGCTTTCAGCAAGTTGTATTCTTTTCGCTGGTGGAGGGTCTTGTAAAAAACAGAGTATCTATGAAGCTCAATAAAATAAGGCACACCTATATTAAAAGTAGAAATGGAAATTTAAAAAGTGGTAGAAAAAGTCAACTAAAAATATTAGCAGTTTGAGTTCAATACTTTTTTTTTCTCAGTTATTTTATTGAGGTTGTATTGGCTTATAACATTGTGTATTTTCAGGTGTACATTATTATATATCAGTTTCTGTATAGACTGCATCGTGGTCACCACCAGTAGTTTAATTTTTATCCGTCAACATACATTTGTGCCCCTTTACCACTTTTGCCCACCCCCCACACCCTTTCCCTCTGGTAACCACTAATCTCTTCTCTTTATCCATGTGTTTGCTTATCTTCCACATATGAGTGAAATTGTATGGTGTTTGTCTTTCTCTTTCTGGCTTATTTTGCTTAACATCTTACCCTCAGGGTCTATGCATGTTGTTGCAAATGGGATGATTTTGTCCTTTTTTATGGCTGAGTAGTATTCTGTTGTATATACACATCTTCTTTTTTTCCTTTATGAGGAAGACTGGCCCTGAGCTAACATCTGTTGCCAATCTACCTCTTTTTGCTTGAGGAAAATTGTCACTGAGCTAGAATCTCCGCTAATCTTCCTCTATTTTATGTGGGATGCTGCCACACTGTAGCTTGATGAGTGGTGCTGGGTCTGCACCCAGAATCCGAACCCATGAACCCCAGGCCACTGAAGCGGAGTGCAGACTTAACCACTATGCCGCCCTGCTGGCCTCAACCACATCTTTATCCATTCATCTGTTGATTGGCGCTTGGGTTGCTTCACTGGCTTGACAATTGTGAATATTGCTGCAGTGAACATAGGGGTGCATAAATCTCTTTGAATTGTTGATTTCAAGTTCTTTGGATAAATACCCAGTAGTGGGATAGCTGGTTCGTATGGTATTTCTGTTTTTAGTTTTTTGAGAAATCTCCATACTGTTTTCCATAGCTGCGCCAGTTTGCATTCCTGTGAGGAGTGTATGAGGGTTTCCTTTTCTCCACAACCTCTCCAACGTTTGTTATTTTTTTGTCTTGGTAATTATAGCCATTCTGACAGGTATAAGGGGATATCTCATTGTAGTTTTGGTTTGCATTTCCCTAATAATTAGTGATGTTGAACATCTTTTCCTGTGTCTGTTGGCCATCTGTCTATCTTTGTAAAAACGTCTGTTGATATCCTCTGCCCATTTTTGATTGGGTTGTTTGCTATTTTATTGTTGAATTGTATGCAATCTCTATCTGTTTTGGAAATTAACCCCTTGTCAGACACATGATATGCAAATATTTTCTTCCAGTTGGGGGGTTATCTTTTCATTTTGTTGATGGTTTCCTTTGCCTTGCAGAAGCTTTTTAGTCTGATGTAGTCCCGTTTTTGTTTAATTTTTCTTTTGTTTCCCTTGCCCGAATAGACATGGTATTCAAAAAGATGCTGCTAAGACTAATGTCAAAGAGTATACTGCTTACACTTTCTTCTAGGAGTTTTATGGTTTCAGGTCTTACGTTTGTCTTTAATCCATTTTTAGTTAATTTTGTGTATGGTGTAAGATAATGATGTACTTTCATTCTTTTGCATGTGGGTGTCCAGTTTTCCCAGCACCGTTTATTGAAGAGACTTTCCTTTCTCCATTGTATGTTCTTGGCTCCTTTGTCAAAGATTAGCTGTCCATAGATGTGTGGTTTTTATTTCTGGTCTCTCAATTTATTCCTAGATACTTTATTCTTTTTGTTGCGATTGTAAATGGGATTATATTCTTGACTTCTATTTCTACTAGTTCATTATTAGTGTATAGAAATGCAATGATTTTTCTGAGTTGATTTTGTTCCCTGCTACTTTGCTGCAGTTGTTGATTATTTCTAATAGTTTTCTGGTGGATTCTTTAGGGTTTTCTATGTATAGAATCATGTTGTCTGCAAACAGTGAGAGTTTCACTGCTTCCTTTCCAATTTGGATACCTTTTCTTTATTTTTCTTGCCTAATTGCTCTAGCCAAAACCTCCAGTACTGTGTTTAGTAGCAGTGGTGAGAGTGGGCACACTTGTCTTGTTCCTATTCTCACAGGGATGGCTTTTAGTTTTTCATCGTTAAGTATGATGTTGGCTGTGGATCTGTCATATATAGTCTTTATTACACTGAGGTGCTTTCCTTCTGTAACCGTTTTATTGAGAATTTTTGTCATAAATGGATGTTGGATCTTGTCAGATGCTTTCTCTTCATCTCTTAAGATGATCATGTGATTTTATTCCTCATTTTGTTAATGTGGTGTATCAAATTGATTGATTTGTGGATGTTGAAGCATCCCTGAGTCTCTGGTATAAATCCCACTTGATTGTGGTGTGTGATCCTCTTAATGTATTGCTGTATTTGGTTTGCCAGTATTTTGTTGATAAATTTTGCAACCATGTCATCAGCAGTATGGGCCTGTAATTTTCCTTTTTTGTGTTGTCTTTTTCTGGTTTGAGTGTCAGGATAATGTTGGCCTCATAGAATGAGTTAGAAAGCATTCTGTCTTCAATTTTTTTGGAATAGTTTGAGAGGGCTAGGTATTAAATCTCCTTTGAATGTTTGGTAGAATTCTCCAGGGAAGCTGTCTGGTCCTGGACTTTTGTTTTTTGGGAGGATTTTTGATTCCTGTTTCCTTGTGATTGATCTATTCAATTCTCTATTTCTTCTTGATTCCATTTTGGCAGGTTGTATAAGTGTAATAATTTATCCATTTATTCTAGGTTATCCAGTTTGTTAGCATATAGTCTTTCATAGTATTCTCTTATAATCCTTTGTATTTCTGTGGTATCCCTTATAATTTCTTCTCCTTCATTCCTAATTTTATTTATTTGAGTCTTCTCTCTTTTTTTTCTTAGTGAGTCTGGCTAAGGGTTTGTCAATTTTCTTTATCTTCTCAAAGACCAGCTCTTAGTTTCAGTCATCCTTTCTATTGTTTTATTAGCCTCTTTTTCATTTATTTCTACTCTAATTTTTATTATTTCCTTCCTTCTGCTGACTTTGGGCTTTGTTTATTCTTCTTTTGCTAGTTCTGTTAGGTGTAGTTTAAGATTTCTTATTTGGGTTTTTTTTGTTGTTTGCTGAAGCAGGCCTGTACTGCTATAAATTTTCCTCTTAGAACAGCTTTGCTGCATCCCATAATGTTGTATGTTGTATTTTCATTTTCATTTGTCCCTGGTTATTTTTTTATTTCTCCTTTGATTTCCTTATGGATCCAATGTTTGTTTAGTAGCATGTTGTTTAGTCTCCACATATTTTTGACTTTCCCAGCTTTTTTCTTGTTTATTTCTAGCTTCATGACATTGTGGTTGGAAAAGATTCTGGATATGAATTCAGTCTTCTTAAAGTTATTGAGGATTGTCTTTTTTCCCAAAATATGATCTATCTTTGAGACTGTTATGTGTGCACTTGAAAAGAATGTGTGTTCTGTAGTTTTTGGATAGAATGTTCTATATATAGCTATTAGGTCCTTCTGGTCTAGTGTTTCATTTAAATCTGCTAGTTCCTTGTTGAGTTTCTGTCTGGATGATCTATCCATTGATGCAAGTGGGGTGTTGAGGTCCCCTACTGTTACTGTGTTGAGGTTAATTTTTCCCTTTGGGTCTTGTAGTACATGCTTTATTTACTTTGGTACTCCTGTGTTAGATGCATATATATTCATAAGTGTTATTTCATCTTGATAGAATGTCCCTTTTACCATTATATACTGCCTTTCTTTTTCTCTCATTGTCTTTTTATCTTGAAGTCTGCTATGTCTGATATAAGTATGGCAACACCTACTTTCTTTTACTTGCCATTTGCTTGGAGTATCATCTTCCATCCTTTCACTCCGAGCCTACGTTTGTCTTTAAAGCTGAAGTAGGGTCTTGTTTTTTAATCCATCCAGCCACTCTGTGTCTTTTGATTGGAGAATTCAATCCATTTACATTTAGAGTGATTGTTGATCTATGAAGCCTTAATACTTCCGTTTTATCTCTTGTTTCTCAGTTGTTCTATATTTCCATTGTTTTTCTTCCTTTGTATTTCTGACTGCCATTTCAGTTTGGTGGTTTTCTGTGATGGTTTTCTCTTTATCTATGATTTGTGGTTCTGCTCTGACTTTTTTTACTGGTTGCTGTGAGGTTTGTATAAAAGATCTCATATGAGAGTCCATTTCCTGATAGCCTATCATCTCCATTAGTCTAGGTCGGTTCCATTCCAGTACTTCTGAGTTACTGAGGTTTTGGCATTAGAAATTCTTCTTTGTTATGAGGTTGTGACTAAATAGAAGTGTTTATAGCTACTTTTTTTTTTTACAGCTTTTATTTTTCCTCCTCCCCAAAGCCCCAGGGTACATAACTGTGTATTTTTAGTTGTGGGTCCTTCTAGTTGTGGCATGTGGGACGCTACCTCAGCATGGCTTGATGAGTGGTGCTAGGTCCACACCCAGGATCCGAGCCGGCGAAACCCTGGACCACCAAGGCGGAGCATGTGAACTTAACCACTGGGCCACTTTATAGCTACTTTTGATGCTTTCCTTTCCTTTATCTTTTATGTTATAATGAACTATTTGCCAGTTTGTTCTAATAGAGAGCTGCAATTTTCTGATTTTGTCTGTCTGTTTATCTCCTTGCTCAAAGCTTTGTAAACCTTTTCCTCTTTATTTCAGGTATCTGGGCTTCCTTCATCATTTCTTGTAAGGCAAGTCTAGTGGCGATGAACTCCCTCTGCTTTTGTTCATCTGGGAAAGCTTTTATTTCTCCATTGTATCTGAAGGATAGTTTCACTGGATAGAGTATTTTTGCCTGAACGTTTTTGTCTTTCAGTATTTTGAATATATCATTCCATTCTCTCCTAGCCTGTAAGGTTTCTGCTGAGAAATCCGCTGAAAACCTGATAGGGGTTCCTCTGTCAGTTGTTATCTTCTGCCTTGCTGCTCTTGATATTTTTTCTTTGACTTTTGTCAGTTTTACTAGTATGTCCCTTGGAAAACATTTTTTGCATTGATAAATTAGGAGTTCTCTTGGCTTCATGTACTTTAAGTCTAGTTCCTTCCCCAGGTTTGGGAAGCTCTCAGCTATTACTTCTTTGGGCGAACTCTCTGCTCCTCTCTCTTTCTGTTCTCCCTCTTGAATATGTATAATCCTTATATTGTTTTTCCTAATTGAGTTGGATATTTCTTGAAGAATTTCCTCATTTAAAAAAAACATCTTAGTTCTCCCTCCTCTCCACCTAAAGCATCTCTAGCTTCTTGTCCTCGAATTCACTAATTCTGTCCTCCATAATGTCAGCTCTATTTGTTATGGTTTCTAGATTATTTTTTTTATTGCATACATTGTGTTCTTCACATCCAGAATAACTGTAAATTTTTTTTAAGAGCTTTAGTCTGTTGAAATGTTCTTTCTGCTCATTAATTTTAATTTGTGAGCTCATTGAACTGTCTTTCTGAGTTTTCTTGTAACTCACTGAGTTTTGTTATGACCTCTATCATATTTTAAATTCTCTGTCACTTAAATTATAAATTTCTTTGACTTCACGATTAGTTTCTGGAGAGTTGTCCTGTGGTGCTGTTTGGGTATCCTCGGTTGGTTAGTGAATGTCCGTTTAGTTTTAATTTAGAGGGGAGAAACAAAAGGAACAGCTCACTCTGCCATGTTGCTCACATCACCTCCTCAATACATTTTTAAGACCTAGAGATTTTTTCTTAGGAATACAAAGATGATTTAATATTAGAAAATCTTTTAATATACCAAATAATCATGTTATGGGGGAAAAAACCTTACCTTTCTCTGAATTAATATAGAATGTTTAGAAAAGTCATAGCTGATATTCATGATGAATGATAATTCTTGATGAACTAGGAATAAGAAGGAAGTTCCTTAGCTTTGTAAAGGTTATCTCCCAAAAACCTGTAGCTCACATCACATCATTTTTAACAGATAGTTAGATGTATTCACAGGACCAATCAGTAGAGTATTGACTACTGTTCAATACATTATACAGTAAAATAAGAAATACAAGTGTAATCATTGAAAAGGAGCATACAAAATTGTGTTTTTACAGAGTATACAATTGTTTATGTGGAAATTTCAAGAGAAACTATAGTCTATTAGAAGTAACAAGAGTGTTGAGCAAAATTCCCAGAGAGAAAATTCACATTAAAAAAACCAGTACCCTACTGTATAGCAGTAATAACCAATTAGAACATGTAATAGGAATCAAGAGCCCTTTCAGTAAAGTATAAAAAAACTAAATAAAATTTTGTGTGGAACAGAATAAAATACTATTTCATGCTCATCATATTGAGTAACATAGAAAAGGCTGGAAGATTCTAAGAATCATTAAGGGTGTAGACTACCAACTAGTACAAATCTGTATAACCCTTTTGGAGAAAAATTTGGCAGTATCAAGAAAAGTTGAATGACCTATCTGTTTTTCATTCATTCAGTAAATATTTAATGAGTGCCTACACTGTGGCAACCACACTTTTTTCTTTTTCTTTTCTTTTAACTGAGGGTACTTTGAAGAAAAGCAATTCAATTCCTAGATCTAACCTGTAGAGAAATTTTTGTGTATGCTTATAAGTGAGGCAAGTACAGGAGTTTTTATTGCTGCTTTGTTAGTAATAGCAGAAAGAAAAAAGAGACAAAACCTAAATGTCTATAAACAGACAATTGATAAGTAAAATGTGGTATATTCAAATACTTAAATACTTTATGACAGTTAAAATTAATGAACTAGAGCTCTGGGCACCATGATGGGTAACGTATAAACACATACATAAGATTATATAACATCAAGTTACTTACTGAAAGAGGATAGGAGAAAGAATGGGGCTCGACCGGTGTGTATGGGATGCTGCAGCTGTAATTGAAAAGAAGCAAAAAGAAACAAATATGACAGTAAAATATTGTGTTGTTGAATCTGAATGTTCCATACCTTCTTGTCTATCTTGTTTATTTTCTTATTTGAAATAAAAGTAGATAGGTGTTTCTGAAATGCTTCCTAAAAGAATGGCTTCTGTAGTCATTATGTTTGAAAAATGACTATATCCCTTCCCCTTTTGGAGAGTTTTAAAATGTGAAGGCTTTCATAAGATTTGTATTAAAGAACCTGGTTTCTTTTGTTTATCCAGCAGTCAACAAACCCTTGATTCTTACAACTATTTATGCCCATTCTGTCTTTTTAGTCATTTCTCCCTATGAGAATTGTACAGAATCAATTCCACTAGCTTAACAGACACTTATTACGCACTTCTTATATTCAGAGGCTGTGTTAGATAGTGCCTGCAAGTACAGAAATAAAATCACAGTTCTGTCCTCATGGAATATAATCTCATGAGAAATAGATATTAGAGAATACTTTAGTAAGAGAGATACACATGGTCACTTGAAAACACTGAAAATTCACTTAGGCCTATCTAGATGACAGCATCATGGAAGGCTTACCTGGATAGATAAAACTTGAAATCAAGACTTGAAACATGAATGGGAGTTAGCTAGGTAGTAGCAGAGGGCATTTCTTATAGTAGAAACAGGACTTGCAAATATGAAATCTATACTCTAACCATTGAGGGCATAAGATGCTCTAGTAAAAGTGGAGCTAAGAGAGAGGCTAGATTCTGAACATTGAATGTTTTGACTTTTTGTGAAATTGATGAGACTTTAGAAAGAAAATGATCATATTAGCTTTTTTTAGAGGAAGTGACAGATTTTACAAATATTAATGATTCTGAAAGTTGAGAAATAGGAAGGAATCTAAGGTTATTTTTAGTTGTTTGACTTCTTGGTGTTCACTGAAAGAAAATTTGCAAGAGTATAGGTGTTGAAGGATGGGTATGGGAATAGTTTGGTTTGGACATTTTGACTTTTAGATGCATGACACCGAATACATGCTGAATTTCAGAACATTCAAGCTATTTATTTACTCTAACTGATATTTGTTGCTTTAGTAGTTACAAGTTTAGTAGCATTTAAATGCATTTCTATACTCCATTGGCATTTTCATTTTGTACCTCTAGATGTCAGCTGAAAAAGTTGGACTACAGGTTATTTATTCAAGAAAAATTCATTGAGATCTGATTGTTTCAGGCATTGGGTTAGGTGCAATATGAACTAAACTTGTCTGACCCATGCCCTCATAAGCTTTCTAATCATAAAAGGGAAAGGAAATCTTACATACCACTTAGATGATCTGTTAATATATCATTACAAAACTGTTGATTAATGCTTAAAAAAACCTCCCTTTGGATTTAGGGTACTGATGATAACTTATGTGAATAAGGAATTGGAGTCAGCCTATAAATGAAGTATACTTAATGACACAACTTGATCTTCTATTTGCTTTGGACAGATGACTCCAAGGGTAAAACTGATTGTGTCCATTTAAGTATTATTGGGAAGGACATAGGTGTCTTACTGGATAGTCTGTAATCAGTCATTCTCTCTCTCTTTTAGGGAGGAAGCTTTGTACTAATGTTAAAGAAAGCTATGAACTTTTGTAGGACATTGATTTCTTCTAGTCCCCAACTTACAAATGAGTTTGATGCCAAATCTCAAGATATCATATGCAGAAGTATTCTCCTGTAAGATTTAGCTGGGCAAGTTTTAGTCTGTGACTACACCAAGGAAAGCTTATTAAAATCTCACCTGTTAGCTTGTGTTTGAACTGACACTTGGATAGTGGCTATACAGGAATTGTATGCATTTCTGAGCTATTAATAGAATGAATAAAAGTGTTTATAATTGTTGAATTTCTGAATGTTCACTGAAAAGATTAAAAGTTTCAAGAAGTATTAAAATGGCTTAAGAATATCTAAGAAGTATGAGTGATTATAAAAGAAATGCTGATGAGATGTTAGAGGGGAGAACAAAATACACTATTGACTGAAATGAAACTTTAACTTTGTTTAATGAAACGAAGATGACCAGAAAATATTGAAGGAAGGGAATACTGCAGTGAAGATGAGGAGTCAAACCTTATAGAAGTAAGCACGTGTAAGTATTTGAATAGAATCAATATATGAGTGTAATACAGGAAATATATTTATAGCTGCGACCACTACAATCTAAGATATTGGGTACAGGATTTAAAATCATATAATAAAATGTTAAAACTTTCTTTCTGATTTTTAACATCATAATAAAATAATTTAAATTTGATATAAAAATCGTTTTTGTTAATTTTACCTGAAGGTGGAAATAGAACACTGAAAATAACAGGTGTTTAAACAAGATAGTTTATTTCTCTCATGCGTAAAGGACCATAGATAGGTGGTCTTTTCCATGGCAGCAGGTAGATTGTCAAATAATTGAATTTTTTAATACTGTAATAGTCACTACAGTATACATGATCATAACTTAAGCACCTGTACATTTTGATGTTTTTCAAAAATGAATTTTACATATAAAAAAAGGAAGAAGCTGTGAGGGCAACACAATTGTAGACTCTCATGCAGCCAGCGGGCATTGGGTCCTGTTCTAAACCCGATGAATATCTTTCTATCATGTTCGATTTTCATACCTCTGTCCGGACCCTGGTGGGGAGTCTGGGCCTAATGTTCGTACTAATGGTGACAGCCAGCCACATCACACTTCATGTGTCCCATGAATAAGTTGATGTTTTAGGAGTTGGGGTGGAGGGTGAGAGTGCTGGTTGTGCCAGGTGCTGGGCTCTTAAAGTGAACTGCTCCATTTTAGGCTTGTTAGTTCCTGCAGATAAAGGCGTACGTGAGGGGCCACAAGAATGGCCAGAGCCTGGTGAAGACTAACAAGCATACCTTTGTGGATGTTGATTACCTATACAACCTCAAATGTGACAGAAATGGTGTTTGAAGGCCCACCAGTGCAACCAGATATCATTGTGCTGGTGGGTGAGCCTGATGGGCATCCATGGTTTGGAAAAGGAAGACCTGAGCCTACAAGACCAATATCCTTCTTGCAAAAGCCTTGCTGCCAGAATGCCTGTGTCTTTAAACTGAGACTGCGAAGCTGAGCTGCAGTGGCGCTTTTGTGATTGCTGTTGGCTACATTCCAAGTACGTACTGGTTGTACACTACAAGCAGCCCACTGTCTATTAAGCAGCAGCAGACCTCTCAGAAGACCCTCGATGAGATGGACATTGCTGGCTCTGCCTATTGTGAGAGGAGAGTTAGGGATGAATGATTCTTTCTGGGTGATAGCATTGTCACTATTCACTTCTGTGGAGGTTCCCTGCTGGTAATCTCTACATGGATAAGAGATCCACCCCTCCAGTCCCCTACCCCCCCAACCCCCATGAAACATTTGGCAACTACTGCCAGTGTTGTCATTGTAGTGGTCCTGGTGGCCATTTGCAATCCTGTGAGCACCATCAGGAGGAAGTTGAGGAAATACAAGAAGGTAGGGATCAAGGACTGGGGGAGTTGACTGTATAATCCAGGATGAGTCCATAGTGGGGAGGGTAAAGGGACCACTTCAGGATGATACTTGATTCTTGGCCCAAAACAGGTACTTCCTCTACCACCATCTCTTCCTTCCTTCCCTCCTAACAGTTCTGGTCCCAGGGCTACCTCTCTTTCTGGCTTTATGTCCCAACCTCTCTTGAACAATTATTTCTAATAGCACTCCTTCTTTCTCTCCATCCAGGGATGAGAAATCTAACTTTGTAAAGTAAAGGTAGACACAAGAGGTCTCCATTGAATGATATCTTTGATTATGTTTAAAAGAGCGGGTTAAGATAATGTCTCAGGATCATTTAAAATGATGGAATACCTTTTGAAGGCTTAAATGATTTTAAGTGAGAAATAGTGCTTTTCTTTCTTGAGTTTGTTACTTTGATTAGCTCTATCTCATTACGAAGGAAAGATTAGCGTTTCATCCTGAATTATCTACTAGTTTACTGTAGTCTTCCTGATGAGAAGAAAATCTGGCTTTATTTGGACTTGTATAATAGCCATATAATTCTTGTTATACCACCATCACATATGCTGCTCGCTTAAGAGAATCATAGTGCATAAACACATTTCTTTTGGAGAAGAGACTCTGTCCAGAAACTGCCACTGTTTATTCTGCAGCTCACCTTTATTACAGCTGATATTAGTAATGTTGTATTATATAAAAATGTTTGTACAAATTTTGTCTTTGGTAATTTTTGTGACTGTCTTAATATAACAAATTTAATAGAATTTATGAAGGAGACATAAAGCAAAAGATAGAGTTTGAACTTGTATCAGATTATGCCCCCCAAAACAACCTTGTTTTTGTTTTTTTTTTTTTTTGATCATGGGGGAGGTTGTACATAAGAGGCAGATGAAATGAATGGAACTTCACAAATACTAATTGGATGAATGAAGTAGTTACATCCGCCAAGGTATTATCAAACAAGGCACGTATCTTAGAATCACAGTATCTTAATTTGATCTTCAGAAATGTTCAATTTTTATAGCCCATGGTTTTCCCCACCAATGATTATGTTTTTATACAGTCATTTTTGTTGATCTCTTTTAGAGATTCAGCTGGATTACCTTTAAATGCCTTCATTGTTTAAGCTCCACGGTCACATCTCATCTTGTGCATATCTTAAACTCACATTTGGAACTGGTCCAGGATATTTCACAGGCAATTTAGTACCTTAAAACTCTTAGGTTATTTAAGAGCAAGAGTAAGAAAGTTCTAAACATAAAGTGCATTTCTCCCATTTTTTTGTGTTTAGTTATACAGTATTTTAATTGTTGTTTTTTGTTTCTCAAAGATATGTGTAACTTGCATATATCTACTGATTACCAACCTCAGTAGAAAAATGAGCAAGTGAAGAGAGAATTGTTTTGCTGTTTGAGAAATATGTTAATATTTTTATGAGAAAAGATTTGACATAAAAATTATTTAACAAATATCTGATTCTCCCTGAGTTTAATTATCTTTAACTCTTGCTTTAACCTAATAACATGCATGATTAACTGTAGGCTAATTTTTTTTTAAGCACTTTAGTCCTGATTTCTCCCACTTTTCTAGAATGAAAAGTAATATATAGACTATACACAATGTTTTAGGGCAGAAGATGTAACCTGCTTATTTTCATTTAATAGCTATTTGAAAATCCTCAAATGGTAGGTTAATATTTACTTTTCTTTTTTTCCCCCCCTGTAATTAGAATGTCTCTCTGAAATTAACTTTGTGGCTATTTTAACCTGTTCCCAACAATTCTAGCAGCTACATAAGTTAGAGTAATAGTACATGCTGTAAAAAATAAACACGAGATATTGGTGGCTTATCTCGATAGACATTAATTTCTCATTTATGTAACTGTCCAAATACCAGAATTAGTGGTAGACATCTTTCCTTCATATGGTGATTCAGGGATCCATGCTCCTTCCATTTTTCTGGCTCCTCTTTCCTCTAGAGCCTCAGTCTTGTTTGCATTCATTGGGTGGAAGAGGAGAGAGAAAGGAGCAGTACCTACTTCTTAGAAGCTTTTGGCCCCTCTGTTTACATTCCACTGATGGAAACTTACCACATACTAAGGTGAGCTGGGTAATGTAGTCCATGGCTGGGTAATTGCTTCCCCACTTTAGGACATACTGTGGAAGGGAGAACACAAATTTGCCACACTACAGTTACTTTTAGATAATTAGTGGGAAGGTATGCATAAATATTTTGATTTTGTTTCATGTCCCCAAAACTCAGTAAATTATAGTGCTAGCATAAGAGCATTAACTACCTGTAAATTATTTAGAACTAAAGTTCTAAAGGAAATTAGGAACTCTAGGAATTTTCACAGCCCTATTCAGTTATATCCAAGGTATCTACTATTTTTCACGTTTAGCTTTAATGAATACATTGCTGCTGTTATTTTTTGTGTACTTGCTGATGTCAAGCTTGTGGCTTTAAATTAACTTGGGTGTTTCAGATATTATTAATTCCCTTCATGATATATCCCCTAAATAATCTTCCAAAGGCATCATCCACAGATATATCACATTTTATACAGACGGTCTAGGGCATATCAAGTAAATAAACATATGATTGTTGTTGTGTTTGTGATTATGATAAATATATATTTTTATATATATTCATGATACAATTCAGAATGCATCTTTTAGTGGGCTTAATGTTACTATTCTGTAGAATACTCTATTTTGTATTTGTAGATACTGTATTGAGTATATATGTGTATAGTGGTTTTATTTTATTGAGTCCTTTTTAGAAAAATGGCCTTTATGTACATATTTATATGTATTTATATTATTGTTTATAGATGTTTAAATATATTAAATATTGTGCTTTCTACTATTTTTATTTTAAAAGAGGGACCTAACTTATTTTAATGCTTCTGGCCAAAATACCTTGCTTATACTGTAAGAAAGAATTAAATACAACAAACACATGAATAAAGATATATCAAGTTATAAATGAGATTTCTTAAGATTTCTTCTGTTGTCCACCTCAGCATATTTGGATTGAGTGTGCTTATGCTGTTTCTTACTCTATACGTTAACTTTAATCATGTATAAAGCAGAGCCCTTCCCCCCAAATTTTCACAATTTGTTTCCAGAGTGCTGAAGAAAGTTATATATATGTTGATATAATTCCTCATTATTTGCTAGGCTTTGGTCCTGAGCCTTTGAGATAAGAAAACAAAAGAGATTTATTTTCTCCTGGTGAGAACCTTGATCTAGTACAGAATTTCTTAACCTGGAGTCAATGCTAGAATTTTTGGCAGGCAGGAACATAGATGAGGAGAATGGTAAAAAATTTGGAATTGATTTTAAAGAAATAAGTCAAGAGAGAAAGCTGATCTAAGATATTTAAAAAGATTGTTAATGGCATTGAAGGCTAAATTTGTAGCAGTGCCACTTCATATAAATTGTTCGATTTTCCTCCTCCCGCTCTGTAACCAAATATTAAAAATGTGAATTTACTGTTCTGTAAAAAGAAGAAAAATTTAAGTTGTGATTGGTGCCAGGAACTCCTTTTCAGTAGTTGTGCTCCCTTGAGGCTTCTGAATTACTTGAAATAAGACAAAGACTGATCTGGCATGCATAGTCTTAGGAAGTTTTTGTAGATGTTCTGTTTGCAGCATCATTGAGTTAGGATGTGAATGTCTCCTAACTGACTGTAGAAAGGACCACCTGAACATATATCCTCCAGAAAGTTGAAAATTCCATATTTCCTATTAAAACCCCAGCCATCACACATCACTCAGTTACGTTTGCCATATTGTGTTCCTTGCTAGCTTCTTCTTATGGACTCTGTCATCTTGTGACATTATACTTGATTGTGCTTAGGTCTTTGCTTCCTATCCATTTTAAATAAATCTGACAAATATTCTATATTTGTACTAAGATCCTGTATTTCAACTAAGAAAAGTATGATTAACACGACTGGACAGAGTTAAATTTGTTTATGAATATACTAGGATTTCATGATTTAGGTATCTTGATCTCAGAAGACACATTAAAAACAAATATTCAATGCTTTGAAAAAATCGTTGCCAACTTTATGATGACAACTCATGCATTAACAGCAAGACGGGTATATTTTCACTAAAATTCTGTCGTACTAATCCATGCCATCATGTCAACCCATATATTTTAGATTTGTCTGCTATGATATCACTTCCTGATCATACAGAGCCAGCCATTTCACACCTTTTTCTCACACTAATAGCAGATTATTCTTCAGTTATTAAACACTGGCAGGTTTTTCTCTAAAGAAGTTATTTTTAAAATCCTTTCAGAACCACTTGGCTTATAAAATTTTTCTGATATTTAGTCTCTTTGTAAATTCCAGAAAGAATTGATCAATCTGGAGTAAAATGGAGGAGAAGAAAAAAACTAGGATAACTTTAACTCTAAGTTTTCACTGCTTGAGCAGAGATTCTAGAATAACCACCAATATATTGGTGGTTGAAGTCAGCCTCAACATAAGGCAGTTGACTAGCAAGAGATTGAAATGATGTACTGTAGGATTTAGGACAGACTTTTTCTAGCGTAATTATTAAAGCACTGTCTTTCACCGTATAAGTCTTCTGGTTTGTATGATAAATTGTAATGACATCCCAAGAATAGGTAAGGAAATGAACTCAAGATAAAGGAAGAGGTTAGAGGACTAAAGTTCTTGATGAGACTTGAAAAGCATAGTGTAGGTATAAGGGGTCACGTGCCAAATGGACAGGGACTTGAGATCATACTAGATAGTAGAGAAATTTAATGATTTCAGAGGAAAGTTCTAGATGTCTTGGATGTGAATGGAGAGTTTGAAGTAAAAATATTGATGATTTTCAGACCTACAGAAGTAAAAACTATGGATCTTAAGGTATTGGATATATCTTCAATAAGGATGATGAAATGCCTCAGGATGATGGCTCTATTAGGGAAGAGAGGAAGACTATGAACCAGGATACAAAGGTTTAGTGACTGGGATGGAGGGAGAGAAGACTCAAGAGGCTAATAATATATCACAAAAGGGAGGAGTGGTAATAGGAAGGTAAGCCACCTGGCAAGGGTCTTAAAGGCTGATCAGTTTTGAATGCTGTTAGAAATAGGGTGGCTTATAAATGACAGTAGCTAGGAGACAGCAGTTATTATACAGCACAAAAAGGAAGTATGGTAGTATTCTGAGGCCGCAGGGAGAACAGCCAAGTTTCAGATTGGGCCAAGGTGGTAGAGGCAGATTTTGTGAACTGGTTGAATGTGTAGAGGGGTTTTACAGTGAACTGCTAGTTCCAGATGCTTTCAGAGGAAATAGCTGGGAAGGAAGATCAGTGGAAGAGTGAAGAGAAAGAAAGCAAGAGCTGTCTGGTATTTTAGAGAAGAGGAAAAAACCAGGATAACTTTGTGTTTTTAATGGTTATAGATGATACAGATTACATAGTTACTTTAGAAGATGTATTGGCTTCATGATTCAGAATAAATTTGACTTAAAATTTTTTGAACATTCACTGCAGGCTCTAGGTGTTTTTCGCTTTGATTGACCCATAATTGACCCCCAGTATTCTATAGTGGGAAAAATACCACACTGTTAGAAGGCAAAAGTAGAAGGTTGTCATTATCTGGCTGGAATGGTCTTGGGCACGTCACTAAACATCTTCCACTGATAAGTTTCCTTATCAGTAATTGACAGCTTGCTTTATTAAGCTTCTTGTGGGAATCAAATGAGGCTGATTTGTATCACTATATTGGGATACAAACTGTTTTACTTGGGTTTATGATAAAATTCAGAGCTCACATTTCAGTGGGCTTAGTCTGGTTCTGTTTCTGCAGAATATCGTATTTTGTATTTGTAGATATTGTATTGAGTTCTAGAATACATTATGTTAAAATTTAGGTTAAGGCTGGAAAAAAGTTAGAAGGAGAAGGATCGCAAGAAGTCATGTTTTGAGCCAGGAAAGACCTTGCCAAGCATGTGTAATGTCCCTTAACCCAAATTAATCATATTCTTTTTAAATGTGTATTAGAAAATTTACCTAAGAAACTGCTGCTTAGAATAAGATGCTTAGGTTAATAAAAACAACTCATTTGGACATTTTTAGTTCGTTTCTTTTGATACCATTATCTCTCATAGTGAGGAAGTGATGTGGCTATACAAAGAAGCATAGCAATTCAGAATGGTACCACAAATTCTTTGACACTAATTCACACAAAAGAGAAAAATAAAGGCATGTAATGAGTGTCTCTTCCTCCTTTTTTGGGTTTATTCCTTTACTAAATGTTGACAACCCTTTGCTTATCTCTCAAATTATATTTTGACATTTTCTGGTTTATGAAATGACAAACATCTTGAATCACTAATTTATCGAATCCAAACTTAAAGTCTGACATCATACCATTAACAACTAGCAGAGGACATTTTCTCTTCAGTTTTCCATTATCAGCTCCTGCTGATGGCTTACTGAAAAACAGGTGGTCAGAGTTAACTGTTATTTGAAAAGCATCTGTTCAATGTGAGGCAAACTCCCTCAGCTTTCCTCTTCAAATCAAGTTTAATACACAGACTTCTCTCATACCAGATACTAGCTATCTGCTTATGATAGGCTTGTGTCCCCCTTAACCCCCCCAAAAAGAACAAGATTAAATGTTTTGGGGTATCAGAAACTATGGCAAGCACTTTTTGTATCCACTGTACCACCTTCCACAGTAAAATGCATATAGTCAGCACTTAGTAAATAGTTGGAAAGTGATCACCTTTTGGATGTATAATTTTTAAAAGATTTATTGCTTTTTGATTTAGCTCATATAAACTCTAGTCAGAAATTTAGAAAAATTTTTAAAGGAGGACAGAAAAGTATCACCCATAATCATAGTTTTTAATATTTTGGTGTATTTCTGTTTGGAGTTTGTTCTAGGCTTATATTAAAATTACACCTGTTTTATAAAAGTAGAATGATTAATTTTTTCCATTGTTGGTATTCCTTGAATACAGGACATTTTAATGCATAGTTTTTCGTAATTTGGAGCATTTACATTTCCCTTTTGATTACTTTCATTTTGATTGTTTTATAATTGTTCATTATCATAAATAAAATTAAACATTTAGAAAATCTTGATGCTCATATCGTTTTCTTAGGATTTATGTAACTAGGGCTACTGGGTCAAAATACATTATTTTAAAGGCTTTGTATAAATATTACCAAATAGCTCTCTATTCCTATCAGCTTTGAAAATAACTACTTTGCAAACCCTTGGGAACACTGAGACTCATTTAAAAATAGTGTTTGTCATTTTGAAGACCAAAATGGTAGCATTTTGAATTCCCAGGAATGTGTGTTTCTTTGATTAGAAGAAAGTCACGTTACATTTTTCCAGAAATATTTATTGTCCATTTATGTTTCCTTTAAAAACCTTTAAAAATTCATTGCATATAGTAGAACACTAATCAAAATCTTAGAGATTGTCTTTGAAATTGCTGAAGCGAGTGAGAAGAACAAATTATGCCTAAGTGGCCAAGAAAATTCTGAAAATGAAGAATAGCGAGGGACTCAGTCTGCCAATTAGTAGACTGTATCATAAAGCAACAGAAAATATTATTATTGACGCGGCACCTGGCAGATGGATCAGCTGAACACAGACCTAAGTGTATATGATAATAATTTAACGTTAAAAATTATGTCCTTGCCTATTCCTTTCTCTTTTATAGTTGACAATTGATTAACAGCTTGGAAAAAAACAGATCTTTACCTCATACCATACACCAAAGTCTAGATGTAGTAAAAAATTAAATATTAGCAATAACATAATAAAATAATTAGAAAAAAATTTAGATGAAAAATTATTGGATTTGAGAATTCTGAAATTATAAAAGCAAATGTTTTACTCATTTAAATACCTTGCATATTTAACCTTTATCATCATAGAATATCTATTTCCTATTTAGTGCTTCTGATATTGAACGCCAGTTTGATGTTAATATTGCCACTTCAGCATTTCCTTTTTTGGTTTATTCACCTAGTGTTTCTTGATCCATATCTTTATTTTCTTCTTTTTAAAAACTGAACTTTAGTTTTATCTAGGTAATAGATGTATATGATTTAAAAAAAAAATCAAATGGTACAGTAACCAAAATAGCAGTCCCCTGTCTTTCCCTACCCACCCCCAGTCCTGCTCCTCAGAGTAATGTTTTCATTTCTTTTAGCTTTTTCTTCTGATATTTATGCTACATAATTAGTTACTGTTATTTTTGACAGCGTTGTGCTAGTTGGATATGATGAGTGGGAAGTAGCAAGTACATCCAAAATCTTAGTAAGACAAATGCAAAATAGAGGGTGGGAGATAACCCCCTAAAAAATTTAGGAGTCCCTGGCCACCTCAGTGAAGTGTCTGCGCATTCACTGGTGTGGGGTATGTCATCCAAATAGTGAACTAGTGTGATGTTTTGTGAAACATAAAGATGATCAAGTTATCTATGGACTGTTGTGGTGGACAGACTCAAGTGTGACCACTCATCATTCTCACCTCCTAGTATTCATGTTCTTGAGCCATCCCTTTGAGTGTGTTGAGACCTGTGACTTGCTTCTAACCACTAATTATAGCAAGGGTGATGGGAGGCAATTCTGTGATTAATTATATTATATGGGATGCTCTCTTACTATAGACTTGCTCTAGGGAGTCTCCTTGTTGGCTTGACAGAGTTGGTGACCATGTTGGGGAACCCCACGTGGCAAGGAACTGTAGGCATCTTCTTGGCCCTGAGAATTGTCTCCAGCCAATAGCCAACGAGGAGGTCAGGATTTCTGTTCTACAACCAGCCACAAGGAAATAAATTCTTTCAACAATGCTTGGAAGTGGGTTCTTCCCGACTTGAGTCTCCAAATGAGAATGCAGCACAGCAAACACCTTGATTGCAGCCCTGTGAGATCCTAAGCAGAAGATTCAGCTGAGATGTGTCTAAACTCCTGAATCAGAAATTGTGGGATAAGAGATAACCAAGACAATTATATTGTGGCAGAGAGCAGGAAAATTAGCAGTGCTGAAGCCACAATGTGAAGGTATACTTTTGTCTATTCCGGGTAAAAACAACTTAGTATGAGTGGTCCTTATTAATTTGAGAAAAGTCATTAGCCAGGTCAGTAGCTTCATATCAATTGCCAGGGGCTTCAGCAACAGTAAAAGCCACCACCTGATTAAGTTGATGATAATCCATAGTTGTTCTGCAGGACCCATCTGACTTCCCTGTTGGCCAAACTGATGAGTTTAGGGAATGTAATAGGTTTTACCACGTCTGGTTCTTTCAAGTCTTTGATTAAACTCTGCATTTCCCCCAGGGATGTAGTATTGCTTCTAGTTTATCTTGGTAAGGAGAGGAAGTTCCATGAACTTCCATTTAGATATTCCTACCATAAGGCCCCTTATCCCATGGGTCAGAAAGTCAATGTGAGATTCTTCCAGTTGCCGAGTATCTCTATTCCAAGTATATATTCAGGAACCAGGAAAATAACCTGAGCATAGGTCCCTGGACTCTTTGGGCTCACTCTCAGTCAGATTTAAGTTACAATCCCATGTATCAGCTGAACACTGAAGCCCCTAATTTAACTAGTGGACTGCAGTAGCATTTTGAATCCCCAGGAATTAGTCACTTCAGAGACAGTGCCAATTAATGCATGAACGGTCTGGATATTTTCTTTTAACAATGCACAGTACCTCTAATTAATGGCTGCAAGTCTTTGGGGAAGGAGAAGGGGAAGATGTATAGTGTGTACTTGTAGTGGTTTTTCAGGGTCCTTCTAGAGACCTGATCTCTACTTTCTTTATTCACTGGACTCTGGATCTGTGAACTAACCCAGGTTTGGCAACTGGTGAGACGGCTATAACTCTCCACTGTGTTGATGCAAGTTAGACTTCTGGCTACCAGACCTGGAGTTTTCCCTGTTATATATATCAGACAGTAGTCTAGTTGACTGCCCACCTATTTCTTTCCTAGGGACACTGTATTCAATTAGCTACTGCTAAAGATCTCTACAGGCCAAGACATTCTGATTACCAGTATGTCCCTGCTGTCCATAACAGATAATGTACCCACCTTGTCTTTAATGAGTAAGTATGGCCACTTGGGCTGTGTTACCTTGAATCCTGTCATCTCCATTGAAACCTGGGAACTCTTCTTATTTATTTTTAAAGTTTTTGGGGTTTTTTTGAGGAAGATTAACCCTGAGCTAACTGCCGCCAATCCTCCTCTTTTTGCTGAAGAAGACTGGCCCTGAGCTAACATCTGTGCCCATCTTCCTCTGCTTTATATGTGGGATGCCTACCACAACATGTCCGCACCTGGGATCCAAACCGGCGAACCCCGGGCTGCCGAAGCGGAATGTGCGCACTTAGCCGCTGCACCACCAGGCCGGCCCCTGGGAACTCTTAATGGCCACAGCCCTTACTCATACCTGGCTTATAAAGGAGAGTAACCACAGACTTTTATAAGGATATGTATATAGTTCCTCTCTTCACTAGTGTGGTTCTCATTGCCTTCTGGGCCCTCTTGTGGAGCACAGTTGAGGAGTTAGGGGTATGACATTCTCAATCTGATAAATCCAGTCCAACATTCTGAACTGTCTAATCGTTGGATTCTTTCCTCCTCCATCCATATCAATTCTAGGGAAGCTCTGGCATCTCAACCTTTAAATCCAGCTTTCAGTGCATCACCCGGATAAGCTGTTATAGCCATTTCCAGCTACATGAAGTAATGCATTAACTCTGGAATCTCTAGTAAGTGCGCCCATCCATATCAATTAATTTGGCCTGATGTAGCATTATATTCCATCCTCCTTGGTCAAATACTTCTAGAATCTATTGCCACACATGGTCCTCGGGTATGTAAGCTATTTCCTCCTGGGTCATAGTATGTCCCTATACCCCCGGAACATGCTGAGATTTGACCCTAGTTATGGATCTAGTGGCAACAGGGGCTGGTTGTGCTGGATCTTCAGGAGAATGAGCATCACCCTTCAAGCCGTCTGCCCGTATGAGATTATCAGAGGATTTTCAAGCCAAGGAAGGCTAGTGTTCTCAGACACTGGAAAACACTTCCAGTGATGCGAGGCTTCCAATTACTAGCAGGGGTTGGGGCGGGAGGAGGAAAATTCAAAAATGTTAATTTTATCCAGGACTACCAGATGTCTCTGTTCCAGGTTTCAGGATCCCATTCTTTCCTGATCAAGGTCCTGACTTTCAAATGAGAAACTAGATGAGACTGAATTCAACTGTTGTAATTCAGCAACTTGCACATCTAAATTTTAGGCTTGATTTTCAGCAATATCAACCTCACTCCTACAAGAAAAAAGAGATTCTTCTAGGGGAATCCTGGAAGCTCTCTGGTTTTCGCACTGTGACTTACCTTAAGCTGAGAGTTAATGGACTTGTGCTTGTCATTTTCTCTTTAAGTACCCAAGTGTACACAAAAGAATCTGTCTTACACTGCTATCCGTATAGTCATGATTACTGCCTTTGTGGCAAATATGGCAGCCACTTAAGCTCTCAAGACACGTGCTTAAGTTGATGCTTCATCACAATGAGCCACAGGTGACAACTTGATAGATTTTTTTGAAACTTCTGCATGCCATAGATTACTAGCATCTCATTTCCTTGGCAAGGAGACCAGCCTTGTGCTTAATCACAAGGGCATGACCAAACCAGTCCCAAAATCTCATCTTCATTGGTTTATCTTCTGGAACCACTCCTGGGACCAATTCTGTACCAATCTGGATTCAATCAGGAGTCAGAAACCACACAGTAATTAGAAATTGGTAAAATTTATTTAAAATAATTAGTAAACTATGATAGAGGAATAACTATAAAGATTCAAAGATAATTCTTAGGGGAACCCTAAGACTGAAGGACATTTCTCAAGGAAAGACAGACTTGGAACTGAGGCTCAGACCTTGTTGGATAAGGTGAGATTGCAGCCCATTGAATGACAGAAGTTAACAGGATTGTCTCAGCCAGAGCTGATTCACAGTTGCTGGGCAGCAGGAAACAACACTGTCTGAGTTGCAGTCGTGTTGAGTATGGTAGACAGTTGTTCAGTGGAAGATGAGGCACTGCTGTTGGCATGAGACCTGAAACTTGCCAGTATCCACATCAGGAGGGCTGTATCAGGAGGATAATCATCCATCCCAGGCTGGAACACAAGGTTGCCAAAGGAACTGCACACTCTTGGCATGAGGCTGGGACAGACCACCACTGGATTTCCTTATATACACTCACTGCTGATGGACTATGCAGCAAGAGCAAGAAAAGCTAACCTTAACATACCTAAACCAAGAAGAGCAGCCCCCTCCCCCCTGCAGTGTCATTCCAGAGGTGTATGCTAATAAAGCTTAACATAGTGCTTATTGCAAAGGAGAAATGCTTATAAAGTCTTGTCTATTATCATAGAGCAGATACTAAAGGGTAACTTGGGAGCTGAGGCACAATAAATTGATAATTGACACAGAGGCTTTCCTCACTGTCTGGTGTTGGCAGGTATTTGCTTATCTCAAGAGAGAGGCATTGAATGCAGATTCGATACTCTGTATGTGGAGATAGAGTTTGTATATCTTGTCTGTCTTTAAGTATTGGTCCTGATATTTATAAGATTTTCTCTTTCTCCTTGGAATATGTGAATTTTACCTGGATATGCTTATATGTAGCATTTTCCCATTAATTCTGGGAGCAACTAGATAAGCCATGTTAATGTTCAGATTTTAATCTTTTATTGATCAGTGAGTTTTCCTGTTAAAATGATCAGTTTAATTGTCTGTCTTCCTTTTTTTTTCCTTCTTCTCAAACGTATGTGCCTGTTAGATCTACTATGTATATCTATCAAATCTTTTGCTCCTTTCCTCATGAATTCAATTTCTGTATTTTTGTTTCGTGTTGAGATTTTTCCCCCGACTCAACTTCCAGGACATTAAATTCACTGTCCATAGTGATTATTCTTTCATTCATCCAATGAATATTTTAATTTGAAAGTCTTTTTTTTTTTTTTTAACTTCCAGAAAGTCCTTTCCATGCTTTAAATTTCCCATCTGTTTCATATGCACCCAATTTACTGTTTCTTTCTCCTTGATTGCTGAGTCTTGTAGGCATATTATTTTGCTTTGACTTCTTAAGCCTCTTTTCAGTTTCGCTGGTCAAGTCAAATTTCCATTCATGTGCTGCATGATGATGTTTTGGTCAACAACAGACTGCATATATGATGGTGGTCCTATAAGATCAGTACCATATAGCTTAGGTGTGTAGTAGGCTGTACCATTTAGGTTTGTGTAAGTACACTCTGTGATGTTCGCACAGTGACAAAATTGCCTAATGACACATTTTTTAGAACATATCCCTGTCGTTAAGCAACACATGACTATATTAGGATCCCTCCATTGGCACAAATTTATGTGTAACAAGTATTGCCATGGTCTCCATTCCTGTGAGTATCACACTAACCAACAGTTCTGTTAATTGACTAGTGCTTTCCCAGCCGTAGGAGTAGGAGGCAACTCAGCTTATCTTGGTGGTCCCCTGCAGTTCCTTTGAGGCCAAGAATTTGCAGCACGCCCTGCTGGGACCCACACCTGAGGGCTTCTACTAAGAAGATTCAATAATCTTTGAAGCCTTCAGTTTTTTGAAGAACAGGAAGTACTAGTCTTTCTAAGCTTTTTTGCCAGTATCTATCCACCTCATGCTTAGCTCAGAAGAAAACTTAATTTTGTGCTGTTTCTCTTCTCTAGCAACCCCTACAGAACCCATAGCCTTGCTTGAATCCTGGGCTTTCCTCTCTTGCTTGTTTAGTCCTGAATGGGAGTGTGTTGGAGAGTGCATTAAGAATCCATATTCAGACTGTCATTTGCCAAAAGTCTTCTGATGAGAGCTTCTGCAAGATAACTATTGCAAATGTAAAGACATCTTACAAACTGGAGAGAACTGTTACAAAAATTTGAGATTAAGAAGATTGATATTTAAAATATTTTAATTTATTGGTACCATTTCTGTACCATTTTATTTATATATCACTATCTTGCAGTGCTCAGCTCTAAACCTGCTTAGGTTACCAGGTTAAATTGCAAAGTCTACTTGTTGATAATGGCTTTCTACTTCAAAAGCAGAATAATACAAAACCAGAAAAAACAAAACTGAGATTTAGTATCAAGTGAGAGTATGAAATATGCTATGCATAATATTTATTTTTCTGAAAAATGGTGTTGAAATGATACCGTGATCTGTGATTCCATTCTTAGCTATGGAATAAAATTTGGTCTGTCATGTGAAGGGTCATACCATTTATCTGAGCTTAAAAACAAATATCTCTGAGTTTAGGCCATAATATAATTGTGTAAAAGGACAATGATGTGATCACATTGTCCAGAAACTACAGTTTAGTTAGTATGGTAGGAATGGAAATAGAAATGAAAGAGTGTTGTATGTGTAGGATCAGTTTTTCTCCCCAAGCCGTTGAAGAGTTACATTAAAAAAAAAATCAACAACAAGGGGAAAAAAGGCTTTGGAGAGCTCTGAAAATCAAGAACGTTTTAGCTTATACCTGAGGGTAAAATAACAGCCTCGTCTCATGAGTAATAAGGAACTTTCAGTCTACCTATGTAGTATTTACATTTGTAGTCACAGAAAACATATATGATATTGCTAAAAGCTATGCTGAAAAAAATCATCTAACTATTAATTTGTTATACAGTGATTCTCAGTTTGGAAGAGAGAGGGCCCTTCATTCATTTAAGCTTCCTAGTTAGGGTCTTTAGTTGACAAATAGTCTGTTATCTTTGCCATCTGCTTGTCTTTCTCCAAAGCAAATGAATCTACTCCTAAGCAACAGTACAGAATACTAATTCTCTATGCCCTTGTCTGTTTAACCAAGGTCCTATCAAATAGCCTGCCAAAAGGAGTATATTTATTTAATAGAATTTCAAGAGTATGCACTCAGTGTATAGTGTAGATATCCAGATTGAACTGATTGGTGTCTCTTTACGTTTAGCTTATAAGAAGCTTAGAGGCAGATTTAAAACTCATTTTTAACTATGACATTAACTGTTCTGTTCTACATATTTGTATTTCCTCTTGTAGCCTTGACTTTTTTTTTGTTTTCTCTTTAGTTTTTCTTTCTCAATTTTTAAAATGTTATTTTTCTAACTACTGCAAATTCCTTATTATCCTGTCCTCTGTTACAGTATGATAAAATCATTATTATAGCAGATGTCATAATTTTTGTCATTTGACTGTAATCTGTGATTCACATGGTGTTTGTTATGGTTTTCTCATTGAGGATCTGTGGCTAAGTTCTTAGATATTTTCTTTGTAGTAAAGTCTTAGATTTAAACTTTTTTGGAATGGATTCAGGGCAAATCTATCAGTGTCGCAATTTATATTTTTCCATGCTACTATATATGTGTGTACATGATATCATTTATTTTAAAAGTAGAGTCATATTATACACTTTTCTCTTTTCACTTAGTATGTTATGAACAACCTGTATCATTAGTACTAATATATAAATATAGCTCATTTGTGTTAATAGTTACATATCATTCTACTGTATGTAACTTAATGAAATGTTTCTTTGTAGACATTTAGGTTGCTTAGTTTTTTTGCCCCAGTAAACAGTACTACAATATCCATGCAGGTGAGTATTTTTTCTGTGTAGGAACAAGACTGCATATAAATATTTGTAGCCAGAAGGGCAGATCTTGGCAGAGAGATGACTTGCCACTTACTAAAAATTTATTTTTCCTTTTTCACAGTAAAGGAAGTTCAAGGAGGGTACTGGCAAACAGAGACTCCATGTCTTCACTCCCCTTGCTATTAGATGTGGTTAGTTAAGTTCTTGCCAGTGAAATATTAGCCAAAGTGGTATACCACTTCCAAACCTGAATTATGAAAATTGGCCATGCTTTTCTATGTTTTTCTCTTCTGTCAGCGGGATATTAATTTCTGAGGGTCAACCTTGGAAGCTTCTTACAGAGAGTAGTGGAGCCTTTGTCAGCCTAGCTTACAGAATGATTGTGTGGCTATAACTTGTGATCCAGATATTCTAAAGTTTCTTTTTGATTGACTGTGGATATGTTATCAGAAATGTTCTTTCTGGGGGGCTGGCCCTGTGGTCCAGTGGTTAAGTCCGCACTCTCCGCTTCGGTGGCTCAGGGTTCGGATCCTGGGTGCAGACATGGCACCACTCATTAGGCCATGTTGAGGCGGCGTCCCACATGCCACAACTAGAAGGACCCACAACTAAAATATACAACTATGTGCTGGGGGGATTTGGGGAGAAAAAGCAGGAGGAAAAAAAAAAATGTTCGTTCTGGTAATCTTGGAGTTATACTGCTTGTCTTTCCCTATTCCCTAAATGAGGACAACCTGTGTTGAAATGTGAGTTTCTTGAGGTGAATGCTTGAGCCATTATTTAGAGCTTTCTTTTATAAAGATTTGCAGTTATAAATTTCCCTGTAAGCACTGTTTTACCTGTTTTCTACAAAGTTTGATATGTTGTATTTTCATTGTCATTCAGTTCAAAATATTTTCTAATTACCAAACATTTGGGGGATATTTAAGGTAATGTTTTTGTTACTCATATCTAATTTAAATCCATTATGGCCAGAGAATGTGTTCTGTATTTTTTCAGTCCTTAAAAACTGATAGAGACTTACTTTTTGGTCTTTTGGTGAACGTTCAATGGATACTTAAAAAGAATGTGTATTTTATAATTGTTGGTGGTTATGTTTTATACATGTTAATTAGGTCACGTTTATTAGTAGTGCTATTTCACATCTTATGTGTACTTATTATTTTTTGTTTGTGTGTTACTTCTTCTATCAGTTACCAATAGAGATGTGTTAAAAATCTCAACATGATTATGAATTTGCATATTTCTTCTTTGATTTAAATTTTTGCTTTATGTATTTTGAGACTTGTTATTTGGTATATAAAAATTTAGAGTTGTTATATCTTACTGATGAGTTTACCACTTTTTTTTTTTTTTTGAGGAAGATTAGCCCTGAGCTAACATCTGCTGCCAATCCTCCTCTTTTTTGTGAGGAAGATTGGCCCTGAGCTAACATCTGTGCCCATCTTCCTCTATTTTAAATGTAGGACACCTGCCACAGCATGGCTTGATAAGCAGTGCGTAGGTCCGCACCCAGAATTCAAACTGGTGAGCCCCAGGCCGCCAAAGTGGAGCTGTGAACTTAACTGCTATGCCACTGGGCCAGCCCCACCATTTTATTATTATAAAATATATCTTCATATGTTTGTAATACTCCTTTTGTCTTGATTTCTATTTTGTCTGATATAAACATAGTCATGACAGCTTTTTTTTATAGTTAATGTTTGCATAGTATGTATTTTGTCATGGTAGTGCTGGCCAGTGACAGAAGGCAGGGCCTAATCTATGTCCACAGGCAGCTGTGGGGTGCCTTGGCTCTTGCTGCCCTCACAGGTGGCTGCATATTCCCTCCTCCATGTCCCCCATGCATGCTGCAGTGGAGGTCAGTGATGGGTGTCAGGCCAGTGGTGCACAGCTGGAGGGGCTAGTCCTGAGCATGGGCACAGTGGTAGATGTCAGGGGTAGGGAAGTGCTAGACTGGTGTCTTGCACTCACACAGCTGCAGAAGCCTGAGTTGGCTGTGAGTGTGGCTTCTGGGCTCCAGTGGGGATGTGGAGGGACTCTGGTCGCTGGTGTCTTGCACTTGTGCAGCTGCAGGGATCTTGGATGGTTGTGGTATGGGTTACGTGGTGGCGAGGAGAGAGTCAGGCAGCTAGGCTAGCATCAGCGAACGCAAGTACCTGTGGGAGGAAAGCTGGCGAGATCTGCGCAAGTCCACAGTGGCTGTGTTGGCCTTGGGCTTTGTCAGAAATCTGCAGTTTGTCCGCAGAGCTGGTCTCTGTGAACTGTGATTACTCCCACTGCTTGTCTGCTAATAATAGCTTCTGCTTTTTTCCCTTGTTCCTAGCTGGCTCGGTACCTCTCAGTTTTGCTGTCTGGGCAGGGTGAAACTGAAGCAGGGCCTTTGCGCAGTGCACTTCCAGGCTGGCGAAGCTTGGTTGCTTATCTCACTTTTCCTTTCCTTGCAAGAGGAAATCTTTCTACCTGAGAAGTACCTTCTTAAGCACTGAACAATGCCAGTTTTGGAGGATAGGATAAGGCAGGCAAAATGAATTGGCTTTCATTTTCTTCTTGTGTGATTATTCTCAGTTTTGTTTTGTTAAAACTTATAAGTGGACTCTAGAGGTCTCCAGAGCTGCTTTTGTTTGTAGATAAGTGTCCAATTGTTGATCTTTGTGGGGCAACCAGGAAATGGTTTTTTCTTCCAACTGATAGGCAGTTTTTTCTTCCTTTCAGTACTTTAAATGTGTTGTTTCGTTATTCACTGGCTTTCATTGTTTTTGATGAAAAGTGTGCCATATTTCTTATTCTTTGGTCCCCTGTACATACCCTATAGCTGCTTTAAAATTTTTTCTCTTTATTGAAGATACTCAGTAATTTGATTTTGATGTGGCTCCTGTAGTTTTCTGTTTTATCCTGTCCCTCAGCCAAGACCCTATATGTTATTCACCTACTTATGCCTATACTTGGCAATGCCTCTAACAGTCACCAGTCTCTGCCAATTCAAAAGGGCTTATCTTTCTGGAGTTTAGTTCCTTAGATTCCTTTGCCTCCACATCTCTCTGATAGCTTTTAAAAGATATAACTGTGTTTTTTCCAGATGAATAACCAATTACTTCAGTGTCATTTATTATATAAACCACCCTTTTCCCTCTAAAATTGAAATATCTCCTTTGTCATAGCTTAAGTTCTACATTATACCTGGATCTATTTCTAAGCTCTATTCTCTTTATATTACTTTTGTAGTCCTATATTATTTTTAAACTATTTTGTTTTCAGTATGTTTGTCTTAAGTTTTAATATTTCTAATGCAAGTCCCTGCTTAGTCTTATTCAGAATGTTTTGGGCTCTTTGTATCTAACTGGTGGGATTACACATTGATACTAATCACTTTGGGAATTAAAGAAAATTTTGGTCACCATCCTAAGAGTGCCCTCACAGTGTTGGGCCCCATGTAGAACTAGGGTAATGGCTTTCTCCTCAGCTTTGTGCCACACTTTATTACCTGGATCACAAAGCATTTCTGCTTGGGCCCTGACTCTCAAAGTCACTCTTGACTGGGTGCATCCATTCTTAGTCCTCACCACCATTCTTAGCCAACAAGGGCTGACACATTGTTCAGTAGAGCTGAACCTTGAACAGATACCATGCCATTCTTTATTTTTCTTTTTACTCTTTCCTACAACTGTAATATTCTAAATTTCTATTTACTTTTCAAACAAAACCTCCAAGATGTTAATGTGATGAGACAGAGAAAAACAGAGTGTTATGTATATCAGAAGTTAACTAAAAGTTTTCTCTGTTGCATGGAAGAAGGGAATGTGGTTGTTCCTCAATAGAAGAGGTGATTAAAGAAGAAGTATATTCATTCAGAATGGGTCAAATTAAAAGGACTGATAATACCTAGTATTGGTGAGGATGTGGAGTATTCGATCTTACACATTGCTGGATCCTCATCCATTGCTGGTGGAAGTATAATTTAATAAACCTGTTTTGGAAAATTGTTTGGCATTGTATACTAACCCTCAACATACAGGTATTATGTGTGTTAACAAGTCTGTTACTAGGTATATATACAACAGAGAAAAATGTTTATGTCCATTAAAAGATGTATACAGTTATAGTTATAACAGTTTTATTTGTGACAGCCCTAAAATGGAAACCACACAGTAAAATGGGTAATAAATTACAGTATATAAATATAATGAATACTACCCAGCAGTGCAAAAAAGGAATTACTGATATATATAACAATGTGACTGACACTCACTGATAAAACTTTGATTGAGAGAAATCAATCAAAAGATGATGCTATTTATATGAATTTCAAAAACATGTCAACTATTAAGGAATAATAGTGAAATAATCTGGCCATTATTATGGACTGGAAGGGAACATGAGGGAGCCTGTTTCAGTTATGAAAATGTTTTATATTTTCATCTTGGTTATGGTTACACAGGTGTTATGTATTTGTAATATTTTATCAAGGTGGTAAGTTAAGATTTTTGCATCTTACTGTATATAATTATACCTCAGTATAGAGATAAAAGTGAATTTAAAAAATTTTTTTTAATTATTTTTATGCATTTCCTCTGATTCCCTACCTCCACCCAAGAAAACCCCAAACAATTCTGCTCACTGGAATCACATTAAATTTGCCTAATAATCTGGAAATACTTTACTGATACAACACTAAGCCTTTTTTTAAAAAAAATCAGTGGTATAATACTTATTTAGGTAGTTTTCTATATCTTGTAATTTTTTATAATTTTCTTCATTGACATTTATACCTTTCTTGAATTTATTCTTAGATATTTTTAGTTGTGAACAGGCTCCTCATTTATGTTTCTTATATATTGCCAGTATTAAAAAGTTATTTTGTACTTTTGTCTTTTGTCAGCTGTTTTGTCAAATCTTTCCATTATTAATCTACTTTAGTAGAGACTCTTAGATTTTCTTATCAACTGTAGGAAAGGAGAATTGTCTTTACCAATATTTTACTAGATTTTCCGTTAACTAAAGATGAAAACCCGTGTTGAATGGTTTGGCATGTGTTCTTGTCTTGTTTCCTTTTTGAGTTGAAATGTCTTAAGCATTTCAATAACAAATATATTTTAGTCTTTGTTTTTATCTTGTTTACGTACATTTCATCTAACCCTAGTTTTTCTAGAAATTTTTTTTAAAGCTTGGCTGCAGAATTTTATCAGATACCTTTTGGAGATCCAGTAATGTAATCATTTAATTTATTTTTCTCCTTTTTTGATAAATTGAATTATTTGATTTCCCAATATTGAGCCATCCTTGCATTCCTGGAAAAAATGCATTTTTAAATATGTGATGTGTACTCTTTTTATGCACTACTAGGAGATTAGGTTTTCTGATGCTTTGAAAGTTTGTATTTATGTGTAAGTGAAATTAGTTTTTGTCATTTTTGTAATATGGTTTGAATATTAGTATCTATAGTTGCTTAATAATTATTACACTTAATGGAATTGGTAAAGTCAGGTTTGTATTGTGTGGATTTTGAACACATTTTGGAAACCTAGTTACTCACATTTTAATTGCCTTTAAAAATAAGAGAATCTTGGGCTGGCCTGGTGACACAGTAGTTAGGTTCGTGTGCTCCACTGCAGTGGCCCAGCATTCACTGGTTCAGATCTCAGGTGCCAACCTACACATTGCTTGTCAAGCTGTGCTGCGGCAGGCATCCCACATATAAAATAGAGGAAGCTGGGCACAGATGTTACCTCAGGGCCAATCTTCCTCAGCAAAAAGAGGAGGATTGGAGGCAGATGTTAGCTCAGGGCTAATCTTCCTTCAGAAAAAACAAAGAGGGAATCTCTACTTTTATATGGCTGCAGAGAAATAATTTCAGGTAAGTAGTGTTCTTGGTTCAAATAGAGACACACAGAGAAAACCACAGACTTTTTTGGAAATTTATTTGCTATAAATATCAATTTTTTTGAAGTTTCATTTTTCTTTTTCTTTTCCACAGTCCGTTGTGGATGACTGGATTGAATCATATAAACAAGACAGGGACATCGCACTTCTGGATTTAATCAACTTTTTTATCCAGTGTTCAGGATGTCGAGGTACAGAATGTTGGAATAAATGATGTACATTGAGCCTGTCAGTCCATCAGTCTTAAATTTACTTCACCTTCAATTAGTTATTTATACTTCATCCTCGATTTATGTGCTAATCTTTTTCTGATAAAGAAAGTTATTGTTAAGTTATTTAAGGATATTTCATTTTGTTCTGGTCCATTTTGTTCCTAAAAACTAACTGACTTCTGAATTTTTTAAAATTTGGAAGGAAATGTAAAATTCATTTAATGAATTTATTAATTCAGTTTTTAGATCATAAGCTTTTATGCTTAATATTTTACTGATATTATTTTACTTATGCTTCATCTTAGGAACTGTAGTAGTTGTTAACATTCATTATTTTGTATCCTTGTCAGTATTTTGGTCCTCATTTTATGGATGAAGTACTTGAAACTCAAATACTTTGCTTAAGGTAACCTAAGTATCACAATCAGGTTTCTTAAGTTTACAATCTGTTGGAAATCCATAGACAGTTTGTTAAAATAGAAATTTATTTTTATTATATTAATAGATAACTGAGAGATTCTCTGGAATAGATAAGTCTTAATAATAGATTAGATTCTGCTACATGGGGTAAATCAGTTGGTAAATAACCATTCTTTGCCTTCCAATACAGAAAGAACAGTGATCTTTTATTGAGACCACTGATCAAATTGGTTTCTTAAAGGCTTTCTTATTTCTGTCTACCTTATCACCATATTGACATAAGTAGTTTATCAAATATTTACAGAGCACCTCCCTTGTGCTGAGCACTATTCCAGATTGTGCAAATGTTATCAAGACAGCCTCTGCTCCAGGAAGTATTAGAGTATGTGTAATTTTTAAAGGAGGCTTTATGGCAAGGAACAAAGAAGGAAATACACCAATAGTTCAATCAAGTGCTCTGTGCCATTATAAGAATAATAAACTGATGACTATTTAATGGCTATCTAGTATATGCTTTATGTACATTAGCTTATTTTATATTGGTTAACAGTCCTATCAGGCAGGTGTGATCTTTATTTTATAGATCAGGAAATGGAGAATAAAAGGCTTAGGTAAGTTTTTGGACTTCAAACAGTTTGCAAGTGCCAAACTCATGTATCAGAGTCAGGCTTGTCTCAGTCTGGATTCTATATTCCTAACCACAGGATGCCATGGGAGTAACAAGAAGGGGCTTCTGATCCGTCCCAGGCTGTGTGTTTCTGTGTATGTGTGATGTGTAGATGTTTGTAAGAACGTGCATCCCAGAGGAGGAAACTCTGTGGTGAGACTGAGACTGAGTTAAAGAAAGTTAAGAGAGAGGGGAAAGACCAAAGTTAACACATTGTGCAAAAATGCGTGAAGGTAAGAAAGCATGGAACACACTAGTACAGAGAGTTTATGGGTGAATCCTAGAACATGGAAACTGGTGAGGCAAGAGATTAGGCTGTTGAAGGAAAGCAAGTTTAATTTTACAGCCTTAAAATGGGCAAGGCAAGTACTGAGTGATGTGCTTTACATATATTATTTCATCTAATCTATGTAAGTGTCTTGTTGGACTGGGTTTTAATTTTAAAATAACTGGTAGTCTTTAAAATTTTTCCTTTTGTAATTCATTCCCATGGTTCAAAAAACCGAAAAAAAATTGGAAATACAAAGCAAAAAGTCTTTACCACTTTCAGCCTTCCCGTCTATCTCCAGAGTTAACTGTTAACTACTTTGTTGTATATCCATCTATCTATCTAATTTCCATATGTATAAGTAGGAACATACTCTTTCCTTCTCCACTCTTACAGGGAAGATACTGGTGTATAAAGAGCTTTCTCAGGTTTTTTTCCTTTTTCTTTTAATGCAGCGTCATAGCATTCCCTTGAGTATGTGTATAATAATTTACCTAACTAGTCTTCTATTAACAAACCATTGCATTATTTTTAGTCTTTTGCTATTACAAACAGTATATTTTGTGTATACCTTATTTGCTCTTTGTGGAAGAATGTCTGTAGGTAAGTGTATTTGTAATTGTATTAGATAATGCCAAATTTCTTGCTATAGAAATTGCACTCATTTTTACTCCCATCAGTAATATATGAGAATGCTTGTTTCTTCTCAATCTATTCAACAAAGTGTTTTCATCCAATTTTTGGAATTGGTTTTATGAGCAATTTAAAAATTACACATCAGTGAGATTTCTTTAAAATTGACGTGAAATTCACTTGACAGACAACCATTTTAAAGTGTATAATTCAGTAGCATTTGCTGCATTTACAGTGTTGTGCAACCACCTCTCTGTAGTATTAAAACTTTTTCATCAACCCAGAATACCTCATATTCATTAAGTAGTCATTCCCCATTCCCCTCTCCCACCCAACCCTTGGCAACCACTAATCTACTTTCTGCTTGTATTGATTTGCCTGTTCTGGTCATTTTATATAAAAGGAGTTGTATAATATGTGACCTTTTGTGTTTTATTTCTTTCACATAGCATAATTTCTTCAAGGTTTATCCGAGTGGTAGTATATAAGAATAATTCATCCTTTTTTATGGCTGAATAACATTCTATTGTATGTATATATCACAATTTGTGTATCTGTTCATCTGCTGATGGACATTTGGGTTGTTTCTAGCTTTTGGTAACTATGAATACTGCTGCTATGAAAATTCATGAACAAATTTTTGTTTGAGTACTTGTTTTTAAATTCTTCAGGGTAAGTGCCAAGGAGTGGAATTGCTGGAGCATATGGTAATTCTACTTTAACTTTTTGAAGAACTTCCAAACAGTTTTCCATAGTGGCTGCAGCATTTTACCTTCCTACCAGAAATGTATGAGGATTTTTATTATTCCATATCCTTTCCAACACTTTTATTTTTCAGTTGAACTGTCCTAGTTCTTGTGGTTTTGATATGCACTTTCTTAATGACCAATGAAATTGAAACTTTTTTTTTTCCTGAGGAAGATTTGCCCTGTTGGCAGTCTTCCTCTATTTTGTATGTGAGCCACCACTACTGCATGGCCAGTGACAGACAAATGGTATGTGTCCACGCCTGGGAGTTGAACCCAGGCTACCAAAGCTGAGCACACCTAACTTAATCACTAGGCCGCTGGGGCTTGTCCCTGAACATCTTTTTCATGTGCATTTTGGCCATCTGTATATCTTCTTTGAAAATGTGTATTCAAGTCTGTGCTCATTTTTAAATTTGATGATTTTGATTTTGTTGTGAGTTGTAAGAGTTCTGTATATATTCTGGATACTGAACCCTTATCAGGTATGTAACTTACAACTATTTTTTTCCCATTGTGTGAGTTATCTTTTCACTTTCTTAAAGATGTCCTTTGATGCACAAAGGTTTTAAATTTTTATGAAGTCCAATTTATTTAAATTTTTCGCTCATATATGTGGTGTCAAATCTGAGAATCCATTGCCAAATCCAAGGGCATGAAGGATTATCCCTCTGTTTTCTTCTAAGAGTTTTATAGTTTTAGCTCTTATATTTAGGTCATTGATTCATGGTTAATTTTTGTATATGGATAATTTTAATTTGTATTTCTCTCACAAGTGAGGGTTGAGAGCCATGTGCATTTCTTTTTCTGTGAATTCTCTTGTTCCTATCAGTTGTCAAGTTTTCCTTTTGGCTGTCTTCATTGTTCTTGAAAAGGCACTTGACAAAATGGATTTTAAAACATTTTGATAAAAGAGACATAGATGCATATTTTCTTAATATGATTAACAAAGAGAGCACACTTGTCTCTTGCTCGGTGGAATATAATAAAAATCCAGAAATAGACCCAGTTACCTATGAAACTTTAAGCAGATATGAAAGAAGTGAATTGGAAATTATAACTACACCGAGATACCATTTTTCACTCATTAGATCGATAAAAATTAAAAATTACAAGAACACTCTTGCTTAAGCTGTGAGGAAACAGAGACTGTTACATTGTTTGTTGGAGTACAAATTAGTACATCTCTCATGGAAGGAGATTTGGCAGTATCTCCCAAAACGACATGTTTTTATGTTTTGACCCAGACATGCTACTTCTGGAATTTTGCCATGAAGATATACCTCCAGCATTAGGAAAATAAGTGCACAGAGTTATGCAATACAATGTTATTTGTAATTGCACAATATTGGAAACAACCTAAATGCTCATATATAGGACAGTGATTGAGTAAACTGTGGTACAGTTCCACAGTGGAGTTTTTTGGCACTGTTAAAACGAAAAAGAAAGATCTCTGATGCAGGGAGATTTTCAGAATACATTTTTAAGGGTAAAATGCACAGTGGAAAAGAGTATCTAAAGTATGCAGCTTTTTTTGGAAGAAAGAAGGGGGAATAATGGAATATACACATACACAATATTTACCTAATCTCTAAATGTCTCCTTACCAAATATCTTTTATTTACAATGGATAAAATAATAACTTTATCATGTACAAACTTGGTAGACACTGCTGTAACCAAATGTTGAAAACAGACATGCCAGTTATAGAACCAGTCGATAGCATGTGCTTCCTTGTATGCAGTTAGAAGAAGAACTCAACCTCACTTCCATAGCATTCTTGCCTGAAGTGCAGAGCCTGAATCTACTCTTGAGGAAACATCAAACTTAGACTGAGATATATTCTTCAAAATAACAATCCTGTACTCTTTAAAACCGTCAAGGTCCTGAAATACTGAGAAATGACTAAGGAACTGGTCCAGATTAGAGACTAAGGAAACATTACAATGGACTACATGATCTTAGATTTTTCTTTTGACATAAAGGACATTATTGAGACAAATAATGAAATCTGAATCACTTCTGTGGATTAGAACATATGTATTGTCTCATTGTTAATTTCATGGCTCATGTTAATTTCGTGATCCTTGTACTGTTGTTGTTGTATGTGATTTTTTGTTTTAGGGTACTGTGCAGTGAAGTATTACAGAGTAAAGGGATATTGGAAGAGTGAAAGAAGGGTGGAACAAATGTAAAATGCTTACACCTGGGAATTTGGTGATGAGTATTAGAAATTCTTTGTACTTTTCTTACACGTTTTCTGTGAAGTCTGAAATTATGTCAAAGTAAAAACTGAAAGGAGAGGGAAAACCCTTTTAATTCTAAAGCCAGTATCATACTCAAGGGAAACCAGTAGAGTCATTTTCACTAAAGTCAAACAAGGCATGGATGCCCAGTCTTACAACTCCTATGTTTCATAAGAAATTCTTCTTTGCACATGAAGATAATCTATTTTCTAATAAAAGCTTTCTAGTTTATATATAGTTTAGTTAGTTATATATAGTTTAGCCATTCAAATTTAGGTCTTCATCTGGAATGGAATATTTTAAGTCTGAAAAGTCCTTCAATTCTTCACTGTTGTACAGTAACACCACTGGCAAATATCAAGCATCTATTTACAGGGTAGAGTTTTTCTGGCCTCTCTAGTCTAATATTTAGTCTGTTTAGAGTTTCTTGAGTAGAAATTTCTTGGCCTTTTTGTATTTTCATACATATTTTAGTATTAGTTTGTCGAGTTCCATCAAAAAACTTGTTGGAGTTTTGGACCAGCCCTGGTGGCCTAACGGTTAAGTTAGGCATGCTTCACTTCAATGGCCCAGGTTCGGTTCCCAGGTGCGGACCTACACACTCATCTGTCATGCTGTGGCAGTGGCTCACCTAGAAAAAGAGGAAGATTGGCAACAGATATTAGCTCAGGGTGAATCTTCCTCAACTCCGCCCCCACCCCACCCCAAAAAAAAACAAGGAAAAAACTTGCTGAAGTTTTGAATGGAATTATATTGAATTTATATGTCAGATTTCTCAACCTCAACACTATTGACAGTTTGGGCTGGATAATTCTTTGTTGTGGGGAGCTTTCCTGCATTGTAGAATATATAGCAACATCCCTGGCTCCTACCCACTAAATGCAAGTAGCACACTACCCCAACCTTCATTGTTTGTAACTGAGGTGAGGTTGGGACAGGACACACACACAAAGGTTGAGAACTACTGCTATACATTAGTGGAGGGAGGAATTTACATCTTTATAAAATTGAGTCTCCCAATTCATGATCATTGTATATTTTTCTCCATTTATTTAAATATTTATTTTCTTTCAATGTTTCAGAGAGTATTTTTGTATATGAATGAAAAGGTCTTATACATCTGTTACTAAATTTTTCTGGACTTTAGGCATTTAAAAAATTCATAATAAGTAATGTCTTTTTTTTAGGTTTACAAAAAAATTAAGCCAAAATTATAGAGTTCCCATATACCCTCCTCTCCTCCCCACAGTATCCCTATTAACGTCTTAGCATTAGTGTAGTACATTTGTTACAGTTGATGAACCAATATTGATAAATTATTGTTAACTAAAATCCATAGTTTACATTAGGGTTCACTCTTTGTTCTGTGAAGTTCTGTGGGTTTTGACAAATGCCTGGTATGTGTCCACCATTGTAGTATCAAAAAGAGTAATTTCAGTGCCCTAAACATCCCCCCTGTGCTCCTCCTTTCAATCCTCCCCCTCAACTTTCCACCCCTCATACCTGGCTACATTGATCTTTTAATGTTAAATCTAGTATGCTTTCCTGAAGTGAATTCAACTTGACCATGATATATATATTTATATATATATATATTTTTTAAGTTTTTATTTTTTTCCTCCCAAAGCCCCCTGGTACATAGTTGTATATTCTTCATTGTGGGTCCTTCTAGTTGTGGCATGTGGGACACTGCCTCAGCATGGTTTGATGAGCAGTGCCATGTCCGCGCCCAGGATTCGAACCAACGAAACACTGGGCTGCCTGCAGCGGAGCGCGCAAACTTAACCACTCGGCCACGGGGCCAGCCCCGATCATGATATATTTTTAAAATTATTGCTACATTTGGTTTGCTGATATTTTGTTTAGGATTTTTTACGTTTGTATTTATCAATGAGATTGGCCTACAGTTTTCCCTTTTCATTCTTTTCCATTTCAGATTTTATCAAGGCTTTGCTAACTTCATAAAATGAATTGTGAAGACTATCCTCTTTTTCTGTTTTCTGGAAGAGTATATGGGATTGGAATTATTTGTTTCCAGAACACTTGGTAAAATTTGCTATTGAAACCATGTGGGTCTGAGATCTTTTTTGTTGGAAGGTTTTAAACTACTGATTGAATTTCTTTAACTGATTTAGCACTATTCAGGTGTTTTATTATTTTGACAAGCCATATTTTTCTAGGAACTTTTCCATTTCATCTAAATCTTCAAGTTTCTTTAATGAAGTTGTTTGCAATATCCTCTTATGTTTTTAATGTGTATAATTTTTTGTGGTGTTCCCTTTCATTAGTTTAATTCAAAATGTTTTCTCTCTTTTTTTTTTTTGGTCAGGAAGTTTGACCCTGAGCTAACAGCTGTTGCCAGTCTTCCTCTTTTTGCTTGAGGAAGATTGTCCCTGAGCTAACATCTGTGCCAGTCTTCCTCTGTTTTTTATGTGGGGTGCCACTGCAGCGTGGCTTGATGAGCATTGTGTAGGTCTGTACCCAGGATCCGAACCCACGAACCATGGGCTGCTGAAGCAGAGTGTACAAACTTAACCACTACACCACCAGGCCAGCCCCTTGAAATGTTTTCTAATTGTTTTTTCTTTGACTCATGGGTTACTTAAAAGCATGTTTCTTAATTTCCAAAGATGAGATTTTTCTGGTTAGCTTTTCATATTGACTTCTTCTTAGCCTAACTGAATTTGAGGCCAGAGAAAATAGTCTGTATTAAGTCCTTTCAAATTTGTGTAGACTTGTTTTAAGGTCATATGACCACTTTTTGAAATGTTACATGTGTGCTTAGAATCCGTGTGTCTTAGTGTCTTATGTATTTTCTAGGTGCAGTTGTGTGCGTTAGGTTAAGGTTGTTCAATAATTGTGTTAAAATATTTTATATCCTTCTTATCTATTGTTTGCTTTCTAGCACTTACTGAGGGCAATATATTAAATCTCACATCATGATTGTGGATTTATATATTTCTTCTTGATTTCTCTTGGAATGCCTCCTCCTGCCCTGCCCCCATGTTATTAGGTGCAAATATTCAGATATTTCTTATAACTCAAATATTTTATTTTTAATGTTCCTCTTTATCTCTCACAATACTTTTTTCTAAAAGTCTATTTATTTGAATATTAATGAAGCACACCACTTTTCCTAGTTTTCTGGCCCAACTTTTTCTTTTTTTCCCTTTCATTGTTCTTATGTCCCTACCTCTTAGATGCCTTTTGTAAACAACATATAGCTGCATTGTATTTTTTCTAATTCAGTCTGAAAATTGTTTTTCTTTTAAGTGTGTCACTTAATTCTTTTTACATTTAATGGTATCACTGGGTATTTGAGTTTATATTGAACCAATGCTTGTTCTTTGTCCTGTCTGCTTTATATTTTTTTTATTTTTCTCTTCTTTCTTGCCTTTAGATTGTTTGAATCCAAAAGAATTATTTTTCTTCCTCTCTACTTCTTTGACTGTTTTTATTCTCCTTAATTTAATGGTTACCCTAGAAATTATAGAAGCCATACTTAACATATCAAAATCTAAAGGCAATTAGTACTTTTACCCTTTTCCCAGCTATTACTAGGACCTAGAACACCGTAATTCCATTTACTTACTTCCTTGACTTGTAATTTAAATCTATCTAGTTTTCTCATAGTCACTATTATTATTTTTAGAAAATAAAATTATTATTTAGCTTTACTCATATTTATGCCACTTTATTTATTCTTTATTTTTTCTTCATGTCATATATATCTAGGATCACTTCTGCCTGAAGCGAGTATTTAGAAATTTCCTTGAGGTTCTCTTAGTGAGTGTACAGACTCTGTTGGACTTTGAAAATTTTTTTGTCTTCATTTCTTAAAAGGTATTTTAATGGGTATATAATTTAATATTGGCAGTTATTTTCTTTTAGCACACTGAAGATATTTCATTGTCTTCTGGCTTGTATTGTTGAGAACTTGGAATAATCATTTTTCTCTCTTTCATTACTTGTTTTTCCCAAAGTTTAAGATTTTTCTCTTTGTTTCTGGTATTTTGCAATTTGACTGTATTATGTTCTAGGTATAGAACATATTTCTCCAGATTGGTGTCTTTCATCAGTTATCTCTTTAAATATTGCTTCTTCTCATTTTAGTTCTCTTCTTCCTCAGTAGCTTTCCTTAAACTTTGCATACTGTCTTCTATGTACCTTTTTGTATTTGTTAATTTCTGTGCTGCTTTCTGTATAATTTTCCCTCTATCTTCCAGTTTACCACTTACTCTTTTTTTCACCTGTGCCAATCTATTTTAGTTACTATATTGTCCATTTCTAGAAATTTTAGCTAGTTGGTTCTTTTTTAAAGAAAAAGTCCATGGAATTGTTCCCCGTGGATATTCAGTCTTGTATTTTCTTTTTGTAACATGGTAAATTTCTTTCTTTTACAATCTGTATCTGATCATTCTAATACTTTAAGTCTTTGCGAGTCTGTTTCTGTGGGGGTGGTTTTTTGCTGATTTTTTGCGTATTGCCTTTCTTCTTGGTATGTTTAGTTACTTTTTATTCCAAGCTCCATGGTTTCTCTCAAATTTATTTAAAGTCCAGGGTAAAGGTACATTCCTCTGGAGAGCATTTATCCTTTGCTAGACAGATGCCCAGGGGTGCTACCAATGTAGGACCATTTGTAACTAAATACAGTTTGGAGTTTTCTGGATCAGATTATGTGATTTTAGGATATTTGCGAGCACCAGTTTTTATTACTACCTCTCAGGTACGTTTATCTCCTTTCACAGAGTACCAAAAGAACTTTCTTTGTAGTCTGCAGAGTATGAGATGTTAGATTTATTGCTGGTTTAACTTAACGTAGAGGTGAAATTCTTTGAGTCCCCACTTCATAGAAGAGTTGTTTCTTTTAGACCCTTCATCTCAGAACTCCCAACTTATGCATTGCAGGCTCATCAAGTGTTATCATAGAAAAAGTGATTTCAGTGTTCCTTGTATATTTTGGATTTCTGCTTTTATTTCGTTTTTATCCTAGTAATTTCAAAATTTTTCATATTAGCATTTCAGAAAGAGGATTTATATAAATAACATTGTTTACAATATTACCATAATCATAACTTGTATATATCAATGTATAGTGGCTTCTTCCCTTGGATAATGGTGTATGTGTGTAAATGTAACTCATAATTTTAAAACTTCCACACTTTGGACGTATTTTGCCTATGTATTTTTTATATTGTTGTAAGATAATTTCTACTTTCATGGACTTTGAATCTCATAGGACTAATTACAAGTCTTAATTTCTTATTATTCTCATGTTTTTGGGAGAGCTTTTGAATATAGACATATACAGGTACTGTTTTAGGTACAGTACAGTGAAAACCACAGATAATCCTTATGAGTTTGTCATTTAGTAAAAACTGTTGGATATACAGACAACAGGGTAAAAACTATTAAAATAAGCAGAGAATGGAACCTGAAATATTTTGGTAGATTTTATCCTCCTCTTTCCAGTGGATTTCTAAAGAGTTGTTGTATATATACATCAAATTTTTATACCCTAAATTATTCTTTAAAAAATATTACAGGAATCACACAAATATAATCTACTGATTTTACCCCTTTATTCAAAAGTTAACTCAAAATAGGTCATATAAAATGCAAAAGTATAAACTTCTAAAAGAAAACACCATATGACCTTGGGTTCAGTGATGAGATTTTTAGATATAATCACTAGGAGCACAATCCATGAAAGAAAAACTTGGCAAGTTAGACTTTACTGAAATTAAAAGTTTTTCTGTTCTGCAAGAAGTCACAGACTGGGAGAAAACATTTATGAAACATGTATGTTAAAGGAGTTATATTCAAAATATACAAAGAACTCTAAAAACTCAACAATAAGAAGATAAACAGTGCAATAAAAAGGTGGGCAAAGGATCTCAACAGACATCTCCCTGAAAAAGATAAACAGATGGCAAATAAGCATATGAAAAGATGCTTAACATCAGTTGTCATTACTGTAATGCAAATTAAAACAATAAGATATCACTTTGCAGCTATTAGAATGGCTAAAATCCAAAAAATTGGCAATACTAATTACTGTCAAGGATGTGCAGCAACAGGAATTCATTGTTGGTGGGAATGGAAAAATGGTATAGCCACCTTGGAAGAGAATCTGACAGTTTCTTAACAAAGCTTAACTATAGCCTCACTATAGAATCTACACTCTTAGGTATTTGCCCAACTGATTTGAAATTTATGTCCACACAAAAACCTGCATGTGAATGTTTATAGTAATTATATTCATAATTGCCCCAAACTGGAAGCAACCAAGATGTCCTTCAGTAAATGAAATGGATAAACTGTGTGGTACATTCATACTCTGGAATACTGTTTGGTGATACAAAGAAATGAGCTCTCAAACCATGCAAAAGTGTAGATGAATCTTAAGTGGATATTGCTGAGTGAAAGAAGCCAGTTTGAAAGGGTTCCATACTGTTTGATTCCACTTTATATGACATTCTGGAAAAGGCAAAACTGTAGAGATGGCAAACAGATCAGTGTTTGCCAGGATTTGGGGGAGGAGGGAGGGTTGAATAGGTGAATCACAGGATTAGGGTGTGGTGAAAGTGTTATGTATGATACTGTAGTGGTGGATACATGATATTATGCATTTCTCAAAACCCATAGACTTTACAGCACAAAGAATAAACATTGATGCATGCCAACTTTTAAAAAAAATCACTTATGATGAGGTCATCCCAAGATGGATATAGACTATGACAAAAGAATCTAAGTGTTTTAAAAATATACGAAATAAACTCACTGAAGGGATTTGGGGAAAAGATGTTCTCCTAAGTAAATGAAGAAGTGAGTAGAGACTATATGACTGAAGGCAAAAGGAACTGTATGTAAGTACTGTACTCTGGTTGGGAAAATTGTTTCCCATGGGTTTAAAGTTACCAGTTCTGAAGTCACTATACGTGTATACTGGAGTTGAAAAATTAGGTAAATATATGGTTGATGGTGGGAACCAGATTTTTTACTGTTGGAGTCAAAGATTATGGGTAAGCAAGAGGAGGACGCTAGAATGACTCATGTTGTAATGGAATTGAAGGCATTAGTATAACTCATATACAGCTTAATAGAGATATAGATGGCTACATATAGGAATATTTATAGATATGTTTGTATACACACTAGGAGACACAGACATATATATTTCCTTGTTCTTTCAGCTGAGAGGGCCTAAAAGAAATGACATCTCACTAGCAGTGAGCCAGCAGCAAGGAGCACATCTAGTACCTAGATGTTGGTTTCTAATTCCATTCTCCAATAAAAGAAACCAGGGCTCTCTGAAGAAATGTTAGGTTCTAGGACTGGGACAGGGAATATACAAGGTGAGCTTGGAGCATTTCATGGTGTCCAAAAGTAAACAAATGCTCAAAGAAAACAAAACAAATGATGAGGGTATGTCAAAAAGATACAGGAGCCAACTGAAAGAGCCCTCAATGGCTAAAGCTGGAACAATTTGAGCAACAAAATAAATATCGTAGAACTGGATTATAACCCGAATTATAAAACTTTCCTGAGTCCATACTGATATAAATAAATGATTGAATAATGAAACAAATGGGTGAGAATAGACACATCTTCTGTGTAGAAGAATTCAAAATAATTTATGTAGATACCTACATAAACCTCATGAAAATGAAGCAAAACCCCCCAGTCCTTATGTGTGGGCTGTACAGAGTAACTTCCTTCCAAAGAGGGCAGTATAGAAAAAGGGAAAAAGTGTAATTTGTACAGTGGAGAAACCTAACAAATACTACTTCAGCTAGATGATCATGATTAATAATCAATAGTGTTTAGTCATGTTGATAGCATATACCTTGTTTTGATGTGATTAGAAAGGCGCTTTATCTTTTTGATCTTCTCCTCAAAAACCCGTAAGCCATATCTAACCGTGAGAAGAACATCAGACAAACCCAAATTGAAAGACATTTTACAAAATACCTGACCGCTGCTCCTTAAAATCGTCACAGTCATCAAAAACAAAGTCTGAGAAAGTGTCACAGTGTATACAGGAGTCTAAGGAGACATGACAACTACCACTTTTTGTGGTTTTCTGGATGAGATTCTAGAACAGAAAAAGGATATTAGGTAGAAACTTAAGAAAATCCAAATACAGTATATGACTTTTAGTTAATGTTATCAGGGTTGGGGGAGGGGGAATTGGAGGAAGATAGCCAAAACGTAAAAAATTCCAGTTATAACATAAGTAAATATTAGGGATGTAATGTACATGATGACTATAGTTAATACTGCTGTATGATATATAGAAAAGTTGTTGAGAGTAGATCCTAAGAGTTCTCATCATAAGGAGAAATTTATTTATTTATTTATTTTTTTGTTTTGCTTGAAGAAGATTAGCCCTGAGCTAACACCTGTGCCAGTCACCCTCTATTTTGTATGTGGGTTGCTGCCACAGCATGGCTGATGAGTGGTGTAGGCCTGTGCCTGGGGTCTGAATCCATGATCCTGGGCCGCCAAAGCAGAGCACACTGAGCTTAACCACTATGCCATGGGGCCGGCCCCTTCCTTTTCTTTTTATTGTATCTATGTGAGATAACGGATATTAACTAAACCTATTGTGGTAATTATTTCACAGTATATGTAAATCAAACCATCATGCTATACATCTTAAACTTATACAGTGATGTATGTCAATTATTTTCCAATAAAACTGGGTGAAAATAATGTTATCAATTTGAGGTGTATCTGGGAACCTCTGTACTGTGTAACTTTTCTTTCAGTCTAAAACTATTCTAAAATAAAAAGTATATTTAAAAAAATGCCAGAGAATTCAATTTAATGAAATCTCTGAGGTTTTTTAATTAAACCCAACCAGTTAGCTTTTTTTTCCTCTTTAATCGCATACATAAAAGCTTGATAAGATAGGAAAAGAAGTATTCTAGACAAAAGATGAGTTGAGGAAGTCTTAGATTTAAAATTCTAAGAGGGACTTCACAAAAGTATGCTTGGGATTGTTTGAGACCTCTTAGTGATGTAACTTTGAAGCACAGGGTAAAGAAACAGGACTTGGTCATTTATATGCAGTTTGATAAGAAACTGTCAAATAATCTCAAATGTTTAAATCCTAAATTATCTTGCATATATTATTTGTAATTGGAGTCAAATATGTAGTGTTGGCTATAAACAAGATACTTGATAAATTAAAATTTTCACTCTGAGTATATGGATCCATATAATATTATGGGGAAGTTCCCTTGTACTTTTTTTCCTTCACCACTTAGAGATGAAACCTGGCTCTCCTTAAATGATACCATTTCACTCATTGCCTGATTTTTTAGAAGGGAAAAGAGTTCAGCCTTTTCTTTTCTCCATTTCCCCAGTCAAAAGTCTGCTTTTTCATACCATGCTATGAAGGTTGTCTTCTCTAGAACTTTTCTTTGCTGTCGACATTTTATTTCTCCCTTCAATTCTGTAAGACCAAAAATCTTTGGCTGATATTTTTCCTCTAATGCATAAGTTTTACTTTTTTGAGTCCTCAAATTCCTTAATGTCCTGAAAATTTTGGGCCTTTCTCTACAAAAGTGCATAGACTGAAATTTCCGTTCAGTTTCAAAGGTTTATAGATAGGAATCTATGTGCTACAGATTAAGGAGCCCTGCCTGTCTTGAATCATATTAATGTTAGTAATAGAGCCTGAGGTAGCCAACAGACATTTTAAAAAATAAGTTTATTTTCCTCACTGTCCTTCCTCTAAGTCTTGTCTTATGTGAACAGCACTAGCACTGAAGATGAAGTTATTTTAATAGTTGTTGAAGAGTTGATGAAAATAGTTTGAAAGGTTATAGCTCTAGGACAGTGCTTGCTTTTGGCCCTGGGCTGTACTAGCATGACTCAACTAAGTTCCAAAATTTGAAATTCTAATATTTAGGAAATTTATCTGTTCTTGACATGGCTGAAATGTACCCTATGCAGTCTTGAAAGACCATTAATTGGTACTCACAGTGCCAGTATGTGATTTTTCTTTTTGAGCATTTGGTTTGATGTTTCACCTACCTTTTGTATTTACAGAGGAAGAAGTATATTAGCTTTTTGCAAGGAATGTTACAAAGTGCAGGCTGCCATCTAGAGACAGACTCGTCACTGGAGATATAATCACAACAATTTTTATTTTTAAGACATTTTGAAATATTTATAAGTTTCCGAAAGTGTATCTTTATTTATAATAACCTGTCAGGTAGTTTTTTTTCCATTTTTATGCGTACTACCTAAACAGATCACATACATCCCAAGATATTTTTAATTAAGCTTGCAATGCTCGTTAAAAGGCAACCAAAGTATCTGTCTCTTTCTCTACCTTTCTCCACCTTTCTCCTACTCCCTCTCCTCAGATCTCGAAAAAGACTCTTACATAGTCAGTGCAATCGTAGGTTATGGTTAAGTCCTACATTTTGGTATGTAGATGTTTCTTTAGTGAATCCGTCACGATTTTAGTAGCCTTAGCATTTCTTGTGTCCTGACTCAGATTTTTGCTACTAATTTATTCATATTTATTTTCAGTCTTTCTCCATTTTATTTTGATTCATAACCTGCTGTATTATTATATAAAATAAAAAACGAGACTACCGAAAAATTGTATTGTCGTATGCTTGGATTATCTCTGGTCCATCACCGAATTAGATTTTATTTATGAAGACTCCATAATCCACTCTCTAAAAGAAAAGACTTAAAAAGCTGTTTCATACATAGAACAGTTACTTAGAAAGCTTTTGCTGTTTGGAAGGCTCTCTGCTAAGTGCTCTTAGGCAATATTAATGTATTTCCACCACACCCAAGTTCAGTAATTTTGAGTGAGCCATAATGTTACTGTGTCATAAAAACTGTAAACTTAAAAGCCTTTTGTTATATTTGGATAAATTGTTTTGCTGCTAAGTAAAGTTCTCTCTGCCTTCAGTCTTCTCTTCTGCCTGTCTGTACCAAGTTGGAAGGATACAAAGAAGGCTAGAGTTCCTGCTGTGGCTGGCATCATAGAATAGAGGAGGGGTAGAGTTGAAAATGGCTGAGCAAGATAAGGTGAGACAGTTCTCTAAGCCATGGGCTTATATATATGGGGATAAGACAGTTTTCTAGTTCCCCTTGACTTTTCAGACAATGACTTCTTTATTCCCTTAACTCCCTACAGTGGGTTCTAGGCATTTTGAACAGGGATATTAAGTGCTATTGTATCTGATTGTCTCCATTCTGGAGGTGGAGGCTACAGGTCTGGGTGATGGTAAAACTGCTGGAATGACTTTCCCTCGTTCTGGAATAAAAGAGGTGGCTGGTCTCATTCTCCAAACAGCATTAATGTGGCAGCATGCTCAAGTAGGAATTTGGCTTCCAGTCGACCTCAACTAAGGAACTAGAGCTTTTAGCTAGCCTTTAAAATGGGTACAATAATCTATGAACAAATGAATGCTCAAAGTGGGAGAGCCTAATACTAACTGAGTATCTTACATGCTACAGGTACAGTGCTAAATACTTTACATTTGTTATCTCATTTAGTTCTTATATCATCCTTAGTCATTTGTTCAACAAATATGTGTTGCATGCCTCCTTTGTGCTAAGCGGTATTCCAGGCACTGGAAATTACAGCTTTGAACAAAACATCCCTGGTCTGAAGTGGTATTTATCACCATTTTAAATTTGTTCATCTGAACAATTGACTTTTCTAGTGTCCCATAGCTTAGTAACTGGTGGAGCTGAGATTTAAACCCTACTGTGTTGGATTCCAAAGACTTTTTTTTTTTTAATGATTGTCGTCTGAACTAACAACTGTTGCCAATCTTTTTTTTTTTCCTGCCTTTTTCCCCCAAATCCCCCCAGTACATAGTCGTATATTTTTAGTTGTGGGTCCTTCTAGTTGTGGCATGTGGGATGCCACCTCAGTGTGGCCTGACGAGTGGTGCCATGTCCGCACCCAGGATCCGAACTGGCGAAACCCTGGGATGCCAAAGTGGAGTACACAAACTTAACTACTCAGCTACTGGGTCAGCCCCTGGATTCCAAAGACTTTAAACCACTTTAGGATGACTTCTTGGGGATTCTAGTATATGTTGTGATTGCTGTAACCACAATTACAGTCTCTTTATTGTTGTCTCTATTGCTAATTATTCAAGGGGATGTTCTCCAGCCCTATTTTCCTATTGCTTTTCAAATCCATCTTTTGTGTTGTATTATAGCTGGTAAAAAACATAAAATTTCACATTTTTGGGAAACTTACTTTGATCATTCTTTTTTTTTGGCTGATGAAGATTTGACCTGAGCTAACACCTGTTGCCAGTCCTCTTCTATTTTGTATGTGAGCCGCTGCCACAGCATGGCCACTGACAGACAAGTGGTGTAGGTCTGCACCCGGGCCACTGAAGCAGAGCATGCCAAACTTAACCACTAGGCCACCAGAGCTGGCTCATGTGTTGATCATTCTTATGCCTGCCCTCTAATGAATGTTTATTGATAGTGACTATAGAAATGCTCGATGGGCAAGATTTAAGAGCAGTCTTTCAGTTTAGTTTTTAACATATTTTTTATTGGAAATGTGTTCATTTTGTTTGAGTAATATATTCCTTTTGTTCAAATTTCAGGAAATGCAAAAGGTATGCAGTATAATGTCTCAAGTACGTCTCTAAACCTCAACCACATATTTATGTTTCCCAGAGGCAACCAGTTTTGCCAGATGTTTTCATATCTTTCCAGAAATATTTTAATGCATATACAGTCAAATACATATATATCCCTTCTTTTTTCATGTTTGAATATATCCTACAGATCTTTTCATATCAATCATAGGCAGGTTTATTGTTTTTGACAGCTCCATGACATCCATTGACCTTAAGTCAGTTAAGAGAAATGGTTAGTGATGGACTATGTAGCCAGACTATCCACATGTAGACCATGGATCTGCTACTAGGAAACCCCTCTTGTAAGTTGTGAAATCTCTACGTGCTTCAATTTTCTCATCTGTAAAATGGAAGAAAAATAGTAGATTCTTCAAAAGATGTTTGTGAAGATTAAATGTGTTAACTTCAAGGGCTTATTCAGCACAATGCCTGGCAGATAGTGAACACACAAATATTAGCTGCCACCACCATTGTTGTTATCATCAGCACTTTTACTTATTTAATCAAATTCTTATTTATGGGCATATGAGCTTTCTTCCTTTTTTGCTATTACAAACAGTGCTTCAGTGAATAAGCTTTACATTCATTATTTTGCACATCTGTGAGTTTATGGATGCTTTGCAACAAATACATCATCAAGGCCAAAGAGTATATAAATTTTGTAATTTTGGTAGACATTTGCCAAATTTCATACCATGAGAGTGTATCAAATTATGCTCTCACCAGCAGTTTGACATAATTTAAATGATCAAGAACTTGATGGTAGCTTTCTGATGTTACTTCTGTTTCTGGAATTATTCATAGTTAAAAATGACAATTTTGAAAGTTTGTTCATCTCCACCAGAAGTACAATCTTGTTAGGAGGGCCTGCTCAAAGAACCCTTAATTTTTTAATATAAAATGTGTATGTTGGTAGGTTATCCTTTCAGGATTCTCACAGAAACGTTGTTAGTGTTGAAGAGAGTGGAAGATAATCTTTTATTTTTTTCCCATTCTTTATTTTCAGATGTTTATGTTTCCATAAATCTGAATTATTTTGGATCTTTAATTTACCTTTCTTATCTGTAAACTTAAATAATCTTCTATTAGAAATATGCTTCTTTAAGATCCAAGGATGCAATGGTGAACTGAGATTAGCTTTTTAATTTATTTTGAGTACTAGTCTTGAATTACACCAAGACTTTTTCCTTTGTCAAAAAAAGCTTAATAGGAAGAAAGAAAAGCCTAAGATGTTGGGCATTTTTCAAAGAACTGGGGCGAATACAAAGATTAATAGAAGTGGTCTCTGCCCTATTTTCTCTTTTGGATGAGCTAGATGGAGGCCATTTCCAAGTTAGAAAATGTAAAAAGGGACCAAGAAGAATGTATTGGACAGAACTTTGAAATTGCCACTGAAAGTAAGTGAAAGAAATCAAAATAAGTCATCAGAGAATACAGTACAAGGATGTAGTGCTATAGAAACCAATATAACGAGCAAATGCTTTAAATAGAATAGATAGGATATTACTACGGAAAGACTGTTTGGTGTAGCAATTAGGAGATAATTGGTGTGAGGAAGCAGTTTTAGTAGAGTTATGGGACCCAACTGGAGAAGAATGAACAGTTGGAAAGTAAGTAAATAGGCTAATCTTTGGAATAATCATTGTGGCAGCAGAAGGATTTTCCTCTTTGAAAAAAAATCTCAGTAACAAGCTTCTGTTCATTTTCAAAATTATGGCTTCAAACGTCTGATTTTATTTTATTAGTAATTGTTTTTTGTATATGATAGTCCCCTTTAAAGATGCTAAGCATGAGGTTGTTTTTTCATATTGCTTTTAATGCTAGGTACTGTTTTGTTGCTTTTCATTTTATGACATTAAATTAATGTGATGAAACAGTCCCTTTATGAACTAACATAGCTAGTTATTGAAATGATAGTTAAGACTCCATTGTATCTGAAAACTGCCTTATCAATCATGAAAATAGAATTGAGCATTATTTACACTGAATGTATTTTAACAATGACAGTGTAACTTATTGCTAAAATAGTAGGATTAGTGTTGTTCTTTTAGAGTTTTTAAAAAGTCAACTTTAGCAAGATATAATTTTTTCTTTTTTTGAGGAAGGTTAGCTCTGAGCTAACATCTGCTGCCAATCCTCCCCTTTTTGCTGAGGAAGACTGGCCCTGAGCTAACATCCGTTGCCCATCTTCCTCTACTTTTTATGTGGGACGCCTACTACAGCATGGCTTGCTGAGCAGTGCCATGTCCGCACCCGGGATCCAAACTGGCAAACCCCGGGCCTCCGAAGCGGAACGTGTGCACTTAACCACTGCACCACCGGACCGTCCCCAAGATATAATTTCCATACATTAAAGTTTACACACCTTAAGTATACAGATTGATGACTTTTGACAATTGCATAAACCGTGTAAGGACACTCCAATCAAAATGTAAATTATTTCCATCTCCCCAAGAACGACTGTTACCATGTTTAATAACTTAAAAAAATCTAAGTTTACTTCTTTAGCTTGTTTAATAGTTATGAATGTAATTTTACTTATCAAGAGTACTGTGAAACAACCCCTGAAATTACATGCTTTTTTTCTACGGGAATCTTGTTTCAGATCGACAAAATAGTTCATGATCCAAACAAGGTTATATACACTTAAACAGTTTTGTTTAATTTGAGTGATTTTAAGAATGTCTGACAGAAAGTTACTTTTACTTGAGATAATTTATAATTAACAGCTTAATGTTTCCAGTTTAATTTTTAAAAATCCTCTGAAAAGAAAGACTATATTATAGTGCATAAACAACCTGTGTTCAGTACTATCTTAAATACTGTTGTTTGCGTAAAAAAATAAAATCACAATGTAAAAATTTCCCATGTTGTTTAGGAAATTGCATGTTGAGGAAGAACTCTGTAAAAATATTTTTCCCTTTCATCTACCTCCCAACCTAGACTCTCTCATCCCTAAAGCTGGATATAGGGGATACCTGTAGGTGGTACTACTTAATGAATTAAGCGTCCTAAAAAGGAATGAGAGAGCTATATATCACGTAACTAAAACCTGCTTAAAAAGTGGTTCTGACTAAAGATAGGACAGATATCCTTTTTCTCATTTTACAAATTAGTAAAAATTATGTGAAATTCAGTTTAATGTGCCAAATGTGCCGTTGTAGTTTTTGTTGGGACTCTAAGACTATTCTTTGATGACTTTTAGTGGCTGTTCTGCTTCATCCTCTTTCCTATAAGAGTACAGTACATTTCAGAGACTCTTCCTTCTTACACTCCTAAATGTGATTTGAATTGGAGCTTGTAATCACTGACAGGAAGCCTGTCAGAGGTTATAGGGTATTTTCTTACTGATTCGTTGAATCGTATTGTTGTGATTTTTAACTTGAATATTTTACATTTATACAGTTGGGACTGAACCTCATTTAATTATTAGGCCTGGATCCTCTGTACTCAAAATTCATTTTGAATCTTATTTCAGTTTCTTTAAATTACGTTAATTTTTAATGCAAGTGTTTGATATATACCACTCTTGTCATTCTTTTAAGTGATAATATTTACGTAATCATTTTGAGGTCTAAAAAAGTAGTATGAAAGAATGAGATGAGAAAGGGGTTAACTTTTTCTTTGATACTTATGTAGAAGTTATTGAGCAACTTTTCATGTTCAGAGAAAACAGATTTAAATGAAATGTGTTAACAGATTAAGGGACATTTAGGCATAATTTATAGAGGAATATTCTGATGATAAAGAATATCAGAAGGAACCATGAAGCAAGAAAATACTCTCTATACTTGGATGTTTTTCAGACCAAGGCAGGCAGCTATATGTCTGGATATTACTAGTATGTATTGAAGTCAATGCTTCGAGTCCTCCTTACAGTATAAATTCATTGTTTTATGTCTTTGTCTTTTCCTTCCCCGACACTCCTCTCAATATTTTTCCTTATACTTATCTAATTCGTATAACGTTCAGGGTTTTTTAATGTGTAAAGAACTTTGAAGTTCTTAAACAAGAGACTTTTTTAGAATAACCAGGAGTTTGAGAGAGGAAAAGAAAACCTCAAGACTTTCGTATAAACCTTTTCAAACAGTGGTCAGATTAAATTTAATGCTTAGCATGGAATAAAAAAAGGTTAACTGTAAAATCTGTTTTCCACAGGTACTGTGAGAATAGAGATGTTTCGAAATATGCAGAATGCAGAAATCATTAGAAAAATGACTGAAGAATTTGATGAGGTATAGTATTTCAATATTTATACAAATTGCCTACTTATACTTTCAAATGGTGAATATATTGATTATTTTAAGGTGTGTTTTGGTTTGGTGTTTAGTATAAGGGAAGATACATGATTTTCTCATTTATATGATTATCTATGCTACTAATTCCAAAATTAATGATCTTTTGGATTTGATTACATTGCATGGAGGTAGCACTGAATAAGGACTGATAAGGGTAAGAAAATTAGAGGTATGAGGTAGAAGTTGATTCTTGACATTCATTCTTGAAGACCACTTAAAATTCCTGAATTTATAAGTACATCTCCAACAATTTCTTGTTCTGTGGAATGCTAGTCCTATTAAATGCTTTAAAGTAAAAAGGATTTGGAGGTCAAAGAAGTGTGAGAGAGATGTTATACCTGCCCTAGAGATTGTTAAAGCACATTATTTATTATTTAGGGTTCTTAGAAATCCTGGTGGAGAAAAACCTGCTTAACTTTGTTTAATCCAGAATTCCCAAAATTATTTTACGTAGTTCTCCTCTTGCCACTCCGTTTGCTTGTGTATATTTAAACTTAAGCTTCTATTTGGGGCACTCTCCTGGAGAGCATTCTGATATCCATTTAGAATACATGTTTCTTTGCTAGTTTTTACAAATTAATTGTGCAGGAATCGTTTTTTCTGCATGATTTTTCCATTTTCCCTGAACTATTCTCTCAAGCAATTTTACACTGATTGTAAATGTTGAAACACTTTAACAGTTTTATTTCTGTATTGTATTTATGGTGAATTCAATTCATGTCATGCTTTAGGCCACCATTAATTCCAGTTTTAACATTCTGTCTTTTGATTTAAGTAGGACTTCTATTTTCTGGTAGACATTCCTTTTTGTCTTGACTTTCAACACTAACAACACACACTGCTTTTCTTCTGGGTCTACTCTTTCCCTGTGGTGGGCTCAGGCTTTTTATTATTATTATTATCAGTAGTAGTAGTATTTCCTTTTTTTTTTTTTCCTTTTTGGGGAAGATTAGCCCTGAGCTAACTACTGCCAATCCTCCTCTTTTTGCTGAGGAAGCCTGGCCCTGAGCTAACATCCGTACTCATCTTCCTCTACTTTATATGTGGGACGCCTACCACAGCATGGCATGCCAAGCAGTGCCATGTCTGCACCTGGGATCTGAACTGGCGAACCCTGGGCCGCCGAGAAGTGGAACATGTGAACTTAACCGCTGCGCCACCAGGCCGGCCCCAGTAGTATTTATTTCTAATTGCAAAAAAGTAGTACAAACACATGGTAAAACAAACACACATTGCACAATATATGTCTTTCTCATCAAGTGTTCACCTTTACTGTAGCAGAACATACCAAAACATTTTCACATGCATCTTTACAGAAACATTCTGTCAGTGACTTGAAGACTATTTAGTCATATTCCATGGGAGGTAGGGGAGACTTTACAGTGTAACCTGTGCATGTATATGTCCATAATTACTTGTCTTTATTTCTGTAATCCAAAAAAGCTCTGAAATTCTAAAGGACTATTTTGCAATTTAATTGGTGGCAAAACCTGGCCTCAACTAACATGAGGCTCTTTACAGTTTTTATTTATCCCAGTCAGTGTGAATATCTATATGTATTGCTGATGAAATATTAATGGTCTTGATTACAGGGGCCTGCTCCAGATTCTATTGGGGTGTGATGGAACATAAAGTATGTGCACTAGCTTCTTCCTTTTTTTTTTTTAATCAAAGATTGGCCCTGAGCTAACATCTGTTGCCAATCTTGTTTTCTTTCTTCTTCTCCTCCTCCTCCCCAAAACCCCCCAGTACATAGTTGCATATTCTAGTTGTAGGTCCTTCTAGTTCTGCTGTGTGGAATGTCACCTCAGCATGGCTTGATGAGTGGTGCTAGGTCTGCATTCAGGATCCGAATTGGTGACACCCTGGGCCGCCAAAGCAGGGCATGAGAACTTAAACAGTCTACCATGGGGCTGGCTCTGTATTAACTTCTATAATTATAAAAAACTTATGGATTCTTAAACTTTTCTGTGGGATTACTTTTCACTAAAGAATATTTTTTGTTGTTAAATTTGTGAGTTTATATGTGGCAAATAGAAGATGATAAAGCCAGTGCAAGTGGTAGTTTACTGACTGGCTCCTGTACTAGCCATTATGCCAGGCTTGAAATACAGGTGATTTGGGTCACAGATTAAAAAGTAGTGTGCATCTTGGACCTTCAGGGCACTAATACATGATAGAGTGATTATTAAGAGTTTAAGACAATAGTTGCCAAACTTTGCTGCACGTTAACATCATGTGGAGAGACTTAAAAACTACTGATGCCTGGTTCCCTCCAACATCACCCAGACACTGATTTAATTTGAAAGGCATGTGACCTAGGCATAGGGATTTTTAAAAGCTCATCAGGTGATTCTAATCTACAGCAAAGTTTGGGAACTACTCTTCTAAGGGAAATAAAAAGGAGAAAGCCAAGATTTAAGTTATAAAAACACTTCATATATGAGAATAGAATGAGGGCTAAACAAAAATAAATACACTGTGAAAATGCACAATAACAGGAAATCATTGGTTTAATAGTAAGATTTTGAGATAACTAGAAGAAGGTAAGGAATTAAGCAAAATGAAGGTCATGGTATACCTAAGAAAATATTCATGTGAATGTTGTCAAATATTCAGAATATAAGGAGAAATAGTAAACTGTTACCAAGACTGATAATGAGTTAAATATAGCAAATGTTCATTTAAATTTTTCAAAAGGCATTTATTTCATATCCTAAATATTTTTCCTCTCAATATTGGAGATTATGGACTTAATCAAGACTGTTTTAAAAGTCATCATTCTAATTTGTTTTCTGTTTGACAGTACAACTAACACAGTTTTGATTATGATTAGAATGTATTTACTTAAAACAGAATTATATATTAGATGTCTTCTGAGGCTATCCATTTTATCTTCAATCACTTTAGCAAGATATAGCTCCTTTTGCTACTCCATACACTAAATTGCTTTTAAATGCTTGCATATTATTAAGTATACGTATATTTTATTAAGCTTTTTTTCCTTCAAAATACTTTATAGGTTGCTTAGTCCCCTGGGAGTGGATTGAGATTAGTTTTGGTAAATTGTATTTTGTGATAAAATTCTGAAAGATCTCATGACAAGAACCATTGGATCCCAAGAGCCTAGAACATTGTCTGGTTCATAGGGAGTAGCCATTAAAATTTTGTTAAATGAATGACTAAATTGTGTTATAGCAAAGTAAGGTATAGGTGAGAGGAGTTAGAAGTAGCTGAGATTGAAGGTGTTTAAATTTGGAAAAGGTAGTCCAAGAGAATGTTGTGGCCTGGAAAGGTATGCTATAGCTTCTATTCCTTATTACAAACTGGTTATAACATTTGTTATTAGATATACTTTTTTTAAAGCCCTACAAACTTGCACACAGCCAAAAGTGCTCCGTAATTATATCAACCTAATTAAAAAATATATTAATTCCCGTAGCAGCCTATAGCTCTTTATAGTCAATAGATACACTACTATCCTGTGTATCTTTTGGAGAACCAACACAGGAGTCAGCTACTGTGAGATAAAGCAAAATGTAATAGTATTTCTTCCCTAGATCATTAGAATCACATCTTCATAGATAAATTCTAAGATATATTTCCTGAAAGTTGTGTAGTTTTCCTATATTTAAGTGTAGCATCTATGTAGAAAAGGTTTTGCAACACAACACATTTGATGTATTCACTTAGTGCCTTTAATTCTGGTCTGTGATATTTTGTATTGCATTGCTCACAATTATAGAGATTTTGTGTACTGTGCTCTTCTATAATGATTACACCTTATCCTGTAGCTTTTTTTCTCTTCTAATTGTATATACTTCTCTGAACTTGTTTATTTAAGCTTAAATGTAGAACTTTTTATTTATTTATCCATTTGAGCTTTATTAATCAAAGGTTTAAAGATGTGAAGAAATGTAAAAATGGTTAAATAGCATATAACCTAAGAAAATGTAAAGGAAATGCCAAAGATATGGTAAAGGAAGGCTCCTCAAATTATCTCCATTCCCAAATTAAAGTCTAAATTTTTTTGATTGTGCATTCCATCATTAAAACATTTTTCAGCCCATACTCTGAACAGTGAAAACCCATGGTAAGGCTAATTTTATATATAAAATTATTCTCTCCTCCTCTCCCTCTTCCCCACACTCCTTCTCAAAAGGCTAGTTAGAGTTCTTATCTTGTGGGGACAGTGCTTTAGAAGTAACTGCCTGATGATTGTTTCACACTTGTTAGTTCTGAACTAAGTCTATTTCCTAATTGTCTGATAAGTAAATATAAATAGATAAAGGTTTTTTTTCCTTCATTCCACCCTTGGTAATCAGAAGACTGAGTGTATAGTCTTCATTTATTATACTACACTGTAGTTTGCAGTGTATGTATATTTATTTATAGAACTAAATGCACATACTACTAAATCAGTTTCTTGTCCCATGTCATTAGATCGTCATGGCTTTAACTTTTATAGTGGTCTAAGAAGAGTTTGTGCAGAAAGTGTCAGTGCTGCCACATTTCGTATTACTCAGTTATGATTACATATTCAAATTTTTGTTTCTGTTTTCTCCAGAAATATGTTTTCATTTTGTGAAGAGTTAAAAATAAATAGTACAAATTATAAATTCGTTGCATTAATCATATGTAACTTTCAAAGTGAACGAACCACTGTGAAGAGTGCCATTTCTAATGTCAACCCCTTTGAGCATTGAACTCTTCTTACTCTTCTCCCAGGATTCCTCAAACACCATTTGTAACACAAAACAATCTGAAATATGGGCCAAATGAGGCCATACCAAGTTTATTCTATATATTAAATATTATTAGGAAGTTAATTTATTTCTTATCTTTAGGTAAAAGTAAGGAGAAGTATTAATTTTTTTGCAATATGCCACTCAGTTTGTGTTATACATACCACTTTTGCGACTGCTCCAAGTTGACAAAGGTAAACGGAATATTAAAGGAAGCAGAGTTGGAAATGAGAAATGGCAAAAGACAAAGAAATAGTCAAGTAGAAAAACTCATGAAGACTCAAGAAATTTTAATCAATTTGTAATGTGCAAAGGTGTAACACAGGAGAGAATATTATGACTCTGAACCTTGCAGTGAAAATATTGGAGACGAGAGGAAACATTGAATAATAATAATAGTAAATACTTAATAACATTTGTGTCACTGAGTACTAGACTAGATCCTTATCTGGATTAGTCATGATCAACTATATATTGAGATTATAATTACCCCTTAGTAAAACAAGATTTTTATTCAGTTTTAAAACGTATTCACAAAACATGATTTTACAGCAATATAAATGAATCACATTTATATTTTATGTATTTTAATAATTATTAAGACCTGTGATCTAGCTAAAGCTAGATATTACAAATTCTCTTTTTTATTTATTGTAGGTATAACTTTCTGTTTTAACAAATGTTAAATAAATGAACTGTTTATTTTCCAATTTGTTTCTTTAGGATTAATTTATTTTTGTTTGTTCAATAAACATTTATTGGATACTTAGTGTATGTCTAACTTTTAGTTAGGAACTGTATAGTTAGAGAGCAGCAAGATTATAGCTCTAAACAATGGGGAGAGAACTTTGTAAACTAATATCAGTAATACTTTGACAAGTTTGATGGTTGAGAAGTACAAGACCCAGTGAGAACCCAAAGGATGAGTTAATCATCTGAGGTGTGAGGGATTCACAAATTATTTAGCCCAAAAACTAGTGTTAAAGATGAATAGAAGTTCACCACAGGGTCCGGTGCCGTGGCTAAGTTTATGCTCTCGGCTTCAGTAGCCCAGGGTTTCACCAGTTCGGATTCTGGGTGTGGAGATGGCACCACTCATCAAGCCATGCTGAGGCAGCATCCCCACATGCCACAACTAGAAGGACCCACAACTAAAAATATACAACCATGTACCGGAGGCCTTTGGAGAGAAAAAGGAAAAAAAATTTTAAATCTTGAGAAAAGAAAGAAAAAAAGAAGTTCACCAGAAAAACCAGGAAAGAGCTTATAGGGAAGATGGAGGTTAGGATGAAGAGAAGGAAACGATGTGATACAAAGCTGGAGAGAGTGAATAATATTCTTGTAGACTAGACAGAGGTGATGGATTTAATACTAATAAATAAGCCATCCCCAAAACATTGTTGTGCTCCTAAGCATACTAGACACTGTCCTAGGTAAATATTAGAGATAGGGATGAGTAAGGTATAATTGAAAATTGTAATAAAATTTTTATAGCATTGACTTGTAGAGTTGTTCTTTCCAAATGTATTTTTACATATTCCTTAATTGGTATATATGTGTCTCTATGGGCCAGTTGAATTTTCTCATACTTTAAAAATCTGAGGTCTTTTCCAGAATCAGAGGAGTTAGCTTAGGCTTAATTAGCAGAGATCTGATAGTAAAGAGCAATTTCTCTTTAATTGCATTATGGCAGTCAGCCAAAATAATCTATCTAAATAATCTTTACGGTTATTTTTTGTTGTTAAATTCACTATAGGTGGCTGGCCTGGGTAGCGTAATGGTTGAGTCCCAGAGCTCTGCTTCGGCGGTGCAAAGTTCACAGGTTCGGGTCCTGGGCGCAGACCTAAGCACCACTCGTCAAGCCATGCTGTGGTGTTATCGCACATAGAAAAACTAAAAGGACTTAAAACTAGGTTATACAACTATGTACTAGGGCTTTGGGGAGAAAAAAAAAAAGAGGAAGTTCATTGGCAACAGATGTTAACCCAGGGCCAATCTTCCTCACCCCCCCCAAAAAGCCTGCCCCCCCCCACAAAATTTTAAAAAATGCACGATACAGCTTAAAAACAAAAATTCAAACAATATATTTAATAGTAAATTTTATTTAGGCCACTCAAAGTTTTGTTTGTAAAAATATTTTCCATTGTATTTTTCCCAGGATAAGTTGTGTATGCTTTTCTTTGTTCTCCTGACACACAGTTCTTATGCCTTTTGACCTTTTTGAGGAAAAATAAAAATGAAAACTCTGCCAATCACTGTGATATGCAAATTCACAGATATGATTTTACATCTTAAACGCTGACTCTAGCGTTGTGATAATTTAGATCATGGTACTCCAGAATTTGGAATTTCTTCTAGTGATCTTAGAAGTACCCTCATGGATGTTAATGTGGATAGTTTCAAACACTTTTTAATGTACTAATTTTTAAAAATTATATGTCATTTGATACATAGAAAAGAATATGTGTAACATATGTATAAGATAGGTAAATCTGCTACTCGTAACTTAAGAATTGAAATATTACTAATACTAGTGAAATATCTGTGTGCTCCTCCACTCTCCAGTTCCAGTGTTCTCCTCAGAGGTAATGAATATCTTAAACTTTGTAAACTTTTCTTTTTTCTTATAAACCCATTGATAGATCATTTACCATTCTTTATGAAATGTGTATGAAGATCCATGGATGAGAGTAGAGGCCAGACATTTGGTAGCACTTGATTTAACTAATTGATGCCAATTTTGAGCAGGACATATTTTAAAGGAGTGATCTTGGCAGTCCCATTGCTGGTTTGACTTTACCTATTTTCCTCATTTCTATCTGCAGTTAAGGAAACACGAATTGTCAAAATTTATGATTGATTAAGGAAAAAATATCTATAGGGATCTTTTAGGTATCCTTAGCATTATTTTAGATCCATTTTGACAGTGTTATTTTTGTGATGATTCATTCATTTGACCATGAAATATTTGTATCTAACATTCCAAACATGGAGGATATAGCACTGAATAAACCAAGCAAAAATCCTTGCCCTCATGGAATTCACATTTCAGTTGGGAGAGAAAGCCAATGAATAAGATACATAGGCAAAATATTATGGTATGACAATAAATGCTATGCACCAAAATAGAGAATCAGGAAGAGATTGGGAGGGGAAGGAATATTTTAAATAGGATGGTCAGGAAAGCCTGTCTACGAATGTAGTCTTAAATAAAGACCTGAAGGAGGTGATGGAGCAACCACACATGTATCTGGGGGAAGAGATGGGCGAACGGCCCCTAGGTAGAAGCATAGCTAGGGTACTGGAGGGACAACAAAGAAGCCAGTGTGGCTAAAGCACACTGATTTATTTAAGCATTTGATTGTTGTGTTGTCAGGACTTTTTCAAAGTATAAAACAGTTCCTCTGCTTTTTTTTCTTTGCATGACAATAAATTTCAGACAAAAACAACCTAGTTGTCTTGTAAAGTATCCCACGTTTTAATTTCTGTTTTTTCTCCTCAGGGTATCATTTAGCTTGTTCTATAACTCCTGTATTTTGTAACTGAAAGTTAGATCTAATGACTTCATTAGATCACATTACATATATTTTGCAAGAAAATTTCATAGATGATGCTGTGTACTTCATATTGTGTCACAGTAGATAGCAGATAATGTCAGGTTGTCCACTTATTAGTGATGTTAAGATTGATTACTTGTTTAAAGTGATGATAATTGAATCTTTTTGTAAAAGTACTTTTCTCTTTGCAGTTATGAAATAATTTGGTACTTTGTTAACATTCTGCTTATCTGCTTATGCCAGCTGGCCACTTAATGGTTTTAGTATCCATTGTTGATGCTCTTTTCCTGAAATTTTGGATTTATTTTGAATATAGAAGCCAGTGTGGCCTGAAGTCTGGAAATAGGATATTCTATACCAATCGTTTATGAATTAAAGGATGTTGGCCTCTTCTTTTGGGACATACTAATTAGGCATCCTAAACAGAAGCGTAATGCCTCCTATAGGAAGTCAAGTGCAGAGTTCTTTCTTTGTTTCCTGTTGTGAATAAACCCATCCAGTAAACCAAACCAGACACAACAGTTGCTTTTGTCCATCAGTTACTTACTTCAGATTTTGTTTCTTCAATATTTGAATATTTATCACATCCTTCCCATTTTGTCCATCATCATTGTTACTATTTTAGTTTACACTCTCTCTGCCTGTCCTCTCTTGTTTTGAGATCTGTTGCAGTGAGAAGGCTCCATGCTCTTTTTCTTCACCTTTACCTCTAACTATTCTCCACATTGGAATTAGAAATATTTTTTAAAGCTCACATCTGTTCATGATGCTTAAAGCTCGCAGTCCTTCAATGGCCATCCATTGCCTCCAGAATAAAGTTTGGTTTCCTTAGCCTTCATTACATAAAGGAGGCTCCCTGTGAGGTCCCATCTTTCTTTTTGGTTACCATGACAAAAATCTATCTTAGTTTGCCAAACTTAAAGCAGCTCTATAGTCCCATTGTTGTACCTTTGTATACAGGCCTTTGCTAATGTTATTGCCTAGGAGGCTATTGACCCTGTTTGCCTTGCCCAGTTGCCTCTGCAGAGAATTGACATTCCTTTCTAAGTACTATGTACCCTTATAAAATTCCTATCATTGTATTAATTCACTTATTCTGTGTGTCCATCTTCTCAAGTAGAAGTTCTTTGTGGAGTGAAGGAAATTAGGAGGAGTTTGTCGAAGAGTATAAACTTCCAGTTATAAGAAGTAGTTCTGGAATATAATGTACAGCATGGTGATTATAGTTAATAATATTGTATTATATCCTTGAAAGTTGCTAGGAGAGTAGATTTTAAATGTTCTTACCAAAAAGAAGAAATGGGTAATCTGAAGGGATGGGGATATTAGCTAATGCTATGGTGGTAATCATTCAGTATATTTGTATCAAAGCAACATGTTGTACATCTTAAATTTACACAATGTTAGGTATCAGTTATATCTCAAGCTGGAAGAAAAGTGGAAGTTCTTAGAAGAAGATCCTTGGTTTGCTCATCTGTGTATGCCAAGGGCCTAGTATAGAACCTGGAGCATGTTTGTTGCTCAATAAATACATGAATAGATGGTTGGGTGGATAGATAGTTTCTCCAAACGTGTTTTCAAATCACTCTTTTAAGGAATGGTGGTATATATCTTTGGGTAAGTCTGTTGAAATTAGGTAGCCAAAAGCGAATGTTACACCAAAAATAAGTGACATTTTTTGTGACATTGTCCATCAACTGGGTTAAAAATCAATTATCTTGGATTTACTCTCAGAGAGTGTTTTATATCTTTAAATACCTACAGTTTGTGACCAAATTGGGTTCTCAAATATCTGTGAGGGCCATTCATTGCTATGTCTCTTTTCTACAAATCATTCTTGGCTACTATTAAAATAAAATGCTTAGGGATTAGGTAGTTAGCCTTCTGTCTATGCTTGCTGCTTGAGCTCTGCCTTGCAGTGAACTTCTCATAAGATTGTTGTTCTCATCCCAGTCAGAGGCTCTAAATCTTTGAGTTTTTGATGCTGGTTCTTGTCTCTGAAGCTTGGCACCCTGTTCTTTTTTTTCCCATCAGTGCCTCCAGATTTCTGAAATACACTTTCTGTTAGTTGCTTGTCTCTTCATTTAGAAGCGAAAATCCAGTGTTCCTCCCTTAGAAGAGCAAGCACTAAACAGCCCTTCTGTCCTCCAAGGTTCCTGTAGTAAACCAAGTGAAGCTCCATCATAGAGTAGAAAATACATGAACTTTACAGTCCCAGAAGCAGAACCCTGTAGCTCTGAGATCTGGGACAGGTTCTTAAGATCTTATTTCTCTCATCTTTATACATACTAATAGTCACCACAGTATATGGATAATACAAGATTATGTATGTGAAAAGTACATACTATATAAATGCTAGATATGTTATATTTTGTTACATAGAGATTTCTCCCCTTGTCGTTGCCTGAACGTTTGTAGGAATTGCTTTCTTACTAGACCTTTAGGGTTTGCTCTGTAGTATCTTTCTTGCAGATTTCTGCCTGATATTGTTCCTACCTGAAGCTTCTTTCCGCCTGTCTACACCTGTTTCTTATTTGATGTGGTTTACATTGGTATTAGTTTATTCAATAAATTATTTGTGCAAAGCATCATAATAAGACTGCCCTCAAAGACCTTAAATATTAGTGGTGGATAAAGCATTAGGCTACTTGATTATTATCTTTATTTTATGATGATTATTTTGTCTTCTTAGTTCTCCTGAAAAAAGACATTACTGCTTTGTGAAGGAGGCGTTTTCAATACCCCAGTGCCTATCATTGACGAAACAATTCTTTTTACATGACATGTTTAAGTGTGTATAACAAGGAGAAATTTATAACTGGTATTAGAATAAAACAAGAAACTGCCTTTTGAAATGGATACAGGAGATTTTTCTTTCTTTTTCCAAAATGTTTATCCATTTAATCACAATATTTGCACATGATACAAAAATTAAAAGAGACAAAATAATTCACATAGTCTAGTTAGGAATTGAGCTAAGTTGGTGTTCGGTTGTTGCTATCATTATCTTTAGTGTACTACAGGCTTCAGATTCCTCTAGTGGTGCTCTGCTGTTCCTTGTGCTTAGGATACCAGAGGGTTCTTCTCAGTATTCATGCTGCGCCCTCAGCTTTCAGCAATCTCTGCACTCCTGTGCCACAGAATACTCCTGCTCCACACTCTTGCCCCTCCCTCTAGTGGTAGATTGGTGTGGCTTGTTGCCTAGTATTATGATGAGGGCATGGGGTTTCTCTGTTGTCCTAGTCCTGCTTAAGTCTTAAGCATGCCTTTTGTGCCTGGAGCCACTGAGGGACCGTTTCAGTCCCGCCTTCCTCTAGCAGCTGAACTCTGTCTTATGTCCGTGGTTTGCCTAGGGTGGGAGTTTCCTGTCCCTCTCCCAATGCTAGCAGAGGTCTGTTTGGTATTGGTATAGGATTCAGGGTCCAGGACAGTGTTTTGTCTTCCTCTCTCTCCGAAGTTGAGAATTTTTTCTTCTAGTCTTCTCCTAGTTTCAGTAGGTCTTTGCCTGTGCCAAATTGATGACTCAGTTTAATGACTCTCCCCAATCAGAGTTTAAGCCATCTGATTTGTAGGAGACAAAGGTCTGGAGAAGAGAGCAGGGCTTCTTACCTTTCCCCCAACAATGGAGGATCATTCCCTGGAGGCTTGCACCACCAAGAGAGGTGTTTCTTCTGCTCTGTCTCAGGCTTTGTTGTAAGTACTTTAGGGGAGGAGGACATTTCCTCTCCGCAAACGTGGCTTCGTCTGGCTGGAGAACGAATTAAATTCACATGAGACAGAATAGCAAGAGAAAATTAAACAAAGCTTTATGAGGAACCGTGGCCCGGGGCCTTTCTTCCCGAAGGAAGAAAGGGCACTGAAGTGGGGTGCACACAGTGGTTATATACCCCCCAAACAGGGTGCCCCACGTATGATTGAAATGTCCCTCCCACAATAGTCACAAGATTGCCCTGTCGGCACAGCGCTTGATGGACACAGCAGGTAGTGGTCTGCTGTCTCAGAGGGCGTAGCTGGAGGCAAGTCGATTGTCTGGAGCTGGGCGGTCACAGGTGAGCACTGCAATCAGTTCCTAGCCTAAAGAAAGATGCTTAATCCTTAAAGAAATGCCAAAGTTGGGAGGGGGAGGGAAGTCAGTTACAGGAGGTTACCAGACTACCACAATAACATGCAGATTTAAGTCCTTGCCTTTGGTATTGATTAAGAGTTTTTAGAGAGAAGGTCATCCGCTTTCTTCTGCCTGGTACAGAGAGGGAGGCACCTTTACAGATAGAGATTTACCTTACAAATGTAAATGTGTCCTAACGAAGGGCAAGTTCCATTCCTTCTTCCCTGTCCCAGTTTATCAAAAACAATCAGCCTCAAATAATCCTGATGCCAGAGACATATCTTGGGGTGGCCAATTTCAGGTCCCCACAGTACCCAGTGGGCACCTGTGGAAAACAGCTTTTGAATGAATGCGAACTCTGTTATTCCACGCTGACAAGCTAGCCCACACTTGGTCTCTGACAGTAAAGTTTTAACTGATTTCTTCTTATTCATTTTTATGCTGGCCGCCTTTTCTTCCTAGGCTCCTCCACAGATCATAGAGTTTGTGTGTTTCATCTCTTCTAGGATAGCTTATTCTATGGAATTCAGGTTACTTCAGCTCAAGTTGGACTCAAGAAAAGTTAGGATTTTTTTGTTGATTGAGCTTATTCTCATTGTAGCATTCTGCATCCTAAGTGGAAGCTAAACCTTGTTATTGATGCGGGGTCGGTGAGCCGAGGAGTCGAAAGAAAGATTTCTTAGACTCTTAAGATCTGGCAGTAGTGCTCTTTTATTTAGAGAATAGTGTAGCATGGGGACAGGACCCATGGGCAGTCAGAGCTTCTGCTGCCACCGCTTCTGCTCCCCCCGCTGGCATGGGGACAGGGCCCATGGGCAGGCAGAGCAGCTGCTGCTGCCCCCGCTGGCATGGGGACAGGACCCAGGGGCAGGCAGAGCTGGTGCGTGGGGACAGGACCCACGGGCAGTCAGAGCTCCTGCTGCTGCCCCGAGTTGAGGGTTAGGGCTAAATTTAAGGCATAGGTATATGATTCATCTCTTTACAAGACAAAGGAAAGAACATGAAAAAAAGTTAAAATGGTATCAGTGCAGGTGGGGTCTGGTCATTGGGTGATCCCATGACTTTTAGACAAGAATCAAATCGGATTAAGTAAAGGTTAGAAAGGTTAGACGCCACCACCCTAAACCAGTTACCTGAGATTGCCAGACAGCAACCAACTTAAGTTCTTGCCTTCCCCATTAAGAGCTTCTAGGGACAAGGTCATCTCTCCTCTTCTTCCTGGTACAGAGAGGGAGGCACCTTTTACAGATAGAGATTTACCTTACAAATGTAAATGTGTCCCAACAAGGGCAAGTTCCATTCCCCACAGCCTCCTTCCCTGTCCCAGTTTATTGAAAGCAATCAGCCCAAAACAATCCTGATGCCAGAGAGACATATCCTGGGGTGGCCAATTTCAGGTCCCTACAAGGTCATCCCCCCTTCCTTCACAAACGCAAATGTCTCAAAAGGGCAAGCAAAATTCCAGTCCTCGGAGCCTGCTTCTCATCTGCAGTTTTAAAAGTAACCAGCCTAAAAATCCTCATCACAAACCGTTTTAAAATTAAGCAGCCTAAAAGTCCTCATCAGTTATTACTCTTTTGACTTTGCTTTTTGTGTTGGTTTTTTTAATACAAAAATTACTTTTATGTGATTGAATTTGTTGGTCTTTTTTATGACTTTTGGCTTGTGTATTGTATTTAGAAAAAGACTTTCCCACTGTGAGAATATTCTCCCATGTTTTCTATTTCTTTTTTGGTTGAATTTTTCTAAGTGTTTTGATTCACTATGTCGACGAAAATAATCCATAACCAATCTGTAAATGAAAATTTGGGTGAGTTTATTCTGAGCTTAAATCTGAGGATTATAACCCGGGGCCTTTCTTCCCGAAGGAAGAAAGGGCACCAAAGAAGTGGGGTGCACAGACTGGTTATATACCCCCAGAGAGGATGTTTCACATAGGATTGAAATGTCCCTTTTACAATAGTCGCGAGACTGCTCTGTCGGCACAGCGATTGATGAAACAGCAGGTAGGTCTCCTGTCTCAGTGAACACAGCAGGGTGGCAGTCTGTTGTCTCCAGCTGAGTGGTCACAGGTGAGCTGGGTGGTAGAGTTGAGTGCAGCAATCAGTTCCTAGCCTAAGGACAAATGCTAATGTGGGGGGAAGTTGCGCCTTTATCTCAAGGGCCTTTGTTCTGGCCATAGGAAATGTCTAAGCAGATATGCAATGCGTGCCCAATGGCCACAGTTAGGCCGTTTTGGAAAAACAAAGTCAGGCCGAATTAGGTTTATACCAAATGGCTTCCTCATATGCTCCAGTATATCCAATTGCTTGCCATTTTTATTTGTCAACTAGCAATTTATTTTGATGTAAGATGCAATACATACTAATTTTTTTCTAATTAACAGCCAGTTGTACCAAAATCATTTACTAAATAATTCGTCTTTCCCCACTCTTCTTAATTCTACTATAACAGTAGGAATGCATTTGTCTGTGAGTTACAGAAAATCTGACCAACAGTGGGCTGAATTCACGGTTTGTTTCATGCAAAATAAATCTGGGAATAGATAGTGCATGGTTGGTACTGCACCCCAACAGAGCCAAGAGCTACACATTTTCCACCATTCTCTCTACCCCTTATCTTCTTACTTGTTCCTTCATGGTTGCAAAATGGCTCTTGAACATCCAGCACCACATATGAGCTCCAAATCAGTGAAAGAGAAAGGAACAAAGGACTGAAGAGGTCAAATTATCCTAGTCTGTCCATTTTAAAAGGCTTTTCCAGAAGCTCCATCTGGCAAATTACATGTTTTTTTTCCAGATATTTCTTGCACATTATTTTCTAGGCTACTAATGTATTTCCTGTCAGTGACCATTCTTTTCTTCAGTTCATCAACTGAATTGATGATTAAGAAATAAAGTATTTTAGACATCTGTACCCCCATGTTCATTGCAGCATTATTTACAATAGCCAAGATATGGAAATAACCTATGTGTCCATCGATTGATGAATAGATAAAGAAATGTGTGTGTGGGGGGTATGTATGATATATATACACAATGGAATATTATGGAGCCATAAAAAAGAATGAAATCTTGCCATTTGTGACAACATGGACGGACCTTGAGGGTATTAATGCTAAGTTGGACAGAGAAAGACAGATTCTGTATGATCTCACATATGTGGGAAATCAAAAACAAAACAAAAAAAGCACTGAACTCGTAGGTACAGAGAACAGATTGGTGGTTGCCAGAGGCAAGAGGTGAGGAGTAGGTGAAGTGAGTGAAGGGGATCAAAAGGTACACACAGTTATAAAATTAATAAGTCCTGGGGATGTAATGTACAGCATGGTGACTATAGTTAAAAATACTATGTTGCATATTTGAAAGTAGCTGAGAGAGTAGATCTTAAAAGTTCTCATCACAAGAAAGCCAAAATATTTTGTAACTATATATGATGACAGATTTTAACTAGACTTATTGTGGTTATCATTTCTCAATATATATAAATATCAGATCATTATGTTATACACCTGAAACTAATATAATGATTGTGAATTATACTTCAATTTTTTAAAAAAGTCTAAAAAAACATAATTGCCTAGAGATTTTTAAGTTTGTTTTTTGTTTTTTTTTGAGGACGGTTAGCCCTGAGCTAACATTTACTGCCAATCCTGCTCTTTCTGCTGAGAAAGATTGGCTCTGAGCTAATATCTGTGCCCATATTCTTCTATTTTATGTATGGAATGCCTGCCACAGTATGACTTGATAAGTAGTGCGTTAGGTCCCTGCCTGGGATCTGAACTGGTGAACCCCCTGCTGCTGAAGTGGAGCACATGAACTTAACTGGTGCGCCACTGGGCCAGTCCCAAGATTTTTGTTGTGTTTTTGTGCTACATTTGAATTTTTTGAGGCGTATCATTTTTTTATTTAAGTTTTCCTATGTGCTGATTTTTCTGCCAAGGAGATCTCTTGCTTGCTCTTGGGCCTGTATAGATGGGTTATATTCTTTCCAGTTTCCTTGGGGCCCAGGTCTTGTTGTTGTGGAACACTAAATGGCTGATTCTCACAGCTGGTATAAGCAAGAGCAGCTGTACCCTAGTTGGCTTTTGTGTTATAGAAGCAGTTGCCTGCTGAGACACCTCTCCCCTCTACTACCTTCTTCAGTCTTTCCACTGTACCTCCAGTCTCTAGGGCTGGGAAGATTCAGCCAGACCCTTCACTTCCTTTTTCATCTTATTAGGGCTTAGTAAACCCCATAAAACTCAGGTACCACCAACATTAAATTTCTTTTGAGATAGTTAACTGAAGGGCAAGCTCTTCCCATTCCCTGCTTTCTGTTCCTTGCTCTTGGGATTTCCTGCTGTTTTAAGTATCAATTAGTTCTCCTTCCTGGGCACCAGCAGAGCTCAAGCCCTCACTTAGAACCAGTTTTCCTAGCAACAATTGGGCCTAGAAAAGATAAACAGCAGCAAATTGAGAATATTCAGATAACCATGTTCACAAAATTTCTCACTCTCTGCCGTGTTAATTTCCGTTTCTCTACTAAAGTGTTTTAGACTAGAGAGGGAAACCTCTAACTAGGTAGGTGCAATTATCAGTTTCATGTTTTAAACAAGATGACACAATCTAGTGATACCGAGAGCCCATGTTAGATTTTTTCTTTGAAAAGTTAATAAACCCACTCTATAAAATGGAATTAATAGAAAGTTCATGGAAAAATTGGGAAAAATTGGGTTGTGGTTTCAGATGTGAAAAGTTAGTTTTGGACTTCTTAATGAAATTCTTATACTTCCAGATTCTTCTGAATTCTAAATTGAAATTCTAAATTCTTAAAAATTCTATTTAAGATAATTAAAAGAGGGTCTGGCCCCATGGCCTAGTGGTTAAATTCCATGCAGTCTGCTTTGGTGGGCCGGGTTCGCAGGTTCAAACCCCAGGTGCAACTTATACCACTTGTTAGCCATGCTGCGGCAGGTGACCTACATACCAAATAGAGGAAGATTGGCACAAGTGTTAGCTCAGGCTAATCTTATTCAAGCAAAAAAAGAGGAGGATTGGCAACGAATGTTAGCTCAGGGTGAATCTTCCTCAGCAAAAAAATAATAAATAAAATAATTAGAAGGTGCATTGTGTACAGGTATTGTGATTAGTTTGATCTGAATTCAACGGCAAATATCTGCTCTTAAAAATTTTCTTTTTGTTTTCTGCTCATTATCTCAACTAGGACCCAAGTACAGCAAAACTGGAACTATTATTTTGAATGAATGGCTTGGAATGATGAATTAAACAGTGGTTCTAAATAATTTTGAGCACTTTAAGAATTATTTAGTTGTAGAAGATCAAAGTAAAAAAGATAAAGCCATCAGTGTACTATGTAGGTCTCCTTCCATTTCTGTCCACATCTACTTTGAGAAAAAGTTTTGTTCCTTTGCAGGTAAGAGGGGGAAAAACTGATCAAACTGGTATCATATGTCACATCTAGTATGTTCTTTTTATCTTTTCTAGGACAGTGGTGATTATCCCCTTACCATGCCTGGACCTCAATGGAAAAAATTTCGTTCAAACTTTTGTGAATTTATTGGAGTCCTGATTCGACAGTGTCAGTATAGCATAATATATGATGAGTATATGATGGACACAGTAATCTCCCTTTTGACTGGTTTGTCAGACTCACAGGTCAGAGCTTTTAGGCATACAAGTACTCTTGCTGGTAAGTAACCAACATTTTATTTCCTTTGTATTTAGTTTTGTTAAAGATATTCTATTCTCATTAAACTTTATTTAGATTAAATATTAATTTAAATTAATTACTGAGCTCCTGAAAAATACCATTTTCCTCTCAAGTTCGTTTGAATGGTTTGTGTTATCTGTTTAGGTAAACCGTATGCCTTTTTGATAACTGGCATGTGATAGGCTTGAGAATGAAAATTGAAAATTTCTGGCAAACGTTAGCAAATCTCTGTCTGAATGTTTAAGTATTTTCCTACATCCTTATTTTATTACCAAAGAAATTTTAGGAGTGCCCTGGGCCATATCCTTTGATAAACCCAAATAGCAATACTGTAATACATCGCTTAATGACAGGGGGTATGTTTTAAGAAAGAAGTGTGTCATTAGGTGAATTTCATGGTTGTGCAAACATCATAGAGTGTACCTACACAAACCTAGATGGTATATCCTACTACATACATAGGCTATATGGTACTAATTTTATGGGACCACCATCATATATGAGTCTGTCATTGACTGAAATGTCATTATCCAGTTCATGACTGTAGTTAAAATTCCAAATTCATAGTATTTTTCCCCTTAATTATGTTGCTCTATTGCTCATTTTTATTAAATGTAAGTGTGTAAATACTTGATTTGTTTATATATTTGGAACAATTCCATCTAATTGTAATAGGTAATTGCTGCCTAGCTAGCATTCTTCCTATCCCTAGTGCTAATAACTTAAGTATATCTAAACATAATGTCTCTAAAATCAACTCATTTAGGTAGGCTGTAGATAATCTGAAGAACTGACAGATTACAGTTTTCAGCTTTATTTTCATTTTAGAATTATATGGATAGCTTCTTAGCCAAGTCTGTTAATTTTTCCCTTATTTTTCCATAACAAGGTAATTTTGTTAATTTAGCAATTGTTCTATTTTCCTTCAAGTCCTTTAACTGTTTTATCTAAAATTACTGTTCCTTTTCATCTGTGATATAGAGCGTGTGTCTATGTGTGTGTGTACGTACACATATAGTTAAATAAACCCAAATTACATCCTTTTTACTAGCAATAACTTTGTCTGTATTCATCTTACACATTACCATGACAAAAACCAGATTTAGTTTCATTAATTGCATTTCATCTTCCATGTACATTTAAATTTCTCATTTATCTAATTTATTTAAACCATTGGTTCACAAACTTGAGCATGCATCAGAATCAACAACTGGGTACAAGACTTCTTTTTCTTCCTAACAATGAGGAAGAGGATACTCTCAAAACACAGAATAAACTGTGTTTGCTGTTTGTTCTGTAGAAAAATCTTTCAACAATAAATTGTGTTTTTATTTTGCCTTTTTAAAAAAGATAAAACTGAGTAAAAGATCTTCCTCTTTTCCTACCAGTGAGGAAAAGGACACTCAGAAGTAAATAAACTGTATTTCATGTTTATTTCCTATAAAACTGTAACTAAGAGAATAATGGACATTAATATATGGATTAACTATGTTGAGTAAGGGGGAAAGAGGAGTGGAAAATATATGGATGACTCTATATAATATTAGCATATTGTACCTAGTTGTATTTTTTTTCAAAAGGTGTTGTAAATATACTATGTATTTTTTCTAATTTTAAGACTTTTAATGTCTTCTGCTTTTGGTGTTTCCTTTTTTCCTTTTTTTATAGTCTATATTTACTTTTCATCTTACTGTCTTCTACCTGTGTACAATAATGTCCATTTAGCTTGTTGTCAGATGCATAGTAAATTCAGTGATTTGAAATAAATAAAACTGAAACATAAAATATAAATTGCTTCTGAATAGCCAAGGTCTGTCACAGAAAGTTATTATCTGGTGTCCCAAGGCCAAGAGAAAAGGAGAAGCAACAAATGAATGGATGACAAACATTAGATGTTATCCTTCTGATAGAAGTGTGAAATAACTTGTAACCCAAAAAAAAGACGAATAGCAAGATAGCAATCTGGGGCTTCTCTTTAGGAATGAGCTACCTCTTCTTAATCTGGAAAGCTGTGTGCATTTTGTATAAAAGATTAAATATATGCCACATACTCTGTTTAAGAACACAAGAGGGGGCCGGCCCCGTGGCCAACTGGTTAAGTCCCTGTGCTCTGCTATGGCGGCCCAGGGTTTTGCCGATTCAGATCCTGGGCGCGGACGTGGCATTGCTCGTCAGGCCACGTTGAGGCGGTGTCCCACATGACACAACCAGAAGGACGTGCAACTGAGATATACAACTGTGTACTGGGGGGATTTGGGGAGATAAAGCAGAAAAAAAAAAAAAAAAAGATTGGCAACACTTGTTAGGTCAGGTGCTGATCTTTGGGGGAAAAAAAAAACAACACAAGAGTGGCTGGCCCAGTGGCAGTGTGGCTAAGTTAGCATACTCTACTTTGGTGGCCCAGGATTCACAGATTTGGATCCTGGGTGAGGACCTACACACCCCTCATCAATCCCTGCTGTGGTGGCGTCCCACGTACAAAATAGAGTAAGGTTGGCACAGATGTTAGCACAGGGACAACCTTCCTCACTCCCAAAAGAAAAACACACAAGAGAAGGAAAACTATATTGTAGAAATAAGCAGAATATTTTGACTTTTAAAACATTTCAATTTCCTTATTATGCGTAAATATATTTTAGTTATGGCTTTCCTCCTATTCATTTTGAGTTGAGTAGCTCCCTCCTCTTCCAGGGCCTTTCCATTTTTCTTTTCCAACAATTTACCTTTCATCATGATAGCTTTTAAAACTGCTTGATAATTGCCATTTTGTCTCTCTTAAGAACGTTTTATATCCTTGTTTAGCCTACTTAAATTTGAAATTACTTTTCAAAATCAGATATCAGGAAAAGCAGAGGAAGATCAACATTATGTTTATACTGATTTTCAAAAGTTAAAGCCTATTTTTCAAGTCATTCTCAATTTTACTTCAAAATATTCCCGTAATTCTTATGTGTCTACATTAATGATCATATCTTCCAAGGCTCAGTTTCATAGATTGTGAGACATAGCAGTCACCTACCCTTCAACAAAGCACACAGATCTTGCTGAGAGCTTAATTCCAGGCTGGATAATAATCATCAATCTTTTCAAGGACTTTTCTGTTCTCATCATTGCCCTCTTCTTTATTTTGTTTTGTTTTGTTTTTTTCATGATATGTGTAAGGGCTAGATGAAAAGTTAATCATTTTTATTCACTTTGCAGGAGGAGTCTTGGGGACTAGATAAAGTGGGCAGGAATATTTAATCCTCTGCTTCAGAGACTATGTGCATGGACAGTTACAAGGCAGTTATGGCCAGATATGCTTATCGGCTTTGGAATAAAGTGCTCCCTCACATTGCTTATATCTTAGCTGAGAAGAGAGACACTCAGGTTAGTTGTTTTGTAGGGTACAGATATGATGAGTTCCAGAGCTTCATAAGTCATCAAAGTGGTCTTATCAGTAGTACTTTTAATCTGTTTTCCCAATATCCCATTTCCTTGTTATCAGTTAAATAATGTCCTCCTGTTGTCAGTGTTTATGCATTGCATTTAATTCTATACTTCTGCCACATTTTAATTAAAAATTTTCAACATTCTGTAGTTCTTTAGTTCTGTTTATTATACAGTTATAAGTAGTCTCATTTTTCCATTGGAAGTAAACTGTGCTTTCCCTCTTTTTTTTTTTGTAAGGAAAATTGGACCTGAGCTAACAACTGTTGCCAATCTTCCTCTTTTTGCTTGAGGAAGAGTGGCCCTGAGCTGACATCTATGCCAGTCTTCCTCCATTTTGTATGTGGGATGTCACCACAGCATGGCTTGATGAGCAGTGTATAGGTCCATGCCCGGGGTCTGAACCCATGAGCCCTGGGCTGCTGAAGTGGAGCAGGTGAACTTACCCACTATGTCACTAGGCCGGCGCCTGCTTTCCCTCTTTTTGGAATTCTTTTTACCATTAAATTGAAACAGACTATTAGCAAATATTTTCTGTGTTTTCTTTTCTGTTCTCTTAATTGAAATTTTAACACATAGTGTCCTGTTTGTTTGACCCATCTTACAAAAGAAGCCTCACGTTGCACTACAGTTTTCATTTACTATTAATCTTCAGAATTAAGTCCCCTTATTTCTGTTCTAAATAGCTATCTCAGTTGGACTTATTAGAACATAGTTTGTGGATTTAATTTGTATAAGTAACATTTTGTCATTATTTTGGGGGATTTACAGTCTGACATTGAGCACATTTCTTTTTTCCAATTTGATGAAATTTTCATGAGAAAATAGTCTTCGTTTTTCCAAGGTCAAAATAGCATTCTTTTTGTTTTACCGCTTTGTTGTCGGTATTATGAAGATAATTCTGTACTCTCAAAGGATCAGTTTTTCAGATTTATAGTTATATTATTCTTAGGTATTTGCTTTTAAAATGTATGCCATTACTTCACAAGGTATTGACTTCAAGTTTTTGTTAGATGTCACTTTGCAGGATGATTAATGTTGGTTTAAATATTTTCTGTTTTCTCACATAATTTTCTATGATGTTACAAATAAATTGTTTTTGGCCGCTTCAGTTCTAAGGTGAAAATGCTAATTTGAACAAAGGGGAATTAAGAATACAAAATTTGTATTAATAATGGCATGATGATTAATTCTATTCTATTTTTTCTAAAATGAATTTTGGAAAAATTAGAAAATATGGTTAAGATCTTCATATGACATTCAATTGACCTCAGTATGATGGGAGGCCAGTCTTCACCTGTAGTTAACAAGGGCTCACTCCCAGACTCCTGAGGACTAAACATTTTTTTATACCTTATTATTTAACATTATTATGTTGACATATAGTTGATTTTATGTTGACATATGATTCATTATTGATTAACATTTCTTATCAAGTCTGTGTCTGTGGATTTTGACTCTGAGGAAAGATATGGTATATGAAATTGCGTTGTTCTCCAACAGTAGACTGAAATTTATTTTGCCTCAGCAAATTGATACATCTTTTCTTTGGCTTTCAGTTGCTGAAACTATGTAATATATTGGTTGATAGAATGGGTTCTGGGCCACGCTATCTGGATCCATATCCCTCTCTGCCTTTTATTCATTGGGTAACTCGGACCAGTCCTTAACTTATTTCTCTTCACTTTCTTCATATGCAAAGTGAGGAAGATAATAATAGCTACCTCACTCATTAAAAAAAATTAGGAGAGGTCAGACCAATGCCTGACGTTAAGTAAGCTGCTGCTCTCATTCTGTAGGACAGGAGGAGCTAATAGTGTTTACAGTGTTTCCCTTCATTTATGTTTTTACTCAGATTTTATTGAACATCTACTCTATTTTAGTAATAAAAGACATTGCAAATGGGGAAATCAGAAACAAACAAGTAAATAAACAAATTAGGTCTTTCAAAAATTGCTATTAGAAAAATGAACATCATGAAGATGGCCTGATGGTGTAGTGGTTAAGTTCATGCGCTCCGCTTCAGTGGTCCACGGTTCGTCGGTTCAGATCCCTGGCATGAACCTACACATTGCTCCTCAAGCTATGCTGTGGTGGGTCCCACAGACGAAATAAAGAAAGATTGGCACACACGTTAGCTCACGGCCAATCTTCCTCATTAAAAAAACAAACAGAAAACCAGCATGCCTTTTTATTTTACTTATCTTTTGATTCTCAGGTCCCAAATTCTATTTATTAAATTTAGTATTTTATAACTCTTAATCACATAGAATGTTTCTGGGTTTTCTGGTTAGGACCTGAAAAATTTAGGTCAGTCTGGCATCATCAAAGAGCCGACCATAGTGTATATGTAATTTCTCTCCCTTTCTTATATTTTATGTTCATTATATTCATTTTTTAAAATTCTTCTAGAGTCTTCACCTTCTCATTGCTTTGTCCTTTCATCAGTGCATTTTTAAAATTTTATCACCTTTGTTTTTCTTACCCCTCCTCTAGGTAGAACACTTTCTTTCAGTTTTCACTTTCTTTTCAGTTTCTTTCAGTTCAGTTTTCTTTTAGTAGGGTTTGTATATAGTAGGCTATTGGTGTTCTCATGTGATTGATGCCCAGTAATTGGCAAGATCTGCAAATGCCACTATATCTTGTAACTGTATCCATAAAATACAGTAAACTTTAAAAATGCAATTGCTCTTTCAAACCTGTAAATATGGGTGTGTAGAGTAATGTCTGAAGTTTTCTAAAGAACTGTCATTTTCTTAGATTTATCTCTTTCTATTATCAGGTATGAAAATTAGCTTTCTTTTAGGGGACAGTTTTTGTAAAGAAATCATGATTTTTAAAGTCACTTAACAAGCGTTGCGTATCTTCTATTTACTAATTTAGTGATGTTGTATAATTTACTTGTGTGCCTCACTTTCCTCATCTGTGTAATACTGATACTAATAGTCTCATCCCCTGGGAGTGTTGTGAGACTTAACTGAAATAATTCATGTTAAATATTTAACATATACAAATAGCTCAATAATTGTCTGATGTTATAACTATCATAGAATGATAAAACTTGGTTTAGTTCTGAAGAAGGCAGAGACATTAAGAAATTTCTTTGTAGATTTTTCATTAACATTTCCATATTGTACATTTAAATGTTTTCTGCACATATAAAATTACATATACTATTTATAGAGAATTCAGAAAAGGAGAAAAACACAAAAATAAAAATTAACCATAATGATAACTAAGTGTGCCATAACATGTTGATATTTCCTTTGTTTTCCTCTCACGTGTATATTTATTAAGATTCTTTGTTTTGTTTTTAAACAAATAATATTATAATCAATTTTGTGGTATACATTTTCTATACATTTAATTTTTTAAAATCGTGTTTAATATGGCTGCCTTATTATCTAAGATGTAGATATTCTTTAAGTTACTTAACTTTTCTGCCATTGTTTGAATGCTTTGTCTTTTGTTGGATCCTCTATCATCTTTTGCTTGCTTGTTTTCTTAATTTACTCTCCTTTTTGCGTAGCATATTTTTTGATAGTTTCTTGAGAAACAGGGTATTGGGGAAGTATATATTTGAAACTTTAAATATCTGAAAAGTATATTGTATTCTCACATTTAATTTTTTGGCCCAATGTAGAATTCACATTGAAAATTTTCTTCAGAATTTTTCCTCTAGCTTCCAGTATTGCTGTTGAGAAGTCCAATGCTGTTTCAATTCCTGATTCTGATCCTGTTTCTTGGTTTTGGAAGCTTTTAGACTTTTCTCTTTGTTTCTGGTTTTCTGGAATAACATGGTGAAGTACTCTGATGTGTATACATTTTTTTCCCATTCATTATGCTGGGCACCTGTTAAATACCTGTTGCTTACATGTTAATCTCATTAAGCACTCCTGAGTTTCTTTTTTCTCTTCTCTTTTCCATTTCTTAGTCTTTTTGTGTTTTCTTTTCTTGTATTTCTTCAACTTTATTGAATTTAATTTTGACTATCAATTTAAATTTTCCTGGGGTTGTTTCTCATTCTCCATATTTTTTTTTAAACATTGTTTTCTGGATGTAATATATTTTATCTCTTTGACAGTGTTAATTATTACTCTGAAGTTTTTTTTCTGCTCCATACATGGACCTCTTCTTTTCTGATTCTCTGCTTTTACCGCTGTCTTTCATGTTGGAAACTTTGCTCAAATATCTGTTACTTGGCTCTCTAGTTATTGCTGAGAGTGAGACACTAAAAAGCTGATTGCCAGAGAAGGGGGGTGTGTGTGTGTATGTGTTGTGTTTGACAGGGTAGGGCAGTGGCTCTAGCTTCTTTGGTGAGCATCTCTGTAGAGTAGTCCTGTGGTCAGCTAGCATTATCATTGTAGACCCTAAACTGTTGGTGTTAATAATTATTTTCCCTGGGGAAATTCAGTTTCTTTGCAAAAGGATCTTTCAATCTGCTTAAGTTTGATTGCTGTCTCCTATTTGGGAGTTGGGCACAGTAGAGGAGCATTCTGCACTTCACATATATCCCTCCTCTGTGTCTGATGATTCCAAGTCTCAGGTTTATTTTCTTCAGGGAATATACTTCTGGACTTCCAAGATGGGTATGTGGTGGAAGAATTGCCTGACTGCCTAGGTTGGAGTGGAGATTTGGGGATTTAGTTACTTAATATATAAACTTTGAAATAATACTCCTATTTTCAAATTTTACATCACTCCATCTTCTGTAGAACCTAATTCCTGAATGCTTCTGGGTTCTACAGAGCAAAACAGTACTTTTCCTTTACATGTAAGTTGTCATGCTTTTTCAAGACTTTCTGGTTTGATTTGTGTGCTCTCTGCTCATCTTTCTGCTTTCCACATTGATATATTAAGGTAATATATTGTGGTTTGGAGTGGTTTTGGAGAATCCTTTAAGGATTAAACCTATTTACCTAGGTTCAGCTGTACCCATATAGTCTGCTTTTTCTTTTATTACAGTGCCTTCTATCTAAGGTCAGTTCTTGCCCTTATGCAGTGGATCCCATCCCTGTTCACCACCTCAAGAACTTTGCTCTTCAAGTTGTTCTCTCTCTCCTAACTTCAGTTTCTTCCCTTTTGTGAGATAATCCTTGTCATTATACTAATATGCTATAACAGGTTTTATCTTTTAGAAACACTCTGTATCAGACAGGGCACTCCAGGGATATGGAACCAATAGGAGATATACTTACTTACATATATATATATATATATATAGGGGTTTTTTTCCCCACACACACACCATATATGCACACACATACAAGGATATATATGTATATTTGGGGGGAGGGAGATTTATTTTTAATTAACTGGCTCATGTGATTGTGGGACCTGGCAAATTTGAAATCTGTATGGCAAGCCAGCAGGTTAGAAATTCAGGTAGGAGTTCTGCAGTGTCGAGGCAGAAATTGCTTCTCTAGGAATCCTCAGTTTTTACTTTTGAGGTATTCAACTGATTGAATGAGGCCCACCACATGATTCAGGGTAACCTCCTTTGCTTAAAATCAACTGATTGTGGATGTTAACCATTTCTAGAAAATACTATCACAGTAACACCTGAATTAGTGTTTGATTAAATAACTGGACACTATAGCCTACCTAAGTTGACACATAAAACTGACCATCACACGCTCCCATGTTTCCTCACCCCGCTCTAACTACGATCTCATTTCTCTCCTTTTCTTTACAGCAAATCTCAAAGAATTACTTCTGTTCACTGTCTCTGCTCACTCCCCTCTTATTCTCTGCGAACCCACTCCAATCAGATTTCTGTCTCTACCTCTTCATTGCCTCTGCTCTTGTTGAGGTCAGCAATTACCTTCTTATTGTCCAAATCCCTCGGCAGCTCCCAGTTGTCATCTTTCTCTGTCTTGAAAGACATAGCTGCTTCTTCCTTCTTGAAGCACTATCTTTACTTGTTTTCTGGAATACTGTCCTGGTAGACCTTAGAAAGCTAGACTCTAAATATGTGAATTATCTCAGAACTGATCTTAAAACCTTTTTATCTTTTCTGTATTCACTCCTCAGTGAATAAGTGAAAATAAATTCCATGATTTTATTATTTCTATTAAAAAATGATAGTTGGGGACCGGCCCAGTGGTGCAGTAGTTAAGTTCGCACGTTCTGCTTCGGCGGCCCGGAGTTTGCTGGTTCAGATCCCAGGTGCGGACATGGCACCGCTTTGCAAGCCATGCTGTGGTAGGCGTCCTACATATAAAGTAGAGGAAGATGGGCACGAATGTTAGCTCAGGGCCAGTCTTCCTCAGCAAAAAGAGGGGGATTGGCTCCCAAATAAGCGACCTTAAAGCACACCTAACTGAACTAGAGAAAAAAGAACAAATGAAGCCCAAAGTCAGCAGAAGGAGAGAAATAATAAAAATCAGAGCAGAAATAAATACTATTGAAACGAAAAAGGCGGTAGAAAGGATCAATGAGACAAAGAGCTGGTTTTTTGAGAAGATAAATAAAATTGACAAACCACTAGCCAGACTTACAAAGAAAAAAAGAAAGCTCAAATAAACAAAATCAGAAATGAGTGAGGAGAAATAACAACAGACTCTGCAGAAATACAACACATTATAAGAGAATACTACAAAAAACTATATGCCAACAGAATGGATAACCTAGAGGAAATGGATAAATTCTTGGACTCCTACAATCTCCCAAAGCTCACTCAAGAAGAGGCAGGCAATTTGAACAGACCAATCACAAGGAAAGAGATTGAAACAGCAATCAAAAACATCCCAAAGAATAAAACCCCAGGACCAGATGGCTTTTCTGGGGAATTCTACCAAACTTTCAGAGAGGATTTAATACATATCCTTTTCAAGCTATTCCAAAAAATTAGGGAAGATGGAACACTTCCTTATGAGGCCAACATCACTCTGATACCAAAACCTGACAAGGAAACCACGAAAAAAGAGAACTACAGGCCAATATCACTGATGAACATAGATGCAAAAATTCTAAACAAAATTTTGGCAAACAGAATTCAGCAATTCATCAAAAGAATCATACATCTTGATCAGGTGGGATTCATATCAGGGACACAGGGATGGTTCAACATCCGCAAATCAATCAACGTGATACACCACATCAACAAACTGAGGAATAAAAACCACATGATCATCTCAATAGATGCAGCGAAGGCATTTGACAAGATCCAACAGCCATTTATGATGAAAACTCTGAACAAAATGGGCATAGAAGGAAACTACCTCAACATAATAAAGGCCATATACGACAAACCCATAGCCAACATCATACTCAATGGGCAAAAACTGAGCGCCATCCCCCTGAAAACAGGAACGAGACAAGGATGGCCTCTATCACCACTCTTATTTAACATAGTACTGGAGGTCCTGGCCAGAGCAATCAGGCAAGAAAAAGGAATAGAAGGAATCCAAATAGGGAGGGAAGAAGTGAAACTCTCGCTGTTTGCAGACGACATGATCTTATATATAGAAAACCCCAAAGAATCCATTGGAAAACTGTTAGAAGTAATCAACAACTACAGCAAAGTTGCAGGGTATAAAGTCAGTTTGCATAAATCAGTAGCATTTCTATACTCCAATAATGAACCAACAGAAAAAGAACTCAAGAATACAATACCATTCACAATCGCAACAAAAAGAATAAAATACCTTGGGGTAAATTTAACTAAGGAAGTGTAGGACCTGTATAATGAAAATTACAAGGCCTTTCTGAGAGAATTGGATGACGACATAAGGAGATGGAAAGACATTCCATGTACATGGATTGGAAGAATAAACATAGTTAAAATGTCCGTTCTACCTAAAGCAATCTACAGATTCAATGCCATCCCAATCAGAATCCCAATGACGTTCTTTACAGAATTAGAACCAAGAATCCTAAAATTCATATGGGGCAACAGAAGACCCCGAATTTCTAAAGCAATCCTGAGAAAAAAGAACAAAACGGGAGGTATCACAATCCCTGACTTCAAAACATACTACAAAGCTACAGTAATCAAAACAGCATGGTACTGGTACAAAAACAGGTGCACAGATCAATGGAACAGAATTGAAAGCCCAGAAATAAAACCACACATCTATGGACAGCTTATCTTTGACAAAGGAGCTGAGGGCATACAATGGAGAAAAGAAAGTCTTTTCAACAAATGGTGCTGGGAAAACTGGAAAGCCACATGTAAAGGAATGAAAATTGACCATTGTTTTTCACCATTCACCAAAATAAACTCAAAATGGATCAAAGACCTAAAGCTGAGACCTGAAACCATAAGGCTTCTGGAAGAAAACGTAGGCAGTACACTCTTTGACATCAGTATTAAAAGGATCTTTTCGGACACCATGCCTTCTCAGAGAAGGGAAACAACAGAAAGAATAAACAAATGGGACTTCATCAGATTAAAGAGCTTCTTCAAGGCAAATGAAAACAGGATTGAAACAAAAAAACAACCCACTAACTGGGAAAAAATATTTGCAAGTCATATATCTGACAAAGGCTTAATATCCATAATATATAAAGAACTCTCGCAACTCAACAACAAAACGTCAAACAACCCAATCAAAAAATGGGCTAGAGACATGAACAGACATTTCTCCAAAGAAGATATACTGATGGCCAATAGGCACATGAAAAGATGCTCATCATCGCTGATCATGAGGGAAATGCAAATCAAAACTACACTAAGATATCACATTACACCCGTTAAATGACAAAAATATCTAAAACTAATAGCAACAAATGTTGGAGAGGTTGCGGAGAAAAAGGAACCCTCATACACTGCTGGTGGGAATGCAAACTGGTGCAGCCACTATGGAAAATAGTATGGAGATTCCTCAAAAAATTAAAAATAGAACTACCATACGATCCAGCCATCCCACTACTGGGTATTTATCCAAAGAGCCTGAAGTCAGCAATCCCAAAAGTCCTATGCACCCCAATGTTTATTGCAGCACTGTTTACAATAGCGAAGACGTGGAAGCAACCTAAGTGTCCAGCAACAGACGAATGGATAAAGAAGATGTGGTACGTATGTACAATGGAATACTACTCACCTGCAAAACAGAACAAAATCATTCCATTTGCAGTAACATGGATGGACCTTGAGAGAATTATGTTAAGTGAAATAAGCCAGCGAGAGAAGGATAATCTATGTATGACTCCACTCATATGAGGAATTTAAAATTATGGACTAAGAACAGTTTAGTGGCTACCAGGGGAAAGGTGTGGTGGGGGGTGGGCACAAAGGGTGAAGTGGTGCACCTACAACATGACTGACAAATGTTAATGTACAACTGAAATTTCACAAGATTGTAACCTATCAATAACTCAATAAATAAAAAAAATTGGAAACCAAAAAAAAAAAGGGGGGGGGGATTGGCAGCAGATGTTAGCTCAGGGCTAATCTTTCTCAAAAAAAAATGATAGTGGGAGAGGTGATACAGTCATGTGGCTTAAAATTCAAAATAAAAAAGTTTTATAGTGAAATATTACTCTTCTGCCCATGCCTCTCAGGCATCACATATTCTTTCCTGAAGGCAACCAGGGTTGCCAGTTTCTTATATATCTTTACAGAAATATTTTATGAATATAAGAGCACATACATATTCAGTGGGAAGCAGTATAGTGTAGTGGTTAAGAAGTTGGCCTACGGAGCATGACTGCCTGTAGTCAAGTTCTGTCTTTGTTAGTTACTGGCTATGTAACTGGCAAGTCTCTTAGCCGATCTGTGCCTCAGTTTTCTCCTATGTAAAAAAAGACAATTATAGGGCCAGCCCCGTGGCCGAGTGGTTGAGTTTCTGCACCCTGCTTCGGCAGCCCAGGGTTTCATCAGTTTGGATCCTGGGCGCAGACATAGCGCCATTCATCAGGCCATGCTGAGGCAGCATCCTACATAGTACAACTAGAAGGACCTGCAACTGGAATATACAGCTGTGTCCTATGGGGCTTTGGGGAGAGGAAGAAGAAGAAAGAAAGATTGGCAACAGATGTTAGCTCAGGTGCCAATCTTAAAAAAAAAAAACACAACAATTATAATAGTATGTACTTGATAGAGTTGTGAGGTATAAATGAATATGTGTATAGAGTTTAGATGAATGACTTGCACATAAAAATAAACACGTTACTTTTTGCATAAATGATAGCATAATATATTTACACTGACAGGCATCTTCCTGTTTTTCCCATCAGCAAATATTTTGGCAGGTTTTTCTTTTCAGCACATGAATCATGCCTCATTTTTTCCAATGGCTGAATAGTTATCATTGGATGGATGTGTAGTTTTATGGCTCTAAATACCAGTATCTTTGATGATGACTCCTAAATGTATTATCTTCTAGACATTTCCACTTAGTACCTGATAAGCATGAAACTTTATAATTGCCCTCACCTTTTCTATTTCTCTCATTCCTACATTATAATCTATCATATTCTTTCAGCTCTACCTTCAAAATATACTTTACACCTAACCATTTGTCTCTACCTATTGCTACTACTTTAAGCCATCATTGCAAACTTCTGGCAAAATATTTTCAGCTCTCTTTCAGTGTTCTATTTGGTCTCCCTGCTTCCACTTTTACTCTTCTATAATGTGTTCACATGGCAGTTTAAAGTGTAAACCAGACTTTTTCTCACCCACAGCAAATTTTCCAGTGGGTCTTACCTCATTTAGATTTAATTCCTGAGTGCTGCTTAGATCCTAGTAGAACCCTTGTAACCTAGCCTCTTGATTTCCTCCTCAGCCTCATCTCCTGCCTCTGCCTATTTCTGTGCTTCAGCCACACTAAATACTTTGCTCTTTTATGAGTTCTCTCCTCATAACATTTTACCTCATAAACTTTTCGCTTTTTTTTCCCTCTCCCTGGAACATTGTTCCGTCATATAATCACATGCTCATTCCTTCACTTCATGCTCAAATGTCAGCTCTTCAGAGAAGCCTTTCTGCCTGACCACTCTCTTTACTCCCTAACCTTTTTACCATATATGTTTTTTACCATACTTTATTCTTCTTTATAGATTTTCCTTTAGCTGACTTTTTCTTTCATTTGTATATTATCTGTTTATTGTCTTCTGTGCCTCCTTGCTAGAGTGTGAAAATTGTGAGGACGGGTACTCTGTCTTGTTCACTTTTAAGCTTCTAGTATGTAGAATCAGTGCTAAGTATATGTTGGATTGGTCGATGAATGGAGAAGCACTAATTAAGTGCTTCTTGAACTCTCTGTAGTGAAAGACGAATTTTTTAATTACCAATCTGTCACAATCTAGTACTTTTTTAAAATGCAATAAGGTGGATTTCAAGAAAAATGAAATATGTATTTCTTAGTGTTATTTTATTATTAGATTCAACATAGTGTTACTCCGTCAGATTGTTATAAAAATTTCTAAAAACAACAAGATCCAACACCCATTTATGATAAAAACCCTCAGTAAAATGGGTATAGAAGGAAAGTACCTCAACATAATAAAGGCCATATATGACAGACCCACAGCCAACATCATACTCAATGGACAAAAACTGAAAGCCATCCCTCTGAGGACAGGAACAAGACAAGGGTGCCCACTTTCACCACTCCTATTCAACATAGTACTGGAGGTGCTGGCCGGAGCAATTCGGCAGGAAAAAGAAATAAAAGGAATCCAAATAGGTAACGAAGAAGTAAAACTCTTGCTGTTTGCAGACGACATGATCTTATATATAGAAAACCCCAAAGAATCCATAGAAAAACTATTAGAAATAATCAACAACTACAGCAAAGTAGCAGGGTATAAAATTAACGTGCATAAATCAGTAGCATTTCTATACACTAACAATGAACTAACAGAAAAAGAACTCAAGAACACAATCCCATTCACAATCGCAACGAAAAGAATAAAATACTTTGGGATAAACTTAACCAAGGAAGTGAAGGATCTATACAATGAAAACTACAAGACTCTCTTGAAAGAAATTGACGATGACATAAAGAGATGGAAAGACATTCCATGCACATGGATTGGAAGAATAAACATAGTTAAAATGTCCATACTACCTAAAGCAATCTACAGATTCAATGCTATCCCAATCAGAATCCCAAGAACATTCTTCACAGAAATTGAACAAACAATCCTAAAATTCATATGGGGCAATAAAAGACCGCGAATTGCTAAAGTAATCCTGAGCAAGAAAAACAAAGCCGGCGGAATCACAATCCCCAATTTCAAAACATACTACAAAACAGCATGGTACTGGTACAAAAACAGGTCCACAGATCAATGGAACAGAATTGAAAGCCCAGAGATAAAACCACACTTCTATGGACAGCTAATCTTCGACAAAGAAGCAGATGGCCTACAATGGAGAAAAGAAAGTCTCTTCAACAAATGGTGCTGGGAAAACTGGACAGCCACATGCAAAAGATTGAAAATTGACCATTCTTTTTCACCACACACCAAAATAAACTCAAAATGGATCAAAGACCTAAAGATTAGGCCTGAGACAATAAGTCTTTTGGAAGAGAATATAGGCAGTACACTCTTTGACATCAATTTCAAAAGAATCTTTTCGGACACTATAACTCCTCAGTTGAGGGAAACAATAGAAAGAATAAACAAATGGGACTTCATCAGACTAAAGAGCTTCTTCAAGGCAAGGGAAAACAGGATTGAAACAAAAAAACAGTTCACTAATTGGGAAAAAATATTTACAAGCCACTTATCCGACAAAGGGTTAATCTCCATAATATACAAAGAACTCAAACTGCTTAACAACAAAAAAACAAACAACCCGATCAAAAAATGGGCAGAGGACATGAACAGACATTTCTCAAAAGAAGATATGAATATGACCAATAGACACATGAAAAGATGTTCATCATCGCTAATCATCAGGGAAATGCAAATCAAAACTACACTAAGCTATCACCTTACACCTGTTAGATTGGCAAAAACATCCAAAACCAAGAGCGACAAATGTTGGAGAGGTTGTGGAGAAAAAGGAACCCTCATACACTGTTGGTGGGAATGCAAACTGGTACAGCCACTATGGAAAACAGTATGGAGATTTTTCAAAAAGTTAAAAATAGAAATACCCTATGACCCAGCCATCCCATTACTGGTTATCTATCCTAAGAACCTGAAATCAGAAATCTCAAGAGTCCGTTGCACCCCTATGTTCATCACAGCATTATTTACAATAGCCAAGACGTGGAACCAACCTACATGCGCAGAAACTGATGATTGGATAAAGAAGATGTGGTATATATGCACAATGGAATACTACTCAGCCATAAAAAAAGACAAAATTGGCCCATTCACAGCAACGTGGATGGACCTTGAGGGTATTATGTTAAGCGAAATAAGCCAGTCAGAGAAAGACGAACTCTATATGACTCCACTCATAGGTGGAAGTTAGTATATTGATAAGGAGATCTGATCGGTGGTTACCAGGGAAAAGGGGGGGTGTGGGGAGGGCACAAAGGGGGAAGTGGTGTACCCACAACATGACTAACAATAATGTACAACTGAAATCTCACAAGGTTGTAATCTATCATAACATTAATAAAAAAAAAATTCTAAAAACTTATTTTCAAATTTGTACTGTAATGAACTGATAAGAAGTTGTTTGTGGTCAGCACCTATTTGCAGACCACACTTCTGAGTAGCACAGCACCAGAACAAGTTTGTCATTCTGTAGCCAGCAGTTAAGATGTGAAGGCTAGAAGAAATATTCTTCTCTTTGGTTGTTAAGGAGAAGCCACTTCAAAGCTCATGTCACAGAATCCAGGCTGAATTCCTGTAGGATTATTAATTCATAAAACCGTTTTGTTGTTAATACCAGTAAAACTTAATTAGTGCTCACTTTGCAGGAATGAGCCTTTTTTCAGTGGACTCAACAAGACATCACAATCCCCGTGTTGTGTCTATGTCCTTAAATTAGAAGTCTCTCTTTAATAGCTGTTTATTTGCTTATATGTTGATATGTGAAATGAAAATTTCAGTGAAGTTTAAATTTTACAGATTCATAAACATTTTGTCTCAGTCAATACTGCTATATTGTATCTGATACTTTTATGAAAATGTATTGATCATTTTGCATTTTTCTTTGTTTTAGTACGTTGATTATTTTGTTGTTTATATATCTAGCATGGTAGGAGGGTCATTACAAATGACAACTGGAGTTTGGGATCTGGGTGCACAAGGAGATATAAAACTGAAAGCAAAAGCCATTAAATTCAAGAAAATCTGTCTCAGCTTCCACTGGTGAATTCTAGCCAGATTTGGTGTTAATTTTAATGCTTGCCAACACCTTGATCTTCAAGTCATTTTGTTTTAGAGATCTAGAAGTATATACTAAATTAAGCTCTGTTGGGTATGACTTTGTATGCTCAGGACAAGCTCTGTTAATCTGTTATCCCTGACTTGGGCAGTTTGAATGAGCCAGATCCCTCCTGTGTTTGAGCTAGTCTACTTTTTTATACAGATTAATTTAGGAAGTACTTTTAACCTTCATAGTATCACCAGATATTCTACTGACAATGTATAAAGTGCTAGAAAATCACTAGCCTGTATTTTGAAACACAAGAATATTTCTCAATTTACCATATTGAGATACTATCTCAGAAAAAGGGCAGCATTTTCATTAAATACATTTCTAAGTGGTTAATAATGTAAATTTCTTTTTCAGGATTTATGACTTATATTTTGGTTTAAGGGCAGCAGCAATCACTATTAACATGGAGTTAGCCAAAATGTAGAGAGTTTCAGAATAACAAATTGTGTGTGTGTGTCACAGTGTGTATATAGACAGAGATACAGCGTTATGCATGTATGTTTATAGATGTAATTAACAGGCAATAGTGAAGTTTTAAAAGAACTGCATGTTCATATTTCGTTATGGATATATTTGCAGATAAGTGGATCAGTCCTTCCAAAACACTGATCAGTTCATTTTTATAACTGAACGTTTGTATATATAGATGAATAACCTAAAAATAAAAGAAGAGGGAAGTTATTACCAGCACAAACTCTTATTCCTTTTCTAGTATTTCCTACACTCTCATCATATCAATAAAGAACATAAGCATAGACAAAAGTTTGTGTCATACCTGCTTTTCAGAGGACTGAAACAGAAGTTTGACAATATTTAAGATTTATAAGTACAAGTGAACATTTTAAAGTAGATTAACACTGTGACTAGGAAAAATAGGTCAATTAGAAGTTCAGAAAATACATTTTTACTGAATTTAGTGAGTTTGGTAGGATCAGTCTGTTTTTCAGGGGTTAGAGTTTATGCCATTCAGTGAGGTGAGGAACACAGACATAGGCCCATCTTTGGGGTAAAGATCATAAATTGATTGTGAACATTTAAGGCACCTTTGACACATCTAAGTAAAGGTATTAAGGAAGCAATTGCATATACAGAACTCGTGGTCAGAAGAGAGGTCTAGTAGACTCGATTCTCTGCCCTCACTAAAGTGTATTTGAGGATGGGGAGAGGGCTTGTTGAAGATACTGCTTAAATCTTTCCTGCTGGTGATTAGAATGGTGCTGTTTTTAAGTGGAGAACATTAATGAGCTAAGCTATAGGGATGCTGAGGCAGAGAAAGTTATGTTGCAGACTGAGAAGAAAACTTTATTTCTATAAAATAATTTCTCTCTTTCTTTTTAAGTTATGCCTGGATTGTCATACATAAATATTGACTAGTTTATTTCCTTCATCCGTTTCTCTTACCAATTTGTAATCTTATGGATAAAGGTCTGATTCATAGGTGAATGCTATAATCTTTCTTTATTTCATAGCCATGAAGCTCATGACTGCCCTGGTGAATGTTGCCTTAAACCTCAGTATTCATCAGGATAATACACAGAGACAATATGAAGCTGAGAGAAATAAAATGATTGGGAAGAGGGCCAATGAAAGGTTGGAGTTACTGCTTCAGAAACGCAAAGAAGTAAGTTTTATGGTAACTGATATTCTCACGTCCTGTAAATCTGTAGTAAATATATATAATATTAGTTTTTTTATTCTTTGTAAAAAGGTTTATGTATATTTTTAAAATTTATTTTTTCAGTTATATTATTTGATCTCAGAGTTTTCAAATGAAACTAGAATGTTCACCCAGAGATTATCTGAGTGCTGTCTGATGGCACAACAATCCTACTTTTGAAAGAAGGTGGTCTGGGAGTTAGGTAACTCAGAAAGATTATCAGGCTGTGGGCTCAAAAAGCATGACAAATAGTAATGTCAGAACTGGGGGCTAGCAAAGCTCCATTTCCAGGAGAAAGCCAGAGACTACTTATTAGTTGATAATAAGGCATTATTCTGAATAAGATTGATCCTAGTTTTATGATAAAATTTTCTTACATGTCTTGAAAGTGATTTTAAACTAGGTTTTTAGTAGGTAACATTTTTATTCACCCAATTGGAAATAAAGTTTTAGATCTGCCATATTAGTCTTGGAAAAAGAATTTTAACTTGGAAACAGAATAATATCGCATTGCTACAAGTAAATTGCTTTCAATGAATAATGTGTTATAACAGGCAACCAGAAGCAACATACTTATGATTAAATTATTACCCATACTATATTAGCATCCTAGGGCTGCTATAACAGATACCACAAACTGAGTAGCTTTAAGAACAGAAATTTACTATCTCATAGTTCTATAGGCTACAAGTCAAAGATAACTCCAGTCTTCACATGGCCTTCTCCGTGTGTGTGTGTGTGTGTGTGTGTGTGTGTGTGTGTGAGTCTATCTATAAATTTCTCCTTTTTTTCAATAAAGACACCAGTCATATTGGATTTGGGACCCACCCTACTTCAGTCTAACCATCTTAACTAATTCCATCTGCCACAACCTATTTCCAAATAAGGTTTGAGGTACTAGGGGTTAGGACTTCAGCATATGAATTTTTTTTTTTTTTAAAGATTTTATTTTTTCCTTTTTCTCCCCAAAGCCCCCCGGTACATAGTTGTGTATTCTTCGTTGTGGGTTCCTCTAGTTGTGGCATGTGGGACGCTGCCTCAGCGTGGTCTGACGAGCAGTGCCATGTCCGCGCCCAGGATTCGAACCAACGAAACACTGGGCCGCCTGCAGCGGAGCGCGCGAACTTAACCACTCGGCCACGGGGCCAGCCCCAGCATATGAATTTTTGAGGAGCACAGTTCAATTCATAACATATACTATATTTAAAATATTACAGAAGTAAATTTTGGAACTGTGCTTCATTAAGTACTGCTATCCAAACTGTATGCCTCTTATAAATTAGTTAATTTTTATATAATAAACTTAGCAAAAGTAATTTTTAAAACTTATAGTAAGTTGCAGTAATTTGAATGATTTACTATAGAGGTATTCCTGAATTTATTTCACTAAAACCTGAAACAAGGCATATAGCAAAAGAATAAATCTGAAGGAATTTTATTGTCACAATTGAGTATGCAGTAAAAGCAAATATTTCACTATTACTGCAGAGCAAATTAGAATAAGAAATATCACCTTGAATGCAATTTTTTTTTTTCTTTTTCTGCAGGGGAAGATTCTCCCTAAGCTAACGTCTGTTGCCAATCTTCCTCCTTTTTTCTTCCTTTTTCGCCCCCAAAGCCCCAGTACATAGTTATGTATGTAATTTTTTATCAGGGCTTTTATTCCTTTGGGGGCAGTGAATAAACTCAAAGTCAACTCTGGTCAGTAGTGTTGCCTGAAATTTGTATCTTTGCTATAGTATTTTATTTTGTTGCTGCATTCCACCACTAATGGATAGGATCCTTGCTATCTTCAGTTATGCCTCCTATGTTGGGAACTCGCCCTACTCTGTTATGGGCTAATCAGATGCAGAGCAATATTTGGATCCTTTAGGTGGAATAGGAAGTTTCTTGTATAGTGGCAAATATGATAAGCAAGAATGCTCTGTTACCAAGAAAGGCAAAACCAAGCCAGGGAACTGATGTGGATAGAAGAGGTATAGGAACTGAGGTCTATACCCAAAGCCAATGATATTTAGGAGATAGGAATTGGACCATACTTAGCCAGTACCCCTCCTTGTTAGACATTGTGTAGTTTGTGTCGAGAGAGACAGAAAGAAAAGTTCAAAAGCCACTGTAGTAAAACTTTAGAAATGATGCGAGAAAACTGGTTTCAGACATCTGCTGTATTACAGGTGAGAAAAAGGAGTGATAATTACCCAGAATGAGAATAGTGAGGAGTTAAAAACAGAACTGTTCATTCCGAATAAAATAATCGCTGTTTTAATTTATGTATTTTATTTTTTTTTCATTTCAGCTACAAGAAAATCAAGATGAAATTGAAAATATGATGAACTCTATTTTTAAGGGTATATTTGTTCATAGATACCGGTAAGGGATTTAAAAAATCACTTAGATGATTATTAACTTAAATAATTTATTGCTTGTTAATCGTATCTAATTATAAAGATATATGACTCTAATTTTTTGTTTTCTTTTCTGTAAAACGGCTTTGGCTATAAAAGCTTAATAAATATCATGCTATTACTATGGAGGAAATCATACCACTGCCACACTGTTCTAAATTCAGAACATATGCTGTTAGAAGCATCCAATGTACTTTGATTTGTACTGATGAAATATTAGTTAATAAGATATCATTAATTTAATGTGTCCTTAATAGGATGTGATTTTCTTGATATTTGAGAATATTAAAATGCCCTGCTTCCTGCCTTGTGGTACTTATCTTGTTCCACGGTTGAATTGACCAACTGTCTTTTTAAAACACCTCTGTGAAGATGGGAGAAAAATGGACAGAAAAGGGCACCTCTGCAGATAATGCAACAACTCTATAACATCATTTTTTTTACCTTCAACTGTGCACATGAAAGTAGAAGCAAAGTATTTCCAAAGTATTTTTGTCATACTCCATTGCAGATGAGTTTAGTGTTTCTGTGAAACCTGTGAACTTTTAAACTATTAACCACGTTATTAAAGAGCATATTTCACAGAGAATTAACGAGTCCTATACATACATTTGTTACCTTCTTTTAATCAGGCATGATATGGTATGTTTAGGTAGATAGTCACAGGTAATAGAAGCAATGTGTTTAGACATATTTGAGACTTTAGTTGTCCAGGTTATTCAAAAAGTTAGTGAAAACAGGGAAATCGTTTCAAAAGAGAAAATGCAACTTTGATGTTTTAACTTAAACATTTTGTTTTAATTCAAGGTAAAAAAGGTCTTTTGAAATAAAGCCAAGGTCTTTACTTTGAGTATGGACTGTCTAATTGGAGTTTCACATCCTCTTTCTTGCTTAAACTATACATATAAGGAATTATTGACAAGTTTGTTTGAAAAACAAGAACTTCCATATACCTGCCAAGCAGTCTTTTTTTAAATTGTAACTTTATGCGTGTATAATTAACATAAAATAAACTGTAAATTTAAATGCATAATTTGATGAGTTTTGACATATATACGCTAGTAGAACTACCACAGGCAAGATAATGAATATATCCATCATACTCAAAAATTTTCTCATGCCACTTTGTAATTCCTCCCTACCTGCATTCCTGCCACTGTCCTCCCTTGGGCAGTTATTAATCTGGTAACTGATTTGTTTACACTTTCTAGAATTTTAGAGAAATAGAATCATACAATATGTACTCCTGACTTTTGTTACTGTTGTTGTTTTGGTCTGGCTTCTTTCACTAAGCAAAATTAGGGTTTTTCATTATTAAGACTGTTAACCGTAAGTTTTTCATAGATACCTTTTTTCAGGTTGAGGAAGTGTTTCTTCTATTCCTAGTTTTCTGAGACTTTTTATTAGGCATAAATGTTGGATTTTGTCAGATGCTTTTCTACATCTATTGAGATCATTATGCTGTTTTTCTTTTATAAGACTGTTAATGTGGTGAATTCAGTTGGTTGATTCTCAAATGTTAAACTCAACCTTAAATTCTTTAGTTAAAACACAGACACAACATACTGTCTTTTTAGGTATTGTTGGACATGATTTGCTGAAATTTCTCTAAGAATTTTTGCGTCTGTGTTCAAGAGGGATATATATCTTTTTTTATTTTATTAAATGTCTCTGACTACTTTTTGGTACCAGGGTAATGCTGGCTTTGTAGAATGAGTTGCAATATATTCTTTCCTCTTTAATTTTCTGGAAAAGTTTAATAGAGTATTATTTCTTCTTGAGATATAAATTATACCATTGGGGCCTAGAGCTTTCTTTGTAGGGATGTTTTTAACTACAAGTTAAATTTCTTTAGTAGAGATAAGACTGATCAATTTATGTCTTGAAAGAAAATATCTTCATCTAAGTTGTTGTGAATTCTCTTCAACAAGTTCAGCATAAAGTTGTTCATCGCTATCTCTCTGTCATCAGTGTGTCTAGAGCTAATCAATTGTGTTTATTTTTCTTAAATGAAATTTTGGTTACATTGAACTTCTCTATTGTTTTTCTGCTTTGTTTCATTGATTTCTACTCTTTTCTTTATTATTTCCTTTCTTCTGCTTACTTTGGGTTTCACTTCCTCTCTTCTTTAGTTTCTCAAGGTGGAAACTGAGATAATTGATTTGAGGCCTTTCTTTTTTTCTAATATAGTAATTTATTTCTATAAATTTCTCTCATTATTGCTTTAGCTATATCCTCTAAATCTGGATATTTCCATTTTCATTAAATTTAAAATACTTTCTAATTTCCCTTTTGACTTGTTTCTGTGACCCATGGATTATTTAGATGTGTGATATTTAGTTTGTAAATATCTGAGAACTTTCCAGATAACTTTCTGTTACTGATTTATAATTTAATTCCATTGTAGTCACACAACATACTTTATATGATTTGAATGCTTATAAACTTAGTGAAATTTGTTTTATGGCCCACAGTATAGTCTATCTTGATAAATGTTCTATTTGCTCAGAGAAAGAATATGTATTCTACTTTTGTTTTTATGTTAGTTAGGTCAAAATTGGTTGATAGTGTTGTTCGAGTCTTTTCTATCCTTATTGATTTTCTGTCTGTTCTAACAATTATCGAGAGAGATTTTATAGGAGTACTTTTTGTATTCTTGATACAAGTCTATTATCACATAAATGATTTGCAGTTTTTTTCTGCAGCTTTCTATTAATTTTCTTATTGATGCCTTTTGAGGAACAAAAGTTTTCAATTTGAATGAAGTAATTTATCAGTTTTTCTTCTCTGGTCATGCCTTTGGTGTCTTGTCTGTGAACATTTTGCCTAACTCTAAATTTTCTTCTGTTTTATTCTAGAGGGTTTAATCATTTCATCTTTTCGATTAAGGTATATGAACCTATTTTTTCTTTTTGCTGAGGAAGACTGCCCCTGAGCTCACATCCATGCCCATCTTCCTCTACTTTATAGTGGGACGCCTGCCACAGCATGGCTTCCCAAGCGGTGCCATGTCCGCACCCAGGATCCTAACCGGCAAACCCTGGGCTACTGAAGCAGAACATACACACTTAACTGCTGCACCACCAGGCCTGCCCCATGAACGTTTTTTTTAAGGATTGGTACCTGAGCTAACATATATTGCCAGTAGTCTATTTTTTTTTTCCCTTCTTCTCTCCAAAGCCCCCCAGTACGTAGTTGTATATTTCTAGTTGTAGGTCCTTTTGACTCTGCTATGCGGATGCCCCCTCAGCATGGCTTCATGAGCGGTGCTAGGTCCATGCCCAGGATCTGAACTGGTGAAACACTGGGCTGCAGAAGCAGAGTGCTAACTTAACCACTCAGCCACGGGACTGGCCCCTATGAACCATTCTTTTAAGTTAATTTTTGTGTATGATACAGTATAAGGGTATAAGTCCACTTTTTGCATATAGGTATTCATTTGTCCAAGCACCATTTGGTGAAAGACTATCCTTCTCCAATCAAATTGCCTTGGCGCTTTTGTTGAAAATTAAATGACCATAAATGCAAAGTTTTATTTTTGGATTTTCTAGTCTATCTATTCTTACATTCATACCACTCATATTGATTACAATAGTTTTAGTGTTTTTTTTTTCAAGCTTTATTGAGATATAATTGACATAACATATGTAGGTATAAGATGTACAACGTGATGATTTGATATTGTGAGATGACTACCACAATAAAGTTAACACCTCCATCACCTTACGTAATTACCTTTTTGTGTCTGTGTGGTGCTAACATTTAAGATTTACTCTGTTAGCAGCTTTCAAGTATGTCATATGGTATTGTTAACTGTAGTCACCATGCTGTTATTATTAGATCTCCAGAACTTGTTCATCTTATAACTGGAGGTTTATACTCTTTGACCAGCATCTCCCCATTTCCCCTACCCTCCAGCCTCTGGCAACCACCATTCCACTCATTCTACTCTGTATTTTGGCTTTTTTAGATTCCACATATAAGTGCGAACAGACAGTATTTGTCTTTTAGAGTAAGTTCTTAAAAGTAGATAGTGTTAAGTCCTCCTACTTTATTCTTTTTCAAAGTTGTGATTATTACAAGTCCTTTGCATTTCTGTATAAATTCTAGGATCAGCTTGTCAATTTTTACACAAAAACTTGCTGGAATTTTGATGGAGAATATAATGAATCTGTAGACTAATTTGGAGAGAATTGCCCTCTTAACAATATTGAATCTTCCAGTCTATAAATATAGATTGTTTCTCTATTTATTTAGGTACTCTTTAATTTCTATTAGCAACTTTTTATGATTTACAGTATACAAGTCTTATACTACTTTTGTTAAATTTATTTCTAAGTGTTTTCATTTTTTATGCTGTTGTAAATGTAATTGTTTTCTTAATTTCTGTTCTAGACTATTCTTTATTAATATATGAAAACACAGTTTTTTGTTACTGCAGAATTACAAAATATTTTCATTAGTTCTATAGTTTTTGGGTTGTTGGTGTGTTTTTTTTGTAGATTCTTTGGATTTTCTACATACAGGATCATGTCATCTGTAAATAAAGACAGTTTTAATTCTTTCTATGTCTTTAATTTCTGGGGTTTTTTTTTTGCCGTATTGTACTGTCTAAAATCTCTAGTACAGTATTTAAAAAAGTGGTGAGAGAAGATAGCTTTGCTTTGTTCCTGATCTTAAGAGGAAAACAATCTGTCTTTAAGATTAAATAGGATGTCATTAGGCATAAATTGTATGTTCATACCCTGTAGTAGGATGAGGAAATTTCCCTCTAGCATAATTTGTTGGGTGTTTTTATGATGATTGATTGACTTTTTTTTTTTTTTTCGTTTTGGCTGAAATGATTATACAGGCTTTTTCCTTTATTCTATTAATATAGTGTATTAATTCATTGATTTTCAGGTATTAGACCAATCTTGCATTCTGAGAAAAATTTCACATAGTTATTTATAATCCTTTTTATATGCTGCTGGATTCAGTTTGCTAATATTTTGTTAAGGATTTTTGTATTTTACTTTTATAAGGGGTAATACCTAGGTACTTGGTTGTTAATGCCATCAAGTCAATTCTGATTCCTAGCAACCCTGTGTACAGCAGAGCTGAACCCTGCCGGATTTTTGTTTTTGTTTTTGTTTTGTGCCATCCTCTCATCTTCTGGCGCTATATGACAATGTTCCACAGCTTCTTAGGATTTTCATGGCCAATTTTTTCAGAAGTCGGTGGCCGGATCCTTCTTCCTAGTCTGTCTCAGTCTGGAAGCTCCAGTAAAACCTGTCCACTGTGAGTGAACCTGCTGGTATTTGAAGTACCAGTGGTGTAGCTTTCGACATCTCAGCAACACACAGCTGCCACAGTATTACAACTGAGAGACAGGTGGTGTGATTCCCTGTCCAGGAAACAAACCCAGGCCTCAGCCCAGAGAGCATCAAATCTTAACCACTAGACCACTAATCTGGTTACTAGCCTCATAGAGTACACTGGGAACTGTTCCGTCTTGCTCTGTTTTTTGAAAGAGTTTGTGGAAGATTGGTATTATTTCTTCTTTATTAATTTGGTAGACTTTACCAGGGAAGCCCTTAAAGCCTAGGTTTTTCTTTGTGTGAAGGTTTTTAATTACTAATTAATGTTCTTATTATAGATCTACCCCAATTTTGTGTTTCTTGTTGATTCATTATGGTAATTTGTGTCACTCAAAAATGTGTCCATTTCATGTATATTGCAAATTTAATGGCGTAATGTTGTTCATGATATTTCCTTACAATCTTTTTTGTAGGATTGGCAGTGATGTCTCCTTACTCATTTCTGATTTTGTAATTTGTGTCTTTTCTATTTTTTGTCTTGGTCAGTCTAGCTAAAGATTTATCAGTTGTGTTAATCTTTTCAAAGAACTAACTTTTGGTTTCATTGACGTTCTCTATTTATGTGGTTTTTTATTTTGTTGATTTTTGCCTCAGTCTTTATTATTCCCATTCATCTGATTGCTTTAGTTTTAATTTGCTCATCTTTTACTTGTTTTCTGAGGTTTGGAGACTCAGACTATTGATTTTATATCCTCTTTCTTTTCTTATCTAGCATTTTATAAATTTCCCTCAAAGCATTGATTTAGTGACATACCATGACTCTTGATATGTTGTATTTTTGTTCAGTACAAAATATTTCTCTACTTTACTTGTGATTTCTGTTTTGACTCATGGGTTATTCTTTTGTTTAATTTCCAAATATTTGGAGGTTTTCCAAATTAATTTCTGTTGTTAATTTCTAATTTAATTCCATTGTGGGTAGTAAACAAACTTTGAGGGATTTCAGTCATTTTACATTTAATGGGACTTGTTTCTCACCCCAACTAATTGTATTATCAAAAAACAGTATTCCATGTGCTTATAAAAAGAATATACTATGCTGTTTTGTTATATTTTCCTAAGTTGACCTTTTTATCGTTATGAAGTGTCCCTTTCTAATATGATGTTTTTATCTTAAAGACTTTTTTGTCTGAAAATACCTCTCTAGCTCTTTTATGGTTATTTTTTGCATGGTATATCTTTTATCATCCTTTCACTTCAACCTATTTGTGTTTCTGAATATGAAATATGTCTCTTAGGGACAGTCTATAATTGGATCTTGTGTTATTATCTAGTCTAACAATATTTTTTTATGGTGACTCTAGGTATTAAAATATGAAGAATAAGTTATTTGAAACTTCATCCCATTAAGATGACTCAATTTCACAAAGATATCACATCTTTGCTCTAGTATAGCTCCACTTTCTTGTCCTTCCTTTGTGCTGTTATTGTGGTATATATTTTATCTGTGTTTCTTATTAACCCAACAATACTATGTTAACCATTATCAGTATATACAGTCTTATGACTTTAATGAAACTAAGAGGAGAAAAGAAATTTTATGCCATCCTCTATATTTACCCTCTTGTTAATATTTCCAGGACTCTTCATTTTCTCTGAAGGGTTCGCTGAGTTATTGTATAGTGTTAACTCCTTTCAGTTTGAAGGACTTCCTTTACCCTTTTTAAAGGCAAGTTTACTAGCAGCAAATTCTCTCAGTCCTTTTTTTTTTATCTGGAAACGTCATTATTTCAACTTCATTTTTGGAAGGTAGTTTTGCTGGGTATAGAATTCTTGGTAGACAGTTTTATTTTTTGCTTACGACACTTTCAGTGTTATTTTACCACCTACTGGACTTCATTCTTTCTGATTAAAAACCAGTAGTTAATCCAGTTGTTCCCCTGTACACTGAGTCAGTTTTTATTTTTCACTTTCAGGAGTTGTTTTTTTTTCCCTTTTTCTTTGGCTTTCGACAGTTTCCTTATTAGTGTCTAGGTGTAGACTTCTTTGTGTTTGTCCTACCATGATTTTGTTGGCCTTTTTGGGTCTGTAGATTAATATTTTTCATCAAATTTCAGAAGCTTTTAACCACTGATTCTTCAAATATTTTTTACCCATTTCTCTTTGTTTAGACTCCTTTAATGCATATGCTGCTATATGTGATACTGTTCTACAGGTTTCTTGAGCTTTGTTTCTCTCTCTTCAATTTTTTTATCTCTATTTTGTAGATCATTTCTAGTTACCTATCTTCGCATTCAGTGTTTCTTCTTCCAAGTCAAATATGCTCCTGAAACATGAGTTTTTTTATTTCAGTTATTGTAGTTTTTAGTTGGTCCTATTTTTATAGTTTTTATTTCTTTATCAGGATATACTGTTGGTTGAGTTCTTTAAATATGGTTTCTTTTAATCCATTGATTATATTTATTGGATCTGATTTAAATATTTTGCTAAATTTAACAGCTGGGCCCACCCAAAGATAGTTTCTTTTGACTGTTTTAATTCCTGAGTATTGGCAATACTTTGTTTTACTGTGCATGTCTCATAATTTTTTTGTCAAAAACTACCCATTTAACGTAATATACTGTAGCAAATTTAATTCTTATTTCCTTGTCCCTGAAGTTTGTTGTGTTATTGGGTGTTTTGTTTTTTAATAATTTACTTGGATTTAATCTTAGGAATTTGTCTCTCCTGCTCTGTACGGTCACTGACGTCTCTGCTCAGTAGTTTTTGGGGGAATTTTTTTTTTTTGCATATTCCAAAGGGATTCCTGTTATGGCCACATGGTTTCATGGTCAACCAGTGACTGGTCAGAACTTTTAACAAAGCACCAATAAGGTTTCCACCCTCTGCAGATGGCTCTGAATGTGAATGAAGGAGAAGTACATTCAGAGTTCAAACAAATTTGAAGTCTGTCCTGGATTTTATTTTACATTGGCCCTGGCACTCTTGGGACTTTTTATTTGGTGCTTTCTGCACAGCCTCCCTGTCAGCCAGTGATGTGTGGAGAACATGATTCTGCTCAGGTTACTCTTGCATTTGCACACAACCTCCTAGCCAGCCATTTATCTGTGGGAAGCTTTGTCTAGTTACTCTATGACTCATTTCCAGGATCTCTCTGTTGTATTTTTGGCTAGTCCACCTATGTGCTTGGGCCAACCCAAGTGGGTCTGCAGCTTTCGGCCAGCAGGACTTTGGTCTTCCCCATTCATTTTGTTTAGAGTTTGCTCTTTTTTATTGGTATCTTCCCTGGATTTAGGTATTTAACACTGGGCTCCCAATCAAGTTAGCTCCTTCAGCATTAAAATTGGTGGTTTTCATGGGTGTCTCAGCTCTGTTAAGCCTACCACATCTGTTGCTCTGGGTTTTAGGATGTTTGAAGGGGTTAGTTTCATGCCAAAATGCCATAGGTTTCCACTGTTTCAACAAAAAGTTTAGCAGCTTTTTATGAATAGATGCATCTCACTTTTTTTGGTTGATTTTTCAGAAAACTGAAATGATCGTTTTTGTCTTTTTAGTTGTTTTGAGGGAAGAGAACTTTCCAACCAGTATAGTGTCCCATTGCCTCACCTTCATTTTTGAAAGGTATTTTCTCTTAGTTTGGAATTCTAAGTTGACATTCTTGTTTTTTTCAATACTTTAAAGGAATTGATCCACTACTTCTGGTTTGCCCTTGCTTCCAACTAAAAAGAAGTCTGCTGTCATTCTTATCGTGTATCCTTTGTAGTTAATTTATCTTTTTGTTCTGGTTGCATTTAAGATTTTTCTCTTTCCTACTAGTTTTGACCAATCTTGTTAGGATGTTCTTTGGTATTATTTTCTTCATGTTTCTTTTCTCTCTTCCGTGCTCTTCTTTAGCCTCTTGAACATACATATTTGCTATAACAACCGTTTTAATGTCCTAATTTACTAGTTTTATCATCTGTGTCATTTCTGGTTCTGTTTGTATTGATTGATTTTTCTCCTTACTATGGGTCATTTTCCTACTCCTTTGGATACCAAGCATTATGGGTTTTGCTTTGTTGGGTGTTAGGTAATTTTATATTCTTATAAATATTTGTCCAGTTTTTCTGGAACATAATTATGTGTGATCCTTTCAAGACTTGTTTTTAAGGTTTGTTAAGGGGACTAAAGCAACATTTAGTCTAAGGGTAATTTTCCTTCAGTACCAGGATAATACCATTCTTTGTACTCTACTTGATGCCCTGTGAATTACAAGCCTTTTCTGCTCTGGCTCATTGGGACATAGAGTATTCCCAGACCTTTGTTTACTCCAGAGATTGCTCTCTCTGCGTTTTCCATTTCTTCCCCAGCCTTGGTTGATTTGTTCATATGTATATGCTGTCTAGTACTGAGCTGAAGAGTAAATAGGGTCTTTCATCAGGTCTCCAGAGCTTGCTCACTCTGTGCGTCTCTTCACTCTGGTACTATGCCTTATAAAATCTAGCTATTTGTCCTCTGGAGTCCCAGATCTTTCCCCTCAACTCTGCCTAGGTTCCCCTGCCTATGCTGCTGCCTGGCAGGCAGCAATCTGGGGCAATCTTAAGGCTCACCTTATTTGTTATCCCTCTCTCACAGATTGTTGTCTTGCTCTGCCTAATATCCAACATCTAAAAAACATTATTTTATATATTTTGTGCAGTTTGTTTCAAGTGGGAGAATAAACCCTGTGCATCTTGGCTCAGCCACGCAAACTTGAGTGTAGAATCCATATTATTTTTTATGATTTTACCTTAATCTTCAACACCAAAATAATATAGCTTTTATTTTGGTGACTCACCTTCATCAAGTCTTGGCAAAGCTTTCAACCTATTAATCTCATAGAAACGACAATTCCTGAATTTCCTGCTGTTACCCTATTGATTTGTTTTCTGTTTAATCAGATCTTGCATAAACTAGTGTTAGATCTATCACACTTTACTTTCAATGCATTAAAATCTAACCTGGTCAAAACAGGTTTGCAAATATAGTTGAGTGTGTGACCAGCCTACCAAAGTGATCATGGATACCTATCGTTGAGTTTCCCGAAGTATCGCTTAATCCGCTTTATTAAGGGGAGATCTTACTGCATGTACATACTGGAAATAGAAGGTGCTATGCAGAGATGGCACTTCAGGTTGATGCTTTACATCTCACCTGCTCCCTCAGCTTCAAATAAAAATTGAATATTAATCTACACACTGCTAGATCTAGGTACTAGCTTATAGGAAATACGGAAAGAGAAGAGCATTTTGTCTGACTGAATCCTCTTGGTGTCATTTTAGTCCAGAATGTGGGAAATTGTACAGACCAAATGACCCAGTTCCTTCAAAAAATAAATGGCATATAGTAAGAACAAGTGGATATAAAAATGCAGTTTAAAATACTCTATATGAAAAAGATATACATAGATATGTATTTAGTGATCAAGATATACTTTAGACTGTTGAAGAGACAATTAGTGAATTAGAGTATAATACTGAGGAATTTATCCAGGTACAGTATAAAGGGTTAGAAGATATGGAACAACATTTCTGATACATGGGGGATAGTTTGAGAGGCTTCGTAAGTCCTTTATGTAGGATTTCAAAAGAAGAGAGAAATATTGGAAGGAAGTAGTGGTAATGAGAGAACTGCTATTTTTACAAAATTGGTTAAAAAAATATAATCTTCAGATTGGAAAGATTTATTGAGTGTTGAGTAGGTTAACAAAAATATTCTGCATCTAGATATAACCGTAGTCAAAATGCAAAAACGTCAAAGGTCAGTTCTGAGAAAGTCTTAAAAGCAGCTGAAATGAAACGACTGTTATTTTAGTGATGGTAAAAGAATTAAAAAATTATTAGGGCATAACAACAAATTTAATTAAAGAAGAGATAACAGAGGAAAGATTTCAGCAATTTTGAGGATGTGAAAAGTGGATGTCTTTTATTTTCTAGTTGAGTCTTTCATCTTTATACTACAGTGAAGCATTTCAGAATCACGTTTTCAAAGCTGTTTTTATATAATATCGTAATATGATTTGTTCTGAGCAAATTGTCTTTCTATTATTTTAATCTTCTTAGTTCCTAACATTTTATCTTTGACCTAACCTGTGGGTCAGGTTGATAGTTAATTAAAATATGAATATTAATTAAAGATATTTTTCTTCAAAAGTTAATGTATCCTTGACATTCAGCTTTTAATCTTATTTATGCCTAAAATTGTTAATAGTAAAATATCAAGCATAGTGCAGAGAGCCGTGTCACCTGCTCTATGTGAGACTCTTAGTGATGCAAGCCTGTCTATGTATTTTGTCACTATTTTCACAATGGATAATACAACAAAAATGAGATGAAAATATTTCCACTTTAATAAACTTATTACATTTCTAATATATTTTAAATAACTCTGGTCATCCTGAAACAATAAAATGAAAGATTTGGATTTAATTAGCAAACAGTGTTTCAGTTCTGTAGGTCTGCACTTAAACATTACCAGCTCTCAGAAGCCTTCCTTGCCCCCTTCTACACCCCTACATTATTTTACATACTTCTGTGTTTCCTATACTCCCCTTTACTAACATTTAACATGCTCTAAGATAATATGTGTTTTAATCATCTTTCTGAAAGTTATGATCTCTCTTCTCAAGTTCTTGTTCACAGTCTAATGAAGGATACAGTATGACTTTTCAGTAACTCGTTCAGCTGTTCCTTTCTCCCTTAGGCTATTTCAAAAAAAATTCTCTATAGTTCTGTTTTGAAAAACGTGATTTTTTTTTTAACCCTAATATTAGTGATAGAATTGGTTGCGATGTAAATTCATTGCATACTACAATTTAGACAGCAGACCTTCTTGGCACTCGTAATTTTTTCTCACTCCAGAGATCTCATCAGATTCCTTGTATGTGAGAGATAATTGTTAAGTGTTAAAACGTCCACATTAGCCAAGACTTATTCTCTGAAATTTATATTGCCGTCATTTTAATATAGTCAACTTCCTTACTGGGAAAGCATCTGTAAGGGTAGTGCAGGAAACATTTAATTAAAATTCACTAGAGTTAAATTTTATTTTGTTATAAGCAGAAAATAATTTTTAATTTTTACTGAAGTTTAATTGACATAAATATCCTGTTAGTTTCAGGTGGTTACCAGAGGGAGGAGAGTTGGGGTGGGGTGAAATAGCAGAAATAATTTGAGTTCTCTCTGCCAAGAAAGTAATCCTAAATGAAAACTTAAGTCCAGATATTAAATTTGTAAGGGTCCTGTCTCCTAAAAAAAAGATGTATTAACTGTGAAGATCAGTAAATTAGATAAGTTTTTCATAGAAATGAACATAATCATTCTTTTATACTGTAAAACAGAGTTAAAACAAAGGATTAATTTCCTGAGAATTATTCTTCTCTAGTTTTTCTTTTTCTTTCTTTGAGTTCGCAAGTAAAGAGTATCCTGACTTCATTTTTAGTTGTTCATGTCAAGGCCTCAATACCAGAATGTTATGAAAATTATTCCATCTTATAATTGTCTTATACCTTTCCTCTTGTCTTACTATTTTGTTCCCTGCTTTAATCTTTGCTGTGGAAACTTCCAAATACCTGAAGCTAAACATTACCTTTCTAAATGGAGGAGGCTATTGGAAATTGAGATTAAGAGTTTTAAAAGAAATTTAATATGAAAAGCAAGGATTGGAGGCCTCTTATGCACGAGAAAAATATCTGTATATCAAAAGATACATTGTGATCAAATCAGGGAATATTTAGAAACGCACTAATTTTTATTTTATACTTCATCTACTTAAATAGAAAGTAAGTTCCTAGAGGGGGCAAGAAAGCTGTATCTGGTAGTAAGAGCATGTGACAAGAATCATGAAAAAACTGAGACTTCACTGGAGCTTGAAAGAGTAATCAGGGTAGAATGAGGGCATTGCAGGCATAGGGGTGACCACAGACATAAAGATGCTGATGCACTCGAGCTGTTTGGACTAAAAAGAACTCATTTATGGATCAGGCTAGAAGAAGATTGGTTATGGCTAGATTGGTAGGGGCTTTTAATAATAATAAAAACTAATAATATTAGTTATCTTTTGCCAACAATTTACCCTAAACCTTGTCAGCGTAAAACAACAAACATATATTATCTCATAGTTTCAATGGGTCAGGAATTTGGGAGCGGCCTAGCTAGGTGGTTCTGGTCTAAGTTCTCTCATCAGATTTCAGTCAGGACTTTGGTTGATGCTGCAGTCATTTGAAGGCTTTACTGGAGTTGTAGTATCTGCTTCTAATATGGCTTACATGGCTGGTGGCAGAAGACCCCAGTGGAGTTCTCTATAGGGCCGCTAGAATGTCCTTGAGACATGGCAGTTGGCTCAGAGAGAGTGATCCAAGAAAGAGAACAAAGCAGAAGTCACAAGGTCTTCTGGACCTAGCCTTGGGAGTCAAAATTCATCATTTCGACCACAATATATTTGTTAGAAACAAGTTACTAAGTATACCCACATTCTAGAAAAGAGGAATTTTTCTCCACCAAAGGGAACTTTAACAAACAATTTGTGGACGTATTTTAATACCACCACATAGGAGCTCTAATTTTACTGTATAGTCTGTGATTACATGTTATAATTATGTGTAGAGAATAAATCTAGCAGGGTGGTATCAGCAGGCAAGTGGATTGGAGCTCTAGAACCCAAATAGGAGACAAATCACCTAGGAACTTTTAATAATAATAGAATAGGCTGTCTGACCACGCATAGTCAAATTGTAATTCTAGAAAGGATATTTGAATTTTTAAAGTTAAAGGGGGTGTGGTTAAACTGGCATCTGAAGTAAGAAAGGAATGGAATCCTAGGAACATAAGCTGTATCAAAATGTTAGTAGTGCATACTGAGAGGAGCTATGTTCCAAAAATGTACACTTTGAGGAATCTAATTGGCAAGACAAAAAGGCCTGAGAAATGAGGCTTAGACATAAAAATGATCATGAAAAAGATTTTGAACAAGGCTCTGTATTTTCTAGCCTTGGGAATTAGCCACCTATAATCTCAGTAACAGTAGTAATGGTTTGGTAATGGTGATACCTATGGTAGTGAATGGAAGAATGGTTGAGCTTTGTGTATATGTGAAGTTACCATATTTAGTAGTCATGATGGTTTTAATCAGCATACCATACCTATTCGTTTTTGTCCTCAGCCTGCTTTCCTGAGATTGTATAGTAAAACATTTAGCCTAGTTTCTGTTTCAGGATTGATTTTTGCAAGGGTAGTAATAGAGCAGAGAATGAGTATAATGGGTCTCTGGGGGATGACTACTTGCTAGGACTGAGAGAGCTAAAATGATAGGATTTGAGTGTTTTGTGGTTCTGTTTTGTTTTTGGAGGGGGACTGTTTTATTTTTACTATTATTATCTTTTGTTTTTATTTGGACAACCCAGTAGAAGACCAAGTATATGAACTTGCAGTTTATAGAGATGGAATCTTACAGTAAATAGTAGAACAATACCAAGTGTCCGGCAAGGATATGAAGCACTAATTTATGAGAAATTTGTTAATATTTCATAAAGCTGAAGATGTGTATTCCTTCTCACCCAGTAATTTCACTTCTAGGTATAAAAACTGTCTTACAGAGTTAGTTGACCATGTCTTACATCAGGTACACAGTAGTTGCAAGAAAAAATACTTACTTGCCTTACCACATGTGAAACCTTTTATTATTTCCAATCTTAAATGCTTTGTTTTTGTTGCCACTCACTAAATTTATTTCATAATGTGCTGATAGGTAGCAGTGCACTGTTTGAAAAACATTGCCCTAGGAAAACTCTCTCACATGTGCACAAGGAGACATGTACAGGAATGTTCATGGCATTCATTGTTAATAAAAGCAAAAACTTGGAAACAACCTAAATGTCTGCCAGTGAGAGAATGTATAAATAATTTGTAATATAACTATAGAAGGGAACAGTGAACATGAGTTGGAGTTGGAGCTATATGAATTAGTATGTATAAATTGCAAAATATAGTTTGTGGATAAAGCAAGGTGGAGAAGATACGTGCAGGATATTATTTATGTAAACTTTAAAATATGTAAAACAATACATATTTAACAAAGTTAAAGCATAAAGATACAGGTGGGAATGATAGTTATTGAATCAGGGATAGTCATTTACTTTGGGGGAGGGAATTCCAACAGAGGTACATAGAAAGTTTTAATTATAATATTTTATTTGTTAATTGAGCACTGGATACACAGATATTCATTATATTGTCCTCTATAACTTTGAAATTTTTTATATTTAGAAAAAAGAAAATATCCCTGAACCATTCATGTTCAAATATTATAAAGGTCTAAGAACATCCTTTCACAGCTCTAGTAAAGCTACTTTTATACTCTATTGCCTGTAAATATCTAGATTGATGATGCTTAATTAGTGAACATAATAGTAGCACAGCAGGTAAATAGGAGAGCCAGGGTTTGAACTCAGGATGTCTTGCTCTAGAGCCTGTACTATTAGCCTCTATGCTATAGAATCTCTCCATGAGGAAAAAATAGTAACAAAAAAGATAGGAAAGCTAAAGATTGTGATTGGTAGTATGGCTTTGAAAGAGAAAGTTTCTCACATTTTTATTTAATTAATTTATTTTCGGCTGTACATCATATTTCGAATTCTGTGTACATTACATCTTGTTCACCACCCGAAACCTAATTGTAGTCCATTTTTATTCTTAAGTAGTGACATGGTCTTAGAAGGAGCTGAGATTTATTAGAGCAGAGAATGAAATATTAGAATACTAGCACCCATTTTGTCACAAAAGTGCAAGTAAGAAAATTCCTTAATTAACATTAAGATTTCAGCTAAATTCTTACCAGATTAATTAATTAATTGACAGGTGATTGCCATGTGTAAATTGGAGAATTAAAAATTATATAAAATTTTAACTTATTCATGTATGGTAAATCAGAAACCTTGAAGATTAAGCTACAAAAGAAAGGGTTCACCTTATTATATTTAATATAATTTGTTAGGGTTTTTTTTAGCTAGAGCTAATAACCTGTTGAAAGATAAGGTAAAAATATTAACATTGTATTTGTTCCTGCCTCACAGATTTTAGAGTAGGAAAATCATTTCAGGAGGGTTGTATTGGATGCTTATGGTGAGGTGAAAAGGTTATCTTGGCATGGAAACCTGACTATTGGGGTTGGTTCTGCCACCACTTTGCAGTGTAGTCACCAAGATTGTTCCCATTGTGACTAAATGAATTATTCTTCTTCCCTGTGCAATTACTTCAAGATTTTGGATTTTGTAAACTGTCATACATTTTCAAATGATATTGGCTTTTCCAGTTTTGCCTCATAGATACTGACTTGTGTCTTGGTTATAAAAATTTTCTTTTAATTCATTAGATATATGCCAGCTTAGAAAGATTTACAGTTATTTAGAGAAACAATTTTTTGAGTTCTACATTATGGTATATTTGGTTGTTGGTACTCTGGTTTCCTCAGAAGATTTAACATGTTTGTTGACTCCATAATAGATGTGACACTTTCAGAAAGCTCCAAATGCCGTTAACTCGTCTTAATGAAAATAGAGCAATTGAGTCAAAATAAGATCATTTCCAGAAAGGTTTTTTTTTAAGCTTAGTATTATTAGTTTTTATTTTACAGAAGCCATATAAAAAACAGAAGATAGTCAAGTTGGAGGCCTTTGAGAGTGCAGATACAAATACAGTATTAGGAATGATATCAATATTTATTGCTTGCTGAAAATGAGTATAAAGTACATTCTAGCTTTGGATATTAATCAGAGGTTTGTCCCTCTCTCGTTTTTTTTCTTCCTTCTCTAGTGATGCTATTGCTGAGATTAGAGCCATTTGTATTGAAGAAATTGGAGTATGGATGAAAATGTATAGTGATGCCTTCCTAAATGACAGTTACCTAAAATACGTTGGCTGGACTCTTCATGACAGGGTAAGTTACTCTGTTCCAGGCTTTGATAGAAAATATGCTTGTCTCAATACTAGAATGCCAGGAATTAAGGTGGCAATAGTTGATTTTTAAAGAGTTGTAATATGAAAATTTAAGATGATACAGCTAAATAACTGTTCACTTAATGGCCATGATGAAACTTGAGACATTGGCCCATGTGTGAAAACCCCGTCTTACTTAGTTGTAATGCTGTCTTAAACCAAGATTGGCAACCTGGTACATCTAAAGTTTTAAGAGAATATAGTATCCCCAAAAGCTAATTATAATCTTTTTGTAGTTTGGAATCAAAAGAGATTCCTGTTTCTCTTAATATATAAAAATTAAATAAGCTTTCTTGTTTTGAACTCTCTAGGGTCATATCATAGTACAGTGTTTTATCAGAATTGGAAAGATTTGTTGGATTCTGGAATATTTGATCTAAAAATCTGTTTCTACTTCTACCCACTTAGAAAAGGCTCTGACTTTAAAAGGAATCCCACATTACTGAGTCCCGAATAAGTAATCCTCAAAATAACCAAGGGTGGGAATGATAAATTACTGAAACTTTTATATTGAGTGGCCTGACTTTCTTTAAGTTGATTGCCAGATGTTCACAAATATAGAAATAAGGCAAATTTGCTAATATTCTCAGACTTATTTTCTATATTTTACCATTATCGGCCTTTAGAGTATTTACTTTTTTAAATAGCACTATGCTGAGTATTATCAAAGATATTTTGAAAACCACAAAATTACATAAATTATAATAAAATGTCCCAAGGGAATTTTACAGGCCATTTTTGCTATAAGAGAGAGTTCAGAGTGTAGGAAGACCATCACAAGTTGGTTGCTCAACTTCACTATTACTAATTTTTAATTGATGATTAAAAGGAGCTCTTTCTCTTCCACTTCATTTGAAGGAACATCCAATTAGTACATAGTGAATTTTTGTTTTTAATATTTATCTTCCCTAACAATTAAAATCCTTTTCCTTTTCTCCACATTAATAAATCCCAAGCTTGTTTCTTTTTTTTTTTTTTTTTGGTCTAATCCTCATGTGAAATTGGGGACCTTCACATCTAAGCCTCATCTCAGGCTTATCCAATTAAATTTTACTACAGTGTGAGAGAATATAGAATTATACAATGAGCCCTCATGCATGCATAAACACACTGCTAAATCCAACAAGACAAACTTTTTAGTAGGAACAAATTTAAAGTCCTGCATTTTTATTCCCCATACTACCACACCAGTTTTTTTCCTCCCCCTACATTCCCAACAGAATATTCTACTGATTTTAAATAGCAATAACAATTACTAGTTTTAACAGAAGTTTTATATCATCACAGATTCTGAGAAAAATACCTATTTCATGTGGCTTACCAAAAGATAAACAACCATCATCTTAAAATAAATCATTAAAGTGTGTGTGTTTGTAGAAATCCTGTGTCCAGGTAAAGGGAATAGCAGATTTCTCTTGTACATTGTTGGTAAAATCATACAAGGAGTACTGTTTTCAGTAGAATAATTTTGTAAACCTCTCTACAATCTCCAATTACTTTATTTAGAAAAGAATGTAAATATTAAATAATACCTTCTAAACTTTCCTTTTTGTCACTCGCACTCTAATCTCCTTGTACTTTTTTCTCTGAGGACTGTAGTCATATGCTTTTTCTCATTTTAGTCATCTGGTTGAAACTGCTCATTCTATGGGCCGTGGCCTCTGCCTTCGGATTCATCCTGTACCTTTTCAAATGAGCTGATAAAATTCCTGTGTTTTTTTTTTTTTAAGATTACATTTTAATTATCAATTGCATTTTTCTTCCAGTTTCATTGAGATATAATTCACATATAACATTGTATTAGTTTGAGGTGTACAATTTTATGATTTGATATGCCTTCTGTCTTGATTTTAGAATTTTAGAGGTTATAACCTAGTCTACCATCCTAAAGAAGACAAACTTATTTTTATAATACTGCCAATTTATATATGTTTTATTTTATTGTGGTCAGTTGAAGATTAGTTCTGTCATTGAGGGTGACACAGAATAGGTCTGATTTAAATAGAGCTAAGGTAATTCCTGTGTTCTGAGCTAAATATTTTAATCTCTTTTTGTATTTATGCTCATGACATTAGATTGCCTTTCTCTGTCTTTTCCAGTTTGTCAGTATTGCTCTATACTGTTTTTGCTTTTAGCTTATGTGTACAATTATTCATCTACTTTCTTGCATACAGTTGATTCCTCATATCACAATCTCTGTAGTGCTTGGATGGGATCTGTTTTCGCTTAGTCCACCTCATGTCCCCTTCTTTGTGTTGACTCATCTTATATCTGTTTCTCTTCAGTTGAGCAAAAACCGTTTTAGCTCTGTATATGTCAAGCAAATGATGTCTCTTGCCTATGACCAGAAGTAGAAATTTGAACATTTTTGCCCACTGCATCTCAATATCAGAGTTGCCAAAGAAAACACAACACAGTCAAGCACTAGATGGAACAATGCTTTACTCACAGAGAGAAGGGACAGAGCAAGATCAGCTTCAGTAGTAGATGTGGGTCCCCCATGACCAGAAGGTCCCTCCCAGCAGTCAACAGAGGCAGTTGCCCTACATGCACCCTTCTGATGCCACAGAACTAATGACTCTGTACCCTCCCCTCAGGGAACAGATTTTGTAGTGGAGTTGGCCAGGTGATGACGCACATGCTTAAGCAGAACAAAAGAACACACATTAAGTCTGAAATAGAAAAGATATTCCCACACAAAGCAATAAATTCAGCATAGGCTGTGAGGGCACTTATCTCTTGATATGGAGGTGTTCCAAGCCCAAGGCCCATTCTTATGCATCCAAGTTGGGGGTCAAAAGAGTGCCTTTCTGGGCCAGCCCCAGTGATCTAGTAGTTAACTTTGGAGTGCTCCACTTCAGCAGCCGGGATTCAGTTCCCAAGCACAGACCTACACCACTCATCTGTTGGTGGCCATGCTGTGGTGGCAGCTCACATATGAAAAACAAAATAGAGGAAGATTGGCAGCGAATGTTGGTTCAGGGCGAATCTTCCTCAGCAAAAAGAGGAAGATTGACAACTGACATTAGCTCAGGGCAAATCTTCCTCAGCAGAAAAATAGAAGAAAGAAAAAAAAAGGCTACCTTTACTAACAGTCTACCCTCCAACCCTTCTCAGCCAATGAAGTGGCAGATAAAACATTTAAAATCCTGTAGGACCATCACCCACCCCAAACTTGGAGGTGGAACTGGGTCCAGCAGGGTTCCTGAACAACCTCTGTGTATGTGTATTGCTCATAGAGCCTCCTTGTTGTTTGGAGACAACACTTTACCAAGGTCATTGGAAGAGGCAGACCCAGGAGGACAATCAGGCCTCCCTGGAGGATGGTCTTCAACCAGGAACGCCAAGTATCTGGATTCAGCCAACTAAAGAGGTCAAAAAGTGAACCTGGGAGGACTGTGAATGTAAGCTGATAACCATCCCACCTAAGCGTGGATATTCACCAGCTCAGTTTTTAAATTCCCTAAATTGTTGATACATACACAGCAAGAAATGCTGGCAGTAACACAAACGCCACCCTTTCTGCCAGCAGATAATCAAGGGCTATTTGGTTATCTATTACCACCTTGACTAGTGAATTTAGTGAGTCTCGTTGCTTTTGGATGGCTTGGGCAGTAGCATTAGCTATTTCTGCCATGGTTAGAGACAGATTGTATACCATTTTTTTCTAGGGCCTATATACCTATGCCTGGTATTAGAATTTGGACCGCAGAATGAAACCAGTAGTTAGTTTTTCTCCCAGGAGGATACTCTGAGCCATTCTGTGATATGTTAGCAAAGTGGGTCCTTTCCAGCCCTCTGTGTGGTTGCTGACATGAACAGTGAGCCCTAGAACTCTGAGGCAACAAAATTCTTCCCCTGGAGGCAGATGTTCTGTGGCACGTTGGGGTCTACAGAGAAATACGTAAGCCAGAGGGTTGCAGGTGACACTTGTCAGGGTTTTGTTCTCACAATGCTGACTAGTTCAGTTATATTTAGTGTCAGCCTGCTTTGCCGCGTGGTTGCAGAGAGAGAAAAGTTATATGTGGGATGTCAAAATCTGAAATGTCAATATAGATCAGTAGTAACCATTCTTATATGGGGGTCTTTTTCTGTCACATTGTAGGTAATATTAAAGCAGGAGACTCCAGAGCATGCCTGCGTCTGGACCTATATGGAAGGAGTCACTTGGTGATTTGATCCATTGATAGCTTGAGGAAAGTCTGAGTAGTTGTGTATCAGCCAGACCATTACAATGGGAGTGTGGGACAAGAGGAACTTCATTCTGGGATGACAAATCCAGCATTGTTTGTTTGCCTCCTCTTACTATGGCTATACTGATTTTTATCAGGGTGGTATTGTACCAGGCACAGCAGAAGATTTTGTAGGAATGAGAAGAGGAAGGATTAATGTTCCTAACTCTGTCCCACTCCATGAACCTCCTGAGGCCAGAGAGGCTCTGGCCTCCTACTTGGGGTGCTGGCTGCCAAGGTATTGCAACCCAGACTGCCTGTCCCCATGCTGATGCTGCTACCTTTGTGGGCACCCAGTGCCCTTGTTGCTTGACCTAGACATTTTGGCCTTAGTTAGCCAGTCCAGGAAAGCAGGTCACATCCTGCACGAACTCAGCATATCTAATAATGTCACCCACCTGATTGGAAAGATCAGATGTTCCTTGGTACTCCTTGATTTCATCTCCCACCCTTGTGGTATCCCATAGGAGGGAGGTTCCCAGGGGAAGCATCACATCCAGAGTAGAGTCAGGGGGCCCTGTCCAGGGTGCTGTGGCAGCCGGAACCATAAACTACCCCAGAGATGTGTACTCCAAGGGGCAAAAAGAAAAAGAATGATTGGTATCCTGAGATTGGGATTTTGCAGGCACAGCCTAAACACATGACTGCCTAGTCCACTCCCATTCAAGCTTGATATTTCTGAACATGCACTGCAATGCTCTTTCCCTTGCACTGGAGTGCAGTGTTTAGTAGCTAATACAGCCCTAGTCAGATGGTGGTTCCAATCTACTAGCAGACTGTCTTGGTGTCCTTTCTTTAGTTTAGTCTTTTAGTTGTTGTGTAAGTTAGCCATTCATTTGTTTGATGGCTCCATTGGCATGCAGGCGATAGAGTGCAGAGAAAGTTCATCATATTTCATGAGAGCATTCCCATTGTTGTCTTCTCTGGGCAGTGAATGATGTTCCTTGGTCAGAGTGAAGTCCCGTGGGGTATCCAAAAATATGACATAAGTTTTGTTCAAGGGCCACTATGGTAGTTTCAGCATCCACATGCCAGACTAGCATAGCAATATCATAGCCTGAGTAGGTGTTAAGGGCAGTGAGGCATCATTTGTGCCACATCAGGAGTCTGCCAGACTCAAGCAGGTCCCCGCTCCTTAGTTAATGTGTCTCAATTCTCCTCTCTGGATGATTTGAGTACGTTGATAAGAATCACAAGAGTTCCATTTATGTTTTTATTTTAACAGGTCCTTTGCTGTTAGTATCCATATGAGTGATCTATTTTTTCTCCCCAGGCAGCAAGCTCCTGCAATAGTTCTTTTCCCCATACAGAGGTTCCCTTAATGGTCTAGTCTTTTTGTTTCCATTCTCCTGATCAGATGGCTAGGTCATTGGCAACAGCCCATGAGTTAGTGAATATGTATCAAGGCATAGTGGTAAGAGTTGCTGGTGTGGCCATCACCACATCTTGGAGCTTAGCCCATTGGTTGGAAGTCTACATCTAGTCTCCGTCAAAAGATGGCCATGCATTGTCTGGATGACATCTGCAACCCAGCAGACCCCATCTGCCTTTAGTTTCACAGAGATGTCAGTAAATTGTGAAATACTGTCAGCAGGCACATCTTTGAATCTTAGGCCCCAAGTTGCCCCAGGAGGGGCTAAAGCATCCCCTAATGGTTGTTTGGGCCTTATTTGGTAAGCTGGCTATTTCCTTATGGAGTCTACTGGTCCCTTGGGATTCTGGCCAGGCCTGATCTTGGATGCACCATTTCCATTTTATGATTGAGCTTTTTGAACCTTTCCAGTTTTTTTGGTAAGCTTTGTTATTACCCAAGTGAGAATGAGCAGTTGAGGTGGCACCATCACATGTGGCACTCCAGCCATAAGATGCTCCATCTCCACCAGTGCCCGATAGCAAGCAAGGAAATGTCATTCATAAGGGATGTCCTTGGCGGCAGCTTCTGGAAGTTTGTGGGTCTAGAATCCAAGAAGCCAATGCACACCAGTAGTAGTTTCCTTTTGCCACGGACTCTAATCAGTGTGTGGGAGGGTTGGGGAAACCTGCAGTTCCATCAGGCTTGCAGGCTTCGAAGGTCCCAAAAGCTGTGCCTGGACCACAGCTCATTGAACAACTTGCAAACCCTGCTGCTATATTAAAGGGCCCCACTTAAAATTGGCTGCTTTGCAGGTCTCCTTGATTAAAGGGACCAAGAGAGCACCCAGGTGGGACAGATGCTGTTTCCATTATGCAAAGAGGCCCACTAGCTGTTGGACCTCCTTTTTATTAGCGGTTGCTGCCAGGGCCTGTGGGTTTTATTTGATCGTCTCTGGAATACTTTTTGGCTTTTTGCCAAAGTAGCCCCTAGGAATTGCACCTGCTGTGCCAGGCTTGGACTTTATCTGGATTTATAGTCAAATTGGCACTAATCATTTTGTCAGTGACTTGTGTGCAGCACTGTAGCCATGTTTTTCCGTTGGCCCTGTTATTAGGATGTCATTAATGTAATGGATGACTAAAATTTCTTGTGGACTTGGGCTGTTAAGTATCAACCCCTTCCACAGTGGCATATTGCAGAGGAATTTAGATATCCCTGCAAAAGTACAGTAAAGTATATTCCAGGCTGTTCCATGTAAACACAAATTGGTCCTGATCCTCATTCTGCAAAGGGATTGAGTAAAAGGCATTAGCCAGCTCAGTAACTGTGTACTAGTTTCCCATATGGATTGCCACTGTCTCAGTGATGACGATAATATCAGGGACTGCTGGGGCCAAAGCTAGGGCTTCCACGTTTAACCTGTGGTAGTTGTCAACCCCCCAAGCTCTAGAGTCCTTCCTGACTGGCCAGACAGGGCTATTAAGTTGTGATAGGGTGGTTATCAGTACCTCTGCTTGTTTTGTCTTGAATTGACAAAATAATGTGTATCCATCACCCCACCCCACCCCCGCCCCGGCATAGATTCAGTATATTTGTTGAACACTGTTTCATGGTTTGGGCAACTCTAGAGTTCACCAAGACTGCACCTGGCCCATTAGGCTTCAGTTTATCCTTCTGCATACCCCTTGAGGTGATGATGGTGTTCTGCACTGCACTCAGCCAAAATGTTAATGCCTATTATGTACTCCATGGTGGGAACCACGATCATCGGCACCTGAATGGTCCAAAGGATCCCATCCCTAAACACATGTGAACTTGTCCCTCATGGGTAACTACATCCTCCCAAAAACCATCCAAAGCCACTGTTTTAATCCTACCCCTTTGGGGACCTGAGAGTATTATCATATGGGCATCAGTATCTAGGAGCTCCATAAAAGTCTGAATCCCCCCACCCCCACCCCCGCTGCTTTCCCTTCTATCCTGACAGGGACGTATGGCCTCTGGTCCCCAGTGGGGACCCAAAAACCTTCACCTCATCCCTAACTGTAGTAATTAACCCTATACATTTGAGTCTGCAATGCATCTTCATCAAACAGATGCCCCAACCATGCTGCATGAGATACACCTGGCAGATATCCATGTCTGTCCTTCAGTTTTCCTGTTTCACTTTCAGAAAGGACTTCATTTCAACAGTTTTGTTTTTATCAGTGGTTTTGCATTGGATGAAAACAGGTCTTATTTGAGGCCTGCAAGCAACTGGGTCAGGTGAATTTTCCTGCATGAAACCCCTTTACTTCTCTCAGATGTCATTTGTAACCCCTGAGACACCATGGGAGTTGGGGGTGGCATGGGAGCACAAAGGCATCCAAGAGGTAGAATATAGTTTCCCTGCTTTTTTTGGGACCCACTTCACGTTTCCACCCTCATCCATTGCACCAGTTCATCCCTGTAAATAAGGAGATTATCAATATCCTCTTTATTCCCCTGTGACCAGGGGGAGGCCAGCACCTCAGTCAGTCTCTCACCACCACCCATCCCTAGAGCTAGCACCACTCTCTCAATGGGGCTGACTAGTCCTTTTGTTTCCAGCATGCCATGGTCTATTCTGTTGGCTCCTCTGTATCTCTTGGTAAGGAAGTGTTCCAGGCCCAAGGCGCATTCTCATGAGGCCACGTGGAGGTTAGAAGACTGCATACACAAAACTGCCTTTCCCAGCAGTACATAACAATGTCCCTCAAGACCACTCCTTCTCTTCGTACCAAATAAAATAAAGAAAAGAAAAAGGGATACAAGGAAACTTTTGGAGGTGATGGATATGTTTATTGCCTTGACTGTAATAGTATCATGCATGAACACATATGTCCAAACTCATCAAATGTTTTTTTGTATATCAGTTATGTCTCAATAAAACTGTTAAAAAAATTTATTCGTTCTCTTATTCCCTTGACCCCTGCTACATACAGACACATCTACTCCTTGACAGGACACCTGAATTTGGTTAATTTTAAGTCTTTCACATTATTCCCATTGAAGCATTTATATTATATGTATGCGTTTTAATAACAATCAGTATTTTCTCCTAGAAACATGAATTATTGTCCCTTAAAAAATACAACTCTTTATTAAATCAGGCCACTGTGCTGCATAATACTGTTTATAGCTCTTAACATTTTTTTCCAAAAGTAATGTTGCAAAAATATTGATAGGTTAAAGAGTCTCTGACAAATATGCACAGCCCCTTCCCTTAACAAATTGTTTTATCTTTCTATGTTTCTTTTCTGTTTTCATGTATTTATATAGTTATTCATTCAAAAATTATTTATTGCAGTGATTATGTGTTAAGCACTGTGTTAAACAGTATTTAGATTTGAATAAGATTTTGTGTAATGGGAGAACAGTCAAGCATTTAGGTACGGTAATGGGAGTATCTTCAGAGTATAGTAGAGCAGTTATCAAAAAGGCAACTGGAGTCTTCCTCTAGCTAAGTTATTTTGCAGTTTTCTAAGTATTTTTATGGGTACGACTTTATTTAATTAAGTTCCTGTAATGTAGGCAGGGCATGTTATAGGTGAAGAACAAAGACTTGAAAGGAGAAGTAGTTGATTAGGAGGCCACTCTGGGCAAAATGAAGCTAAAGCTTGATTAGTGTCTTTGCTCTACCAATAATTTGCTGTGTGAACTTGGATAGATAGAGTAATTTCATCTTTTTTGGCCTTATTTTCAAATCTCTAGTTGGAGAGCAGTAAGGAAACTACTTTCATGCAATCTCTGGGATTGTGATTTTTACAATGGAACAGCTGTTCTTAGTCTTTTGCTCACCCATTGTTGATCTCTTGTAATTGTGTGATACTTGTTGGCTTTCCACTTGTCTTGCCTCCAGGAATACCATGTCCTGTGGGCCATCTCCATAGATCCCCTGGGCTGCCCTTCCACCTTGCTGCCCATTATAATTATTATGCCCCCCTTGCATCTCATAGGTAGGTGATGGTACCTTGTCTCTGCTATTCTGTTTGAGTATCTGCTACTGCCAATCCTAGCCTACAGAACGCAGTCACTCTGGAGCTTCTCAGTAATGCCTCTGCCCCTATCGCCAATCTTTTCCTGATTGCCATGGTAAACAGTATTCTCTGGACCCTCCTGAGGAACATACTCAGCTGAGAGGTCTTCTGAGCTTATGTAAGAGATCCTTTCTGGAATGCTTACACTTTCCTGTGTCTCTAATGTCTGCCACAATGATTCTGGCATCTGTTTCATTTAGTATGCACCATTGCTTTTTCCAAGAGCCATCCAGCAATGTGTTAGGCCATTTCCAGGGGCCCTCAACAAGGCCTTAAATCTTGAGTTAACAGAAAGTTCCCCATAGCCAAAAATTCTCCCATATTCTGTTTTATATTCCCACTCCCCTGTCCACTACTCTCAGAACCCACTCCCTAGCCTATCCTGGTTCTTTCTGGTTCAGATTGGCCCATCCTGCAGCACTTGTAACATGTAATCTGTCTCCTCCCTTAGCTGACCCAGTACTTCCCCATTTGGACCATGCTGAGATTTGACCTTGGTCTGGTGGCCACAAGGGAAGGTTGGTGTAGATCATGAGGAGGGCTACTAGCATTGTCAAGGCACTGCTTCACTTGAGGCTTCCATATAGTCTTGGGGGTGGGGGGACAGATGGGACATGCTATCCTCTAACGAGGGGACATGAGCCTTATTTTCAGGCCCATGAGTTCTTGGGAAACTTGGAGTTCAAGGTTCTCAACTGCATCCACCCAGATATTCTTTAGACTTGTACATTTTTCCTCTATGGTCCTGATTTTGACTTAGGAGACTTGCCTGGGATGCAGAGTCTCTTAAATTCTGCCACCCTTAAAATTGGGTCCTAGGCCTAGTCTTCAGTATGATCAGCTCTTTATCTACAAAAGATAAGGTTCTTTAAATGTTGCAAAAGAGGTAACACTTGCTTTAAACTGGTAATTAATTAGCCTGTCATTTTCTCTCTTTGGTATCTCAGTGACACTTAGTCACCCAGTTCCATAGTCCTTATAGTTACCATTCACCCTGCTCCTTCAAATGCTAGGCATTTTGTATAAGCTAAGTGTGTGTCCCCTTTTACCCACAGGTGAAATAGCAAATGGCTGCTATCCTATTTCAGAGACTATCAGTACTTCACCTACCACCAGTAATTGGGTCCTTCCTCATAGTAATCCATCCTTCAAATGATCCAACCCCAGAATCCCATCATTAAAGTCTTCTTTCTAGGACCATGCTTGGTACCAACTGTTTAGGTGACATTCCATAGAAGCCAAGCCTGAGTCAGATTTTTGTGCTAGTGATGCACTGAGGTTTATACTCTGAAGAGAAGCCTATAAGAAAATGAGGAAAATAGGATAAAGCAGGAAATACACTAACAGAAACATGGTTTCAGGAGAAGTCTTCTTTTAGCACGCTCTCACAAGGAACTTTGAAGAATAATTTGCACCTCAGAGGTTGTCCTACCCTGAGGCAAGGAGGTTGGGCTGTTTTACCCTATATCATTCCATGCTGGCCGTGGACCTCAGCCTGGAGGAAGGAAAGGATGTGCACAGGAGAGGCAAGGTAGAGCATGACCTCCCAGGACTCTCTATGCCAGGTGGAGCTATGAGACATTAGCTGTCAACACAGGAGTAAGTGGGAAGATTAATTAGCCTTTTCTGTTAGGATACGGGACCTGGACCTGGCATCAACAGCATCTGCTAAGGTATCTCACGTGCTAAAGACTTTACCAAGAAACATCATCTTATTCAGTGGTGTGCTAGAGCTACCTTGAATCAGCTTGCAAGAGAGTGATTGTGCACATCCCTTTGCAAATACAAGTTCAGTAACATCAATTGGTAGCTTGAAATTGGCCATGGAGGAAGTATTTATTTTCCAGAAATCTGCAAATGCAACATTTCAGGGCGCCATCCCCCAGAGCTGGTTAAAACTTTTCCCAGCATACCTCTGTATTTAATCCTTACAACAACCTTCTGAAGTTAGTATCACTATTTTATAAATGAGAAAACTGAGTATCAGAGTGATTAACATACTTGCTATCTCTCATGTAGCTAATAAGCTATAGAATTGGAAATAAAATTCAGTTTTGTCTGATTCCAGAACTTGAGCTTCTACTGTTACAGCACATTGCTTCTTTTTCGACATAGAAACTTCAGTCTGCTTTGAATCTTTTGAGAGAGTTGGCTAAATTTCTAGATGATCCTGAATGTACTTTGATCACCAACATCTTCTACTCCAAGTAATGACTTTATTAAAGATATTCCACGAGTAAATAGCAGCCCCAGGACACTTCACTCTATTATTTTGCCTTTGATTTAAACATTTGCTCGTTATCTGTTTTCCTAACTGCCCTTTTTGGAATGTTAAAGGCATCCAGTAAATATTTGTTAAATGAATAAACAATAACTTCAATATGAAATTAGGTTTTCCTGCAGGATTATTCAGTAACATGAAGGACATATTAGCATACCCTTCTCTATTTAAAATCATAGGTTAAAAATCCTCTCAAAGTGCTACAGTGTAACATGGGAAATACTCCATGTTGAATCAGAATTGATACATGTTTGAAAAGGTTGTAGCTTACTCTCAAGTAACTAAGGGGTTTTCACTGCGTTTTTAATCAAATATAAGTGCAACACAGACTACACAATTGCTCAGTTCCACCCTATGTTGAATTGCAGTATGAAGTAAATGGTTGAATGGTTAAACTGAAAATTACTTTAGTCTTCATATAGACTTGAAAATCTTTCCAACCTTTTTGACATGGAATTGATCACGTCTATTGTGTTTTTATTTGTATTTCTGCAGCAAGGAGAAGTCAGGCTGAAGTGTTTGAAAGCTCTACAGAGTTTATATACCAATAGAGAATTATTCCCCAAACTGGAGCTATTCACAAACCGATTCAAGGTAAGCATTAAGAATGCTTAGCTTATTTTATTTTTCACTTTAAAAATGCTAGTTATGGATAGTTTCACAAATGATATTAAGCCAAGTGTTTAGTTCATATTCTTTACTGCATATTCTTTAAACCCATATTAAATATATGAATGGATCTCTGCTTTACAAAAGTTATTACCAACATGAGTTCTTTATTGCCTTTAACAGAAGGTTCTCCTGCTTAAAAGATTTTATTTATATACAGCTTGTGATTATATTAATTTTGCAAGTTAAGATTTCTTTGTCTCAGTGTTAGAGAATGCCAATTGATGAGAAAGATTTTAGATTATGAATATTTATATTAATATCTCCTTTGTGTAAGTAAAGCTATGATGATACGATTTCAAGGGTAAAGCTTTTCATTTAATCTATTGTTAGTCTTGCATTTACTCGCCAAAGAACATTACTTTAGCTTTCTCCCAACTTATTTTCTGCTCCTGGTTGGTTTGATTTGTAACTTTTTTTCAGGATCGCATTGTATCAATGACACTTGATAAGGAATATGATGTTGCTGTGGAAGCTATTCGATTGGTTACTCTGATACTTCAGTAAGTATAATATTTGTTAATATTTTAATTTAATCTGTTGATATTTTAATGTCTTTTTCTCAGCATTATTGATATACTTCACATGTATAACCCTAATAAATATTCTCATCACTTTAGGTTCTGCTTTTACATTTTAAGGTTAGGTTTGAAATAAAATGTTTTGTTTTTCTCTCTGTTCGTTTTTTATTTTGACTATTGTGTTTCCACCAAATAAAAGTTCTTTTATGCAGTCCAGAAGAAATATCAGTTAAGAAACATACTTTTTGATTTAAGAAAAAGAGAGAGAGAAGGTTTCAAAGGGGATAGGTTTGTCAGATGGGCTTCCTTATAATTGTATAAAAGTAGGAGAAAGGAAATAAGGCATTTAAATTGTGTCAATATGATAGAGGTTTTTAAATAGTGATAGTAAGTTTTATCTGTAGAGCTTTGACTAAAAACTAGGAAGAATCTGTGTGAGAGAATGTAGATCTTAGCAAAGTCATTACAAATCCTCCCATCCCTACTTTGTGATGTCACATCCATCATGTACCAGATATCATCTTTGCCAGGGTCTTTTATGGTTTTGATGTCTTTTTACCTCTTTTTGCTCTGGTACTTTACTCTTTCTTATTATGGCTTTATAATATAGTATATGTTACATGTTATACATATGGCCTTCTCTTATTGGATGATTCCTTTTTCTTTACCTTTCTTTTTAAAATCCACTTAGCTCCTTGTGGATTTTTTTTCTTCTATATGAATTTTTAAAGTACATTTGTCTATTTCCTCAAAAACTTTGGCTGGGATTTTAAATATTAGAACTGCATTTAATTTTATGATAAAATTTAGGAGAGAATGGAATTCTTTACAGTTATATATTATTTATGCATGAAAATGATGCATTTCTTTATTAAAATCTCATTGGGTCTTTTATGTAAGGTTTAAATTTTTTCACAGAGGTGTTTACATTATTTATTAGGTTAATTCTTAATTACTTTATGGTTTTGTTGTCATGTGATTTGTATTTAGCATTTTTGTTGCTGAGGAAGAGAAACCTTTAATTTTTATGTTGGTCTTATATGTGCAACCTATTAGAACTCTTATGCATTCTGATGTTTTGTTGATTCTCTGGGTTTACTATGTAGCTTATATCGTCTGCAAACAATTTCAGTGTTGTCTCCTCTGTTCCTAACCTTAAAACTTTTGTTTCATTCTCTTGTCTAATTATGTTAACCAGTACTTTTAGCGCTATAAAAGTATCAATGATGGCACATTGTTTTTGTTTTTGTCTTTAGAAGGCATCTAAAGTTCTCTGTTTCTGTGATTTCTGAAATAGGTGTTTTTTTCTTTGATGAGGAAGATTGGCCCTGAGCTGATATCTGTTGCCAATCTTCCTCTTTTTGCTTGAAGATTGTCCCTGATCTAATGTCTGTGCCAGTCTTCCTCTGTTTTTTATGTGGGACACTCTCACAGCATGGCTTGATGAGTGGTGTGTAGGTCCACACCCGGGAGCCAAACCTGCAAACTCTGGGCAGCCAAAGTGCAGTGTGCAAACTTATATGCCACTGGGCCAGCCCCTGAGATAGGTTTTTGATACGTGATAAAAAGTTCCTTTGTTCTGAGTTTTCTGGGATTTTCTTTTCGTACATTGATGAGCCTGAATCAAATTGATAGATTTGTCTAATGTCAAACCACCCTTGCATTTCTAGAATAAATCCTATTTGAACATGATATATTTGGTTTTACTTTATTTTACTTAAATGCAATGTTATTTTTACTATCTTATTTAGGATTTTCACATGTGTGTTCATGTATAAATTTGACATTTTTTTCTTGTCTATTATCCAACGTTGAAATCAAAGTTATAGTCTCTTTATGAAATACCTTCTATAGTTTCTCACCTTTTTTCTTTACTGAGACAAATATTCTGTGACAGAGATTAGTTCTTCCTTGAAATCTTGGGAGAATTCTCTTGTTAAAACCGTATCAATTTTGAATTTCTCTTGAGGAAAAGGTCTTTACTATTTCTGCTTCCTTCGTGGTTATCTATCTAAATTAGCTTTTGTTTCTTATTGTGCTAATTTCGGCTTTTTGTAAATTTTTTTAGTATAGCAATTTCATCACAGTTTTCGAATTTATTATTTTATAGTGCATATTTTTATTACTTCAACATCTCAGCTGTTTCTTTTGTTAATTCCTATTTTTCATCTTCTATTTTATTTGTAAAAAAAAATTGTTTTTCTTGATCAGTCATGCTAGAAGTTTGTCCTTATTATTTTCAGAGAACGAGCTTGTTTTGGTTCCTTTTTTTGATGCTTTTTAATAGTCATATTTAAAGTAATAAAAATACCTTTAAGTACTACTTATTTTATTGGTCTCCTGAAAATTTGGACAGATAGTATTTTCATAAACAGTGATAAATATTTTTATTATGTTAATGATTTTCAGTTTAATTATAGGTTGTTCAATGGTATGTTTTTGTTCTCCCCAATTATATCAGGTTCTTTTAAACCATCCTTTCTATTTTATTGTATTATTTGAGAAGGTGTTCTGAGTGGTTGGGTCAATTTTCTAAATTTTCTAAGTATATGTAAAAACAAATGTAACTATGTTGTGTATATAGTTATGTGTTTAGATTCATTGTTTTGAGTTTATTTACTGTGTCATTCAAAATATCTATACCATTGCTTATTTTTTATCTACTTAAGAGGGATGTGTTAAAGTCTCCAAATACTGTTGTTGGTGTATCTTTCCTTATAAGTTGTTGCTTGGTATACTTCAGAGTATATAGATTGATAGATGTATTCCTGATGTCTTCATGAACACTTCTGATAGTGTTCATTTTATCCTTACATACCATTCTTTCTTGTTGTTTATGAAGAGATTTTTCCTTTTCAAATCTATTTTAAAATATTAGGCCCCTAGTTACATTTTTCTTGTAAATTTCACAAGCTTATTAATATGTTTCCCTTGAACAAAAAAGTACCCTGACATTCTCCCCACCCACCTGTTTCATTGGAATCATCTAGAGTTTAAGATCTGTGTTGTTAAGTATATACTTTTTTTTCTTGGTTCCTTTTTTTATTTAGTTTCAGTGCTTGCTCATTTAGATAGGAGTAAACTTTCCTTTGATATTTCCCTTATTTCCAGGGAAGACTAATTATCTCATAGACTCTCATAGAATCCATAGATTATCTTTTCCTGCTAGGAGAGTTTTCAAACTATCTGAGACCTTGTTTGGCAAAAATCCTATTTTCGTCATGAATTTAGAAGGTGGTTTGGCTGGTTTCAAAACTCTGTTCTTAAGGTTCTTTTCTGCATTTTGATTGGAGGAAATAAGAGCAGATCATGTCTTATTTAAGTGGTACAGTTATGGCCCTCCAGCTGTGTCAGATATCCTAATTCATTAGATACATTCATCCTCTCTGGATTTCTCAGAGAGCTCATCCCACTCTAGGTATTTGTGACTACACCTCCCAGAGTGGACAGTGCCTCCTCTGGCTATTTACTTTATGACGCAGCCCCTAGCTTTCAGGTTTCCTCTGTTGGAGTTGTTTGCCCTATGGGTAGTCTTGATGGGCAAAGTCCACTATTCAGGCTAGCTCCCTTTAAATATCCCATATTTGGCCTATAGGAAACAGACCATTTATGAACGAAGAAAGCATGGCTTACTCCCCTTATAGCCCTCTCTCAATCTACTACCATAGGTTGCTCTAGTCAGCTTTTCACATTAAGACTTTTTTAAGCCCTGCACCAAGAACCATTTCCTAAACCTCTTCATAATTGTAAGGAATGTTTATAAAGTTTTCATAGTGATTCTCTGAAACTTTGTGCTCCAGTTTGGCTTGGGGAGATGGTTTCAGAGTACCACAGTACTCTGACGTATTTCTTTTCTTTTTTTTTTTTCTTTTTTGCTGAAGAAGGTTTGCCCTGAGCTAACATCTCTTGCCAGTCTTCCCCTATTTTGTGTGTGGTCTGCAGCCACAGCATGACCACTCACAGATGAGTGGTATAGGCCTGCACCTGGGAACTGAACCCAGGCTGCTGAAGTGGACTGTACTGAACTTAACCAATAGGTAATTGGGGCTGACCCTCTGAATCTTTCTTTTGAAAGAAACCCTTTCTACCCATTGTATTGCTCAGTCTCCTAATTTCTGTTTACTTACTATTTTGGTGAGTAATGAGCTAAGGATCACAAAACTAGCTTTCCAGTTTCTTATAGCATTTGCATGAAATGATCTGGCCTTACTTTTCTTGGCTTGTGGGATCTCTACCAAAGCTTCCTGAAACAACAGATAAAGTCATATTTAACATCCTGTTACACTTCCTTTAAATCCTTTTTCTATCCATCTGGTAGTTCTCCTTTTGGTGTAGATTATTTACCTTTTACTTATGAGATGTCTTGTTAAATTTTTTTTCCTATAAGTTTAACTTTCTATTGAGGTTGTCAGCTAATTGAGCTAATGATATATAATTGGGTAAAGGGGTTAAAACTTAGGCGTTAGCCTTGTGCCCCTCCTCATAATTTTGGGGTATAAGTTGAGCATGAGCAGAGACATTTGTTCTTCAGGACAGAAAGCCTCTGTTTATTATAATTTGTAACTTTTCCCTGGCAGTCTTAAAAACTGTCTCCTTCATTTGTAATCTCATAACCCTCAGTATATGGAAGGGATATAGAGGGAGAGTTAGTTCATGAGCTAGCCAATTTGCCTATACCTATTGTTAATTTCCTGGTGCCTATTGGTTCCAGCACAACGCTGTTGTTAACCACTCACACTACCGCTGGCTACTGTTTTTGCTTCACAGAATTAGAACAGACATTGTTGAGAGGGAAAAGAAGTAATAGTTTAAAAAAATGCTTCTAGCCTATCTTCCATCTTTGATATCCAGCTCTTTTTCATTCACTGTGTTTCTCCCTTATACTGTGACGCAACCGCCTTCTGCAGCTGCAAACGTCACTCTAATTTTATGTTTATTTGACAGGTCCCTCAACCTCCTCCTAGCTTCTGAGGCATCTCCAGGATTGAAATTCTAGGGATTGAGTATATACCCCTACATCTTGTCAAGAACCTTTACAGCACAAGAATTCTATACTTCATTTAGTCATCATTAATCTATAATCATATCAGACATTTTTAAGCACGTTAATAGTCAGGAAATAGACTTCCCTTTTTTGGGAAAAAAAACTGCTTAAAGACACATTCCAACAAACTAAGAAAAGGCTCAAACTTTAATGCATGAATGGAAAGGTGGAAAAATTGTATTTAGTAAAGGAATAGTTGTGACTACTGAATCCATTTTATATAGAAAGAACGCTAAATAGTATTGTAAATGTAGTGATAAAATATAACTTAAAATAGACAATTCTAGAAAGAAGTTACATAGCATAATAATAATTTAACTGTCTGAAACAGGGACTAATATATTCCCAGTGCCTATCAACCACAATCTTACGCACATTTAAAGAACTTGAAATAATTTGAGCTATTATCTCAAGGTATTAATAGTCATTGTCTATGGGTGTATGTGGGAAAGATTGTGGACATTTTATTTTCTTGTTTTATTTGTATTTGCAGAGTTTTTTATAAGGGTTAGATGTCTCATAATTAAAGAGAAATATTACTTTCAAAGTAAGATTAAAAGGAGATGAAAATAAAGTCAATATGCCTTGAGCTTTTGTAATGAACTTTACAAAATATAAATAAAGGTAGAACTGAAAGTACTTGTTTTGGCTCAGATGTTACTTTCTGAATTTTTCAGTGGAAGTGAAGAAGCTCTTTCCAATGAAGACTGTGAAAATGTTTACCACTTGGTGTACTCAGCACATCGCCCTGTTGCTGTGGCAGCTGGAGAATTCCTTCACAAAAAGTGAGTGAATTATCTTTAAAACTAGGTTCCACTTCTGTGTTTTGTTTTGTTGTTTAAGCGTTAGTAGAAGAGAGTAATAGTGACTGAAAGCAGTGCTAGAAGTGGCCATTTCAAATTCTGTGGGCTGTAATATCCTCACAGCCTATGTGCACGTCATGAATCACAGCCCTGAGAATGATGTCCCCTGTGACATATCCTTTTCCCTGAAATCTAAAAGGATGGTTCTCAGCTAGGAGTGTGAGTGGAGATTGGGAGAGTGCATGAAGTTTATATAAGTTTCTCAAGATAAATTTGTAATCTAAAATCACCTTCAAAATGCCTTCCAACTTTTCATGTTCTTTTTCATTCTTTCTGTTGAGATGAAGATTATTTTAGTTGGTAATCCATAGTGATTCTGAAAATTATGTATACAGTTGTAGTTTAAATAAAGCAAAACTTCATCTGTTTTTTCAGACAAAGCATAGAGCTATTGAGAGTTTATGAATGTAATTAAACATACTTATGAAATATATTTTTGATCATGGTCTACTGTATATGTCCTATAATTTATTAGTAGATTAATTCTTTAATTAATTTATTTAATTAATTGGATTAGTAGGTTTAATTCTTAAAATGTAAACATATTCTTGTGTGTGATACCTTTTGCTTTGTTTTCAGTTTTTTGTTCATAGATTTAATTTAGTGACTTTGATCATTGGTGAGTGAACCCAGAAGTCCAGTACATGTAGTAATTTGTGATTATGCTATGCACAGATATAAATCATGCACTGGGCAACTGTTGTGCATGGATGATTAGCTTTAATAATGAGAAGGCCTGGCCCTTCATCCAACATCTGCATCAACAAACTGTTCTCTACTCAGTGGTACCTCTCAAAGTGGGAAAAGTTGTTTCTATGTAAAAATCTTTAAGAAGGAAGCTGGCTACTAGTGCATGCTGATAATGAAAGTGAGGCAGAAAGCCAAGATTTTCAAGCGTGACTTTTAAAATAATACATGGAATTTGCCAGTGACTCGGGCATCTATGGCTAATAGAATAGTGTTATTTCCATGTTTATCTTGAGGTGTCATAAATATCAAGAGTGTACTCTAGTCTTAACTTCCCTTACTTTTCCAGGACTATTATATTCTAATTAGTCTCTGTTCTCTACTTAACTTTTCAAAAAGCATTGTGTTTTTAGAAAGAATTGATTGCTTCCATAGTTTCAAAGAAAAAATAGACTAAAAAAGGTTGGTTCTCTACAGAATAGAGGCCATAAACTGGTAGCATTTGAGTCAGAAAGAGTCCTTGAATATATTTGATTTTATCCATATTGTATTTTTCTAAGTTTGAAATACTTGCCAATTCTTCTCTCTCTCTCTCTTTTTTTTTTTTTTTTTTTTTTTTTTTTTGTATGTTTTAAATGCTTACCTATTTTTCTCTCTCTCTTTTTTTTTTTTTTTTTTTTTTTTTTTTGAGGAAGATTGACCCTGAGCTAACGTCTGTTGCCAATCTTCCTCTTTTTGCTTGAGGAAGATTGTCACTGAGCTAACGTCTGTGCACATCTTCTCTGTTTTGTATTTGGGATGCCACCACAGCATGGCTTGATGAGCAGTGTGTAGGTCTACGCCCAGGATCCGAACCCGCACACCCCAGGCCACCAAAGTGGAGTGCATGAACTTGATCAATATGCCACTGGGCTATCCCCCCAAAATTTTTAAATTGTAATATTTTACATAAAAATCCACAAGTATAAGCCTCCATTATTTCTTATTTCTTTGTGAAAATGAAACCAATTCCTATACAAATGAAAGCTTCACTCAGTGAATTTGTTTTATGCCCCTGCCCTGGAGATATTCACAGTTTCAGAACTTTTGATTCTTAGTGGTATCTTTGAGCATTCCCCACCACTTAATATTGTGATCTTTTAAAATCTTAACAAGCTGTAGAGTAGCCCCAAGAATTCCATGATTAAGTTTTAAAAAAAAATGCATGTGTGTGCATACGTACATAGTCTGTTTTGTAGTCTAGTTTATGAGCTATACACAAGCTTAACCAAGCATCCAAAAAGTAGTAAAACATGTCTGAAATGAATATTTTAATGTTAGAAAAATTAAGCTAATTCCTTAGTACCTTATATTTATATTATATATAGTGAATGCAATTATCCAAATGTGTACATTTCAGTTATAAAGTAGCCGCATATTTTCCATTTGTTCCCCCCTCCAAAAGCCACCCGAATAAACACAGCTTTCTCTTAAACCAATCTGATAGCTATGCAGATGTAACTTTAAGATAATACTCTAGTCTTCTCCCTATGCCATATACTTTCCCTCACCCCCCCAAAAAAAATTTAACTTGTCTGTACTCATTTTCTGCTTGAGTTTGGTTTATTTTTATGTCGCATGAAATTATTCCTATTTTATTGTTATTTGGCCTCTTATCAGAGAATCCTACTGTGGCTTCTGTTTCTAAACTAGCACACTCTATATCCCCATCCCTAGTTGCTTGTTTTTCCTTATAACTCCTGAGAGAGTAATATTTATGTACTGTTTTTATCTTCATCTACTAGAGTGAGGGCTCAGTGAGAATAGAGATTTTCGTCTTTGTTTACTGTTACATCCCTTTTACCTGGAGCAATACTTGGGAATCAGACACCTTTAGCAGTCCTTAAATTTTGTTAGAATAAATCTTCTTGGCAAAGTAAAACTTTCAAGTCGTTTCTTTGCCATATTTTAGAAATTTTGTCACTAAGTGGTATTCTTGTAAACTTTATGTAATTTTACTCAATGTTCCTGGATTAGTAAGTACTATTTCTAGGTAATAGGCTAATATGCAGAAAAGTTGCAAGTATTGATTAAAAGTACATATTTCTATAATTTTTGATGAAACATTTGGTTCAATGCTATAATTATGTGACTATAAAGTCAATATTAAAGAAAATAGAACTCGGGGTCCGGCCCGGTGGCGCAGCGGTTAAGTTCACATGTTCCGCTTCAGTGGCCCGGGATTCACCAGTTTGGATCCTGGGTGCAGATATGGCACCGCTTGGCATGCCATGCTGTAGTAGGCGTCCCACATATAAAGTAGAGGAAGATGGGCATGGATGTTAGCTCAGGGCCGGACTTCCTCAGCTAAAAGAGGAGGATTGGCAGGAGTTAACTGAGGGCTAATCTTCCTCAAAAAAAAAAAAAGAAAAGAAAATAGAACTCTAAAATTATATGCTCTAGTATCTATCACATAGGATAAAAAGTATATTTTTCATAAATATTTGAACATTGATTAGTCATCAATTAAAGAAGTTTTCTTTTCCACTTTATATATGGTTGAACTATATGAAACTGTTCAGATATAACTATTTTTTTGACCTATAAAAACATCTGTTACATACTTCTATTGAAAAAACTCAGTAAGCTGCTCTCTGATATTGTTTCTTTTTTTTTTTTTAAACACTGAAATAATTTGTGTAGTGAAGGAAAAGACTACAATTCATATCCATGTAAGTTTGTAATGCTCTTGTTTTGTTACTTGTCTCCAGGCTGTTTAGCAGACATGACCCACAAGCAGAAGAAGCATTAGCAAAGAGGAGGGGAAGGAACAGTCCAAATGGGAACCTCATTAGGATGCTGGTTCTTTTCTTTCTTGAAAGTGAGGTAAATTTTTAACATAACTCTTTATTTTGTTTTTTGTATTAGATTATACGTTAAATAAAATCGTCATTTAATTCATTGTAATTAGGTGATATTTTTCAATCAAATGAAAACAAGCCAGTTCCTTACAAAACTGCCTTCATGGATTGCCTGCTTATGGAATCAGTATGCCTTTCGTGGGAGTATATATGCAGATGTGGATCAACACTGAATATAGACTAGCAATTTAAAAAATGTTACAGTATTGCAATACTGCATACTTTTTTTGTTGTTGCTTTTTATTTTTCTTGAATTTTGCCCATAGCTTTTAAATTATATTATTTAAACAGTTTGTGAAAAGTTGTCAAGCTGTTAAAACAATTAGTTCTCTCTTGTTTGAAAATTATGTAAGGAGGAAAAAATATATATAAATTTAAATGCTTTAATTAATAGTTGTACAAACTTCATAGCAGTAATTCCATGTGACATTTCCATGTCAGTTATCACTTAAACAATTTTGTAATTAACATTTATAATATATTCTCTCTCAGAATCTGTTTACGCAAGTGAACTTTGGTTTGCCCACTAAAATGCTCTTTGATATTAGAACTGTATTTCCTACTACTGGTATGACATTGGAGGAATGGTAAACTAATCCTGAAGAGCCCCTGCATGGAAAAGCTGCTTGGCTTAGAAATGAGTGGGAACAGAGTTGCAAAGAAAGTGGAGAAAATCTAGAGATTTAAGACTGTCAGTTTTACTTGGGAAAAAATATTTTTTGTTTGTGTTGAAGTTCTGGGAAGAAAAGAAACTTAAAAGAGTCTGTAACTACTCAAAGTTGAAAGTGCTGGAGAAACTGTAGGAATGAGACCTAAAGAGACAAACATGCAGTCTGTATGAAAATTAAAATCAGAAAGAAGTAAGAACTGAGTCAGTGGAATGAGTGGGGTTAGGGCAAAGTGGAACAGAAAAGTGGTGAAGGAGTTGCCCATATTTTTTAAGTGAATTGGCAATGAATAGAGAAGGAATAAAGTCAGAAACAAAACAAGCTGGAGAGTTGCATTTGAGTAAAGGATGTCTTTAAGAACAGTATTTTAAATATGTATACAAATTAAATGGGGATCTTGTTTAAAATGCCAGTTCTGATTCAGTAGCTCTGAGGTGGGGCCTGAGATGCTGCATTTTTCACAAGCTCTTTAGTGATGTTTATGCTTCTGGTCCAGGGACCACACTTTGCCTAGTGAGGTTTTAAATCATTATTTTCTTAACAAAGAAAGTGTGGATATATTATGGAGTAAAATATAAAATGCTTGTGAACGTTTAAGATAAAACACTAAATACTCAAATAAATATCACTCTTGGAATAGACCACTTCAAATTATACTCTTAGCTCCTTTAGGTTTTAAAGGAATGGGATTAAAAAGTATTATGCAACAATCAAGTACTATATGAAAATTTGACTTTAATAGCAACAACAATTCAGAAGTTGATAGGGATGAGAGACGCAAGTATTCTGAACTGCTGAAAAGTTTAGGGAATATGATGGTCTAGGCTGGTTGAACTTGATCATTAAGTGAAGGAAAACATTTTCGATCGCTGAAAACCCAAGGACTGACTGTTCTTTTTTGATAGAGTAAAAGGCACAAGTACTTAATTTTACCCAATTTCATCTTTTATTTAAAGCAGTAATTTGAAGTAATACACATTTGTGTTGCTGGGCTGTTTTCACATGGTATTACAGTAGTGCCCCCCATCCATGGTTTCACTTTTCTCAGTTACAGTTACCTGCAGTCAACCACAGTCCAGTAATACTAAATGGAAAATTTCAGAAATAAACAATTCATAGGTTTTTAATTTTGCAGTATTCTGATTAGCTTTATGAAATCTTGTGCCATCCCACCCAGGAGTTGAATCATCCCTTTGTCCTGTGTATCCATGCTGTATACCCTGCTTGCCCCTTAGTCACTTAGTAGCCATCTGGGTTATCAGATCAACTGTCTCTATATTGCAGTTCTTGTGTCAAGTAACTCTTATTTTACTTAATAATGGCCCCAAAGCACAAGAGTAGAGATGCTTGCAATTCAGATAAGCTGAAGAGAAGCTGTAAAGTGCTTCTTTTAAGTGAAAAGGGAAAAATTCACCACTTAATAAGGAAAGAAAAAAATCATATGCTGAGGTTGCTAAGATCTACAGTAACTTTTATTATAGTATAGTGTTATAGTTGTTCTATTTTATTATTAGTTATTGTTGTTAATCTCTTACTATGCCTAATTTATAAATTAAACTTTATTAGAGGTATATATGTATAGGAAAAAGCAGTATACATAGGATTCAGTAGTATCCGCAGTTTCAAGCATCCACTGGGGTCTTAGAGTGCATCCCCTGAGGATAAGGGGGGACTACTGTACTGTATTCCTTTGTTTGCTGCTGTTTACTAAAGTGTTACAAGACCATTAAAATATATTTCCTGGTTCTCTGTAGCATTCTTGTCAGCTGCAAAAGCAACTGCAAATCATGTTTAAAGATTTCTCGTTGATTCATGATCATAATATTGGCCTTTATGGTCTCTTGTGTTTCACAAGAAACATTCTTTGCTAAAATCTCTCTTCTCATCCTGTTACATTAATGTACACCCAGAGCTGAATGCTTATTAAAGCCATATTCTTATATTATGGTGGAATTCTAATTGTGTCTTGTTCTGAATTCCTCCTTGTTTTACTGTAACACATTAATTAGTAATATTTTAGTAATAGACTCATAAAAAGTTGAATTGAAAGAGACTTTAGAAATCATAAAGTAGAGTGAGTCCATCTTATAGATGAATTACCCACCAATTAACTAGGATCAACGGAACTGATTATCATACTTTCTTTGTTGTACTAGGATGTTAAATAGTTAACATTTTAGTAATAGAATTCTAAAGTGTTGACTTGAAAGAGGTTTACAGTCCATGGAGTAGTCCCCCTCTTTTATATATGAATTACAGGTGAAATAATGGAGATTAAATTAAGAGATCTGCCTAAACTAATTGTTAATTTTCTTTTCTTTTTGTACCAGAAAGTGACATTTTTAAGCCATCACAACCTTTATAGCAGTCATTGATTTCAGGTGACAAAATACCTAGTATATTTTAGATGCATCCCAAATGGTAGGATTAATGGTACTTGAATGCAGTGAGTCCAGATTTCCGTAAAGGTAGTGTGACCATAGAATTTACTGTACAAACTGTGATGCTTTTCAAAGTGACAAGAATGCTCTTAATAGTTCCTCCAAAGCAATAAGCATAACCCAGAACATTTCTGGACAATCTAGAGGTATGGCCACCCTCCTTCCAGGCATATGGAATGATGAGGCTAGATATGACAGTCAGTCATTTAGGACAGAAAATTAACACACATATTATTGATATATCCAGGAAATCTCAGGAATCTCATTCATTGTGCATGAATGATAACTTTGTTTGTTTTTATATGTTCTTCAAGATTCGCCAATGACTGGCTCTATTTCAGCAGAGAATAAAACCCAATATACAAGTATTTAGAAATTTTAGACTAACTTGGGTTGATAGCAATCATGCACCACATAATGGTGTTTCAGTCAACAACAGACCACATACATGACAGTATACACACACACACACACACACACACACATACATACATAAATGGTCCCATAAGATGAGTACGATATAGCCTAGGTGTGCAGTGTAGGGTATACCATCTAGGTTTGTGTAAGTGCACTCTTATGATGTTTGCACAATGACAAAACGTCTAATAATGCAGGTCTCAGAATGTATGTATCCCTGTTGTTAAGCAGCACATGACTGTATTTGCATTGTAAATAACTTTTCATAAAAAGAATCAATGTGCGGTTCCATTACGCAGTGAACTCCTTTAGTGTATTTAACTTTTTGACAGAGAAGTTAGCAGGCAGAGAAAACTTCAGGTAAAATATTATGAGCAACCTTGAAGCCAATTAAAAATGAATGAGAATGCACCCAGAAAATTATAATTAAACAAAACCAGGAAAATGAGATTAGTTTGTCTTACATACAAGCTTAGAGGAAATCCTATAAATAAATTGTATTGAATAAAGCAGGGTAAAATCCACCTGGATACAAATATAATTTTGTGTATAAGTTTAATTTATATTTGTTATATATAATTTATAAACAAATTTTAGTATAGTTTTAATTATCCGTTTTGCTATATAGCAGCTTTTTATCAATTAATGAGTTACCTTTTTTGTTCATCTAATTCCTGAAGAGTACAAAGAATGCTTGTAGATACCTGATTTTCAGGCTGTTTGTATAAAATTATGGTACTTCTGTTTTTAGAAAATTCATTTTTGTTTTACTTTTAGGGTTCCAGATCCTTTTTAAACCCAGAGTATTTTTATAGCTATTGAGGATGCCTCAAGACCTTCTTTCTTATAGTTTCATCTTTCACTACCAGTAGAAGGTCCCTTGGTATAAAGTGTCTGAGAAGGTTTTAACCTTTTACCCTTACTGGCCACGTTAGAATTTTTTTTTCTCAAACATGGATTTACCTGGTATTCTTGTAGAGATTTGAGCCTAACAAGTTATGAGGCCATAACAAATGCCCCAAGACAGAAAGACTGTATCATCGACATTATGTCAAGCCAGTTCCTGACTGACCATGTTAAATTGATTATTGTTGCTAATCTTGGTGATTTGAAACTTTTAATCAGAAAATGAGCCAACACATTTTCATGTCCTTCTGCTATACACATTGAGTTTGAAACAACAGATTATTGGTGTTAACAGAATGGAGACTACCAAGCCACTACCTTATAGTCAGAAAGACAAGGGAATGGTCAAAGGTTAGCATCTACATTGAGAATATTGGCTACCACACAGAATATTTCTGAAACAATGACAACATGCCTGTGCTAAAATTCAGTATGCCTTGGTTCAAGGCATGGAATAGAAGTACAGTCATCCCTCAGTATCCGTGGGGGATTGGTTCCAGGACCCCCTGCGGATACCAAAATCCACCGATGCTCAAGTCCCTCATATGAAATGGCATAGTATTCGCATATCACTTATGCACATCCTCCCATATACTTTGTCATCTCCAGATTACTTGTACTTGTAATACCTAATGTAACATAAATGCTATGTATATAGATGTTATATTGTATTGTTTAGGGAGTAAGACAAGGAAAAAGAAGTCTGTACATGATCAGTACAGACACAACCATTGTAGGCCTTTTGATCCATGGTTGGTTGAGTCCGTAGATGCAGAACACGCAGATACAGAGGGCCAACTGTATATTACCTTAAGCCTCAAAGTGTGCCAGCAATTCATCCAACTGAAAACCTCATGCTAAGTAAATTAAGATGAAAGAGATATTGCCAGTTCACCAGAACAGTGAGGAATTTGTGGAAGCCATAAAGTAATTGACTATGAATTCCATTATAGTTAAGTAACCCATAGCTCCATATGAGGCAAAAATAGGGGGGAAATAAGGTTTTATGGTAGAAATCTGAAATATATCAAAGATCAGCAGAGGCTGATGAAAAAAGTGAGCTATAGATAGTACTTAAGGGGCTGCTGTTTAGCTGAGTTTATTCCTCATGTTAGAAATGTTAGTTCAGGCATTTGGGTTGTGGACATTGGTCTGAGAGGCAAAGTGGTGAATGAATGCTCCAGATAATTTATGGTCACTAAGAGGAAAGGAAACTTTTGCATTCAAAAGACAAAGTGCATGCCTACACATTAAAGGAACAGCTTACCTGATTATAGATTTCCTTTTTCCACTTACTGAACAGCCAAGGAAGCCAGGACCTTGCAGTCAGACTCAAGAAAGGGATTCTAGCTATCGATATTCTTGAATCTAGACTCATTAAGATATATGAACTGGCAACCAAGAATCACTGAATATCAATATCAATACCATGAAAAAGAAGCACAGAACCCAACATATTGATGAAATTTTTTGATTAATACCCCCAGATATAGGAAGAAGCTACTCTGAGAGAGGAAGGAGGATTCTTAGAAGTTAAAAACATGATTTTCAAAATTTATGGGTGAAGCACATCATTAAATGGCCTGAATGGACACAACCAAAAGATTGCCTGTAGTTTGAACCAAGGGATATTTTCAGAAAATAGTACAAAAGAAGAAAGAAATGAAAAGTATGAGAGAGAAATTAAGAGACAAGGAGTACAGAATCAGAATTTTTATTATATCATCTAGTAGGAGCTCTGTAATGAAACAGAGAGAATGGAGGCAAGGAACTAATCAAAAGACGTGCAGTTAGAATGTTTACTACCCATGCACCCTATGTTCAGAGTACTACCTGAGGATGTTTTCTAGCAAAATGAAAAATGGATATAATATAAAAGGAAAATAAGGAATATAGTAAACATTGGTGAGCAAAAATATCTGTAAAAACTTGTTCTAAGCCTAAATAATATGGCCGTGAAGCTTAAAGGCGAATATCAAAAAATTATTTTCAAAATTTAGAGGTTATAATGTTCATTGAATGAAGTAAATAAATGTGAAGATCTTGGTGATGGAAAAATACAAGTTAGAAAATAAAACTCTAATGGAAGCACAGATAAAACAAGAAAATGTCATCAGTAGAGCTCAGGGAATCAGGTGCAAAGAATATTTCCAATATCAGTAATCCCAATAAATGTAAATGGGTTAACATGCTTTATTAAAACGCACACATTGTCATTTACGGTTGAATTAAAGAAATGAAAATGTTATTTACAAACACACTTTAATCAAAATAACATGAGAAGTTTACAAATAAAAACAAGAATTAAACTGGATAAAGGCTGGATATAATTAAATGCTTACAAAAAGCTAAAGGGACGATATCATATAAGATAAACCAGAATTGAGTACCAAAAGCATTAAGAGGGACAGAGAAAGGATATTTTATATGTATAGGAGATATAATCCACCAAAAATATAATCGTGAACCTCTTATACCTGTTCTATAAACACGCTTAAACATGGACACATAGATAGGCATAAAAGCAAGTTTGTTCAACATAGGTTTTTTTTTTATTATGGTAAAATATATACGTAATGAAATTTACCATTTTAACTATTTTTTAACTGTACAGTTCATTGACATTAAGTACGTTCACATAGCTGTGCAACCATCACTGTCATTCACTGTTGGAATGATGTTACTAATGGTCTAGTAATAGTTTCCTAGGACATGTAAATTTGGAAAGTTTAAAGATGACTTGCTGCAAGTCTTTGCCCATGTTTTTTCCAAGCAGAGATGCTAATCAATATTTTCCACTCTTGCTTTGACAAAAATCATTGGGAGACTGTTTTTGTGTGTGTCTCTGTGTGTGGTTTTCCTGAAGCATTTCAGGAGCCAGAATGTGAGATTTGAAATGCAGTGGAAATGAAGTATAGAATTAAGGAAGTCAAATGAGACACAGCTTTAAATAAGTCATCAAAAAACACATTGAAGTTAAGAATAATGATAGAATTCAGAGTGAGGAAGAAAACCAGCTCACATGCCAGATGTGCCAAGATATTGGCAGACAACCAGTAGGTCTGGAAAGGTAACTTTTATACATTTTTGAGCCACTACTCGTGATGAGAAAACCATTTTCTCTCACAAGTACAAGCATATATAACTGAAATATGAGTTATATGAAATAGTACTTAATTTTCTATGTGCTATACACTCTTTTCTTCTATGTTTCATTTTTTGAAACTTTGGTCTCAGTGCATTAAATTGGTTTAACAACCAGTGAATGGGTTGCAATCTGTAGTTTGAAAAACACCCATCTAGAAGGTGGTTTAGCTGGATGTCATGAACCGAAAAGGTGGAAGAACTTTTATACGAGAGTGGCGAAGTTAATTGTAAGTAGCAGAAACAAGAACAAGGCCCACACCTTCTCTACTTAATTTCCCCGAAGAGCTTATTGGAGTAATATTCTTCACAGTTTAATGACTAACAAGTGGTAGAGAGTTTGATGTGAAGTGTTTGATGAGGAACTTGAGAGCGTTTGTTTGCTGTGAGATCATGGGTTCCAAAGAAAATTGTCAATAGTAATGAATAGCAAAAAGTGGGGGTGGGGTGGGATGATTAATGCATTGAGTTAAATGGAAATAAGAGTAGAAAAGAGGAGAGATGGAATAACTTAACATTTTGACCTTGACAAGATGACCAGGATGTAAATTAAGTCAGTCTGGTACCAAAGTTTCAAATGGAATTCTGAGAAAAAGTATTGATTTCCTTAAAAAAAAAAAAAAAGATTGTTTCAAAGACACAAACCTAGAGTAATTAAAAGTGAACTAGATCTAGTTTATAATTTCAGGAATTCTGTTAACTAGTTATACTCTCAGTTTCGTAGGAGATCCTTAACGTTACTACTATAAAAAAATTTGATTCTACATATTGCATCCCATTATTGACAGTGGAATACAAATATATATATTGTTCTCTAGGTGGCTCTTGGAAACGTTGTGATCAAGCCATTTTAATTATGAAGACGTGGTTTATTGACTCAAAATATTAGTAGTTTCTTCTAAATATTCTTCAGTTACACTTGATTTGTTATTTTTAGTTACACGAACATGCAGCCTACTTGGTGGACAGTTTATGGGAGAGCTCTCAAGAACTGTTGAAAGACTGGGAATGTATGACAGAGTTGCTATTAGAAGAACCTGTTCAAGGAGAGGAAGGTATAGTATTTTGACAAGTTGATTTACATACCGTTTTGGGTTTCTATTAATAATCATACCATGCTGTATAGATCACTTTTTAAAAATGAATATACGCTAGCATACTGTATGTCTTTTTGTAAAGAGAACAATTTGTTTCCTGTAACAAGTAAGGATATCTCAATAGTTTATAACATCTTTCCAGATTGACTGCTGCCATGCTACACAAGTTTTTTGCCATCCATATAAGTGTCATGTAATATTCAAAAAAGTTTTCTTTATCCTGATTTGAGTCACATAATACTGAATTACTTAATGTGAAAAAAAGAAAAGTGTATCCAGAATCTTTTTGCTGTATTTATATGGGAACTTGGAAACGCCTTTGACACTAAAGAATTTAATTAGAGCACAACCATCCCTTCTTTTGTGATATTTTCTTAAATATTAAAGTCAGGAAATCAAAAATAAAGTCAAATATTTCTAGCTCTTCCAGAAATAGGGAGAAATAATTGCTATATGATAAGTGAAGTATGTGTCTTACTATACTTTGCATGATAACATAAAAAGTAAAATGGATATGTATACTTAATAAAGCATTTGAAGTCTAAAAGCTTATATGAGTATTAGCTCCTTAAAACTAGAAATGCTTTTTCCTATATATGGCTTGTTTTTCAAACTAGCCCACGATAGTGCTTTAAAGAACTACTGTATTTCATTTAATCTATACAGCAGTCCTGGAATGTAGATGATACCTTGATGTAAGTGAGACTTGTGGTGAACAAACATGAACTTCAGAATCAAAAGAAATAGATTCAGATTTTTAACTCTTACTTTTTGTGGCTAATGTTCTCATATTTTCTGATCCTTAGCTTCCTTTTCTTTATAATATAGACATTATTTTCCTTTTATACATTATATAGTTGTTGTGAGGATTAAATGAGATAGTATACTATTGATTCCCTGTTCTGCTTCCCCTACTCTTCTGTGTGGTTCAACCCTTTGGCATGTAAGAGCAGAATGAGCCATCTCCTGCGATAGACTACCCAAACAGGTCATCAGGAGAATGACCATCCCCCAGTGTTCTTTCTAAGCAGTGATGGTAATTGGTGTTATCTACTCCAGTTTTGACAAAATTCAGTGAGAGAGAAAACAACTATGCCTCGTACCCCGATACACTCCAGTAAACTGGCCCAAATTGCTTCTTTTAAACTCAAAATATTTGCCTCATAACCACATTCTTAATCTGTAACACAAATCCTTCCCAAACGTTTCTCACACCTTCTTTCAATGTGGAGGTTATTATAGTGTTTGAATTCACCTCTGATTATTATTTACTTTATTTGCATGTTTGTTTGTTTTTTCTCTCATATCCTTGGTAAGAAGGTGGCCCTATTACTAAGTTGACAGGGCCTTCAGCTCACTAGATCAAACTCTCAACTGTACTCTGACTCCTTTCACTTTTGTGATCACAGAAATATGAATGTACATTCTATATTTTCTCCTGTTTAACTTCCTCATACATGTTCCTGCTAAGTTCACTGACATCATACTTTTTATTTCTAAGTAGTCTTAATATTTTCTCTAATGAAATCAATTCCCCTTCTAATCATTACTGTCCAATTAACACTTGAGCTAAGTACCCAGCATAGTATTTATTAGTGTGTTGCATCCATTTTCCTTCCCTTGCTTGTGGCTATAGAATCAGCAAATTATCAGAGCTTCTTGTTTATGATGGCGAGCCATTTTTCTTTTTATCACCTCATGCTGTATAAGGTTATTTCCAAGGAGAAGGGAGGCAGAGGATATAAATTCAGGCAAGAAGAGCCAGTGTAATAATGCTTTGGTAATGTTAACTTTTTACTCTCCTTTAAATAAGATGTGTAAGTCAGTAAATGGTAAATACTAACTCTGTCAGTCATCAAGGTGTTTAGATGGATTTACCTTGTTAAAATAACTATACACTACAGTCATGTGTTGTTTATTGACGGGGATGTGTTCTGAGAAATGCATTGTTAGGTAATTTTGTCATTTATGAACATCAGAGAGTGTACTTACACACACCTAGATAGTATAGCCTACTGCACACCTAGGCTGTATGGTGTTAATCTTATGGGACCACCATTATGTATGTGGTCCATCACTGACTGAAACGTCATGCAGCACATGACTGTCTTAGGTGTTTCATTGTGGTTTAGATTTACTTGATGTTGGGTTTAACTTCCAGTCAAGAGGTTGGTTTGGTTTGGCTTGGGTTTGATTGGTTTGATTTTAGCTGGAAAAGTGAGTTATAAAATCTGAAACATTTTTGAAGTGAAGCACAGTTTTAGGGTATGATTGAATCTGGGAACGCAAGCCTGGGAAAATTATGGATAAACAAGTGCAGAATCATATCTACATTATGACACAACTTTTTTCATACGCTTGTCTATTTGCGTACTGTGCCACATATAAGCTCTGGCTTGGAATAGCATCCAAATCAATTTTCTGCACTAGTATTTTGCTATATTTTATGATAACAAAATGCTACTAGTAACTTTTTTATTTTTAAGACTAAGTAGAAATTGTTATATTTTAGGTAGATGGAGTGTGATAGATATTCCAGTGGATGAAAGTCTAATTAGCAGTTGGAAGTAGAGGTCTAGAATTTGAGAAGACAGACACATTGTCAAAGACTACCAGTAGTAATTTTTTTTTTTTTTTTGAGGAAGATTAGTCCTGAGCTAACTACTGCCAATCTTCCTCTTTTTGTTGAGGAAGACTGGCCCTGAGCTAACATCCATGCCCATCTTTCTCTACTTTATACATGGGACGCCTACCACAGCGTGGCTTTTGCCAAGCGGTGCCATGTCTGCACCCGGGATCCGAACTGGCAAACCCCAGGCCGCCAAGAAGTGGAATGTGTGAACTTAACCGCTGCGCCACCAGGCCAGCCCCATACCAGTAGCAATTTAAATCACAGTAGTCTTAAGACTGCCTTCCTTGTAGTGTTTTTAAGGGACCAGAGGGGTTGTGTGTGTGTGTGTGTGTATTCTACAGCAAAATCAAATTGTTAGATAAATTTTTAGTATAATATGAGGGTCTGAGTAACAGGTAAGCTGGTAACAGCAAGACCATAACTAAGTCATTTAACTTCACTGAGTCTCAGCTGCTTTTTCTTTCTTTTTTTTTTTTTTTTGGTGAGGAAGAGTCACTCAGAGCTAACATCTGTTGTCATTCATGCTCTTTCTTTTGTTTTTTATTTTTTTGCTTGAGGAAGATTAGCCCCAAGCCAACATCTGTGCCAGTCTTCCTCCATTTTATATGTGGGGTGTCTCCACAGCATGACTGAGTGGAGCAGGTCTGTGCCTGGATCTGAACCTGTGAACCAGGGCCACTGAAGTGGAGCACTTGGAGCTTTAACCATTCAGCCACAGGCTGGCCCCCTCAGTTTCTTTATCTGTACAAAAAGGACCTTTGATCAGTTGATGGATGAAGTAAATGTGGATAAATGGAATTATTCAAAGTAGAGGATCATTAATTCATTTATAATTTAAAAACATTTATTGACCACCTTCTGCGTGCTAACTATTATACTAAGCACTGAGATCAGCTCACTGCCCACATGGAGCTTACCTTCTAGTAGCAAAGGCAGACCAAACCAAGTAAACAGTCAGAATAATTTTAAGAGTTAATTAGTGTGATGAATGATAAGCAGGAGTCCATCTTTAGTCTGAATCTTAAAAGGAAGATCTCTCTGAGGAGGCCACCTGTGAACTAAGAATCTAAACGATGAGGGGGCTAGCCATGGGAAGTGTCAAAAAAGCCATCTAGAGTAAGGAAACAGCAATTGCAGAGTATCTGAAGCATGAATGGTATTGTTATGTTCCAGGAGCTGCAGTAACTAGAGCATAGTGAGCTGGGGCACCAGATGGGATAGAGGCAAAGGCCAGGTGATGTACCACATTTTAGTTCATAAGTGGATTTATGTAGTTCATTCTAAGTGTAATAGGGAGCCATTGAAGGATTTTAAACAAGGAAACCATGTGATCCAGTTCATATTTTAAGAAAAAGGTTTTTGTATACATTGTTTGGAATAGGCAGAAGACCAGTTAGGTTGACTGTTGGAGCGGGCTCTATGGGAAACGATAATAAAAATGTAGAAGAGGAAGATGGATTATAAAGAAGGAAAGAGCTCATGGCTGAGTTTTAAAGATTGTAGATAGAAGACAAAAGCAGAAAGAGAAAGAGAGAGTGAAAGCTCCTGAGGCAAGCTTTAAAAAGGCTAAGAAATAGTTATATTCTGTAGAACCCCAGTAAAGAGAGTCGTGGTTAATAACATCACATACTGCAGAGGAGAAACAGGACTATGCAAAAATCATTAGCTTTAGTGATGATTTAGGTCATTGGTGACTTGTAAGCATTTCTTTTCACTGGTAGTAAGGAGAGAAGTCAGAGTTCAAAGTGATAAGAATAAAATCAATAGTAAATAAATTATGTACAAAGATATTTCTGAAGACTTAGAAGGTTCTGTAGTTATCTGGTAATTCATAGTATGAACAGCTACCCATTGATTCACCTATTGTGACTATTTTGCTCTTCTATGCAGCTTAAGGTTTGCTTTGCTTTCAGTTTTATTATTTGGTTTTGCTGTCATATCCCAAAAGGGATCTCAATTAAACTTCAGCTGTTTTGAGTTTACCTTTTCTAAATGGATGGTTTCAAATTATAAAGTAAATAACAAAATTGATGGCATTGGACACTGTGTAAGGTTTGGTGGGTTGTTCTTCAACACTAATATGGGTTTTAGTATATAGTAGGAGAATGTTTCCGTACTTGAGATGTTCTCTCTCTCTCACTTTCCATAGAACTATATTCTCTTCCTAAACAAAGAAAATGAGTTTAGTTCATAAACAGCCTTGTCATTCCTTTATCCCTAGCCAAATGTGAAAAATTATGAAATTCTAGAGTCAGTCATAAAAATAGAAAGTTAGTTGTTTTATTGAGTGGGAAGCTTTTTCGTATTATTAGGCATTGGATCAGGGAGTATAAATGGAAAAGCTGAGACTGTTCCATGTGGTTTTCCTAAGACAAGCTGAAATTCATGTATTTTTCCTAAGACAAAATGTTAAAACAAAGAATGATTGAATTAAGATGTACATAATACATATTCCTTTACAGGATAATTTTGGTACAGATTAAAGGACAAGATACTATGTCTTTGTTTGCCTTTTCATTGCTGTTGCCCCCAATTTATTTTAAAATAATCAATATAAACTTGTCAAGCTTAATCTTTTTTAAAAAACGTATACCTAGTTTTGTCTCTAGTCTCCACATCTATTAGGCTTTAACATAAATAAGTATACAGAGAAAGGGAGAGAGGAGGGAGGGAGTCAGAAAGATAGAATTAAACTATTCAAATTAGTCTTAAAATCTATCTTTAAGGGGCTGGCCCCGTGGCGGAGTGGTTAAGTTCGCGCGCTCCGCTGCAGGCGGCCCAGTGTTTCGTTGGTTCGAATCCTGGGCGCGGACATGGCACTGCTCATCAGACCACGCTGAGGCAGCGTCTCACATGCTACAACTAGAAGGACCCACAACGAAGAATATATAACTATGTACCCGGGGGCTTTGGGGAGAAAAAGGAAAAAATAAAATCTTTAAAAAAAAAAAAAAAAAAAAATCTATCTTTAAAAATACTTGAAATGTATTGAATATATTTTTAAATACTTTAGAAATATTTTAAAATAGTAATTAATTCAACAAGGGAAAATACAGAATCAATGTAAAGAAAACCATAATGTTTTGTTAAATGATGTAAAATAAGATCTCATACATGAAGAGGACTATATCATGTTCCTGGCTGAAAAGATAATAAGAATGTCAGCTCTTCCCAGTGTGATTTATAATTTTCTTAAAATATCTTTCCAAATTCCAGGGGGTTTGAGAAAGTTCTGGGAGATGAGATGAGAAGAATAACTAAGCAAAATGACTTTAAAATTTATATAGAATTTTAAGCTTATGCAAAAAGGCAATATAGCATGCTACTTAAGAGCGTAGACCCTGGAGTCTGACTACCTGCATTCATCTTTTGTCTCTACTACTAGCTGAGTGCTTTGAAAAATTATTTAACCTCTCTGTGGCTCATTTTTCCCATCTATAAAGTGTGAAGATATTAGTTCCTATCTCTTGGAATTTTTTTGATGATAAAAAAAAGTTAATACATATAAAACACTTAGAACAGTGCCTTGTACATAGAAAATGCTTAATAAATTCTTTGCTTATTAGCGTCATAGAAATTAGAAAAATTTTAGAAAAAGGACTAGATAAGGGAAACTTCAACTAAATATTCAAATTAGTTGAATTAAGTTCATATTAAAGTATATTATAACATTATAAGGCAGCTATAATGAAGACAGTATGGCATTGTGATAGAAATAGACAAATAAATTAGTGAAACCAAAAGAATCTAGAAATACCATAAATCTAAGTATGAGAGCCTAAAACATGTTTAAAAATGACATTTAAATTCAGCAAGGACAGCTGGTTTATTTGACAATGGTCGAGGCATAACTGGCTGTTCATCTGGCAGGAATAAACAGGCCCATACTTCATACTATCAGCAGAAATAAATTCTAAACAAATGAACAAGAAAATACACTCCACTAATTAGTAGATAGGAAGGAGCAAAATAACAATGAAATACCATTTTTTAATAATTGGATTGTAAAAATTAAAAGGATTTATAATAACCAGTGCTGGCAGGGATATGAGGACCTAAACATTGGACCCAAACTGCTCGCTGCAGCAGTAAATAACCTTATGATTTGTCAGTATCAAGATTTTAACCTTTGACCCATTACTCCTTCTCTTGGGAATTTACAGAAATAAAAGTGTCAGTTACATAAATATATGTGTATTAATGATATTTATTGCTGTGTTATATATAGTTTCAAAAATTTGCAAACAATTTGGACTTTAGTAGGAGGTTGACTAAGTTGTGGAACACAAATTATATAAATTTTTATAATTATTTAAGGTAATTATTCATATGTATGACTTGTGTGTAGTGTATGTAGTGACTTGATAGATGTTCAAAATCTACTGTTAATTTTTAAAAATAGCATGATCTCTTTTAAACAGAAAAAAAGATGTCTCATATGAGCTTTGAAATGATGTAGAAGGAAATACAGTAAAATTTTGTCAATGCCTAACTTGGAAGTATGGTATTAGAAAAGAGCAGGTATTAGAAGAAACCAGTTTATCGTCTTTTTCTTTGTGTGTGTCTTTCTTATTTGACTTATGCAAGCACGTATTAGTTCTTAAAAAAAGAAAAAAACAAAATACAGAGTTTAACTTCAGTCTTTAATCAGTAACAGAATATGTTTGCAATTTTTCATAATCGTGTTCATTTTTAATACATTGTTATTATAAAACTATCTTCTCATACGAATGTGTTTTGTTTCACCTTAGCAATGTCTGACCGTCAAGAGAGTGCTCTTATAGAGCTAATGGTTTGTACAATTCGTCAAGCTGCTGAGGCACATCCTCCAGTGGGAAGGGGTACTGGCAAGAGAGTAAGTTATATTACTGTAGAGAAGTCTACAAAAAGGCTTTTAATGTAACTAGCTGTCTTAAATATTTGAAAATTTTACTGGTATATGTATACCTAAAAAACATGATATTTTTGTAAATGATACATGCTGTAATGTTTCATCTTTATATCCTGTCTCTCAGCTTCCAAAAATAGATAGTTTTCTTCCATGCCTCCATAGCACCTGTACCTGCTTCTGTTCTAGTACTTTAAGAGTGTTCATATTCATATCTGTTAAAAGTGCAGAAGGCTCTGAAGGCAAACTGTCTAGTTTGCAAGCTCTTCCATTTAGCAACTATGTAATCTTTGGATAGTTGATTATTTTCTTTGTCTCTTGTCTGTAATGTGGGGCTAATAATGCAGGTCTTATTGGATTAAAGATGAATTGAGATAATCACAGATGGAAAGACTGGCTCTGGTGATGTGACGAGGTAGGCAATTCCTCTCTGTAAAAGAACCAAGTATAAAACTTGAAAAATCGTAAGCAAAACGAAACAAAACAAAAACCTTATCAGGGCTCTGGAAATTCATCAAAGATAAAAAACAAATTGAGAAGCGTTTATTCTTGAAAAAAGCTAAAACTTCAAGTAGAAGCAGTGGGAGTCTATGGCCTTCTTGTCTCAGGATACAATACACACGTACCCCATAAGCTTGATTGGTGAGATAAGTAGATTTACCAGAGTAGCACTGTCTGCAAAAACCAGCAGCTTTGTTCTCAGAGGGGATAGACTCAATACGGGACAAGTGGCAAAATCCCACGGCTTTGTCAGCTGGAAATGGTAAACTTGGTAGAAATAACCAAGGAGAACCCACAGGTATGATATTCAAAGGTTGTGGTCCTAGTTGGTAAGAACAGTGGACCAGCCAAGAATCTAACTGAAAAATTCTGGAAATGAGAAAGCCATAGGATTAGGTAAGCTTTCCACACATTCCTGGCTGACTAGGATACCTGAGAGAATCCGACAGAAAATAAAAGTCAAGCCAAACTTAAGAACTGGCTGAACTTTGAATATGCACTCTACCCCACAAACAGATCAGATCTCAGAGTGGAGAAGCCTTATAGATGTCAAGTATTTGAGCACAACCTAAGCCCAAATCATTGGCTGACTAGTAATCTGTTGAAACACAGTAGAGACTCCTAGGAAGACAGACTAAAAAACAAAAATAAAAATAGGAATTTCAAGCAGAGGCAACACATCATGCATGGGAGATACAGATTACACAGTTAAAGGTTACTTCTTTTATTTAATGAAACTTAGAAAAGTGAGTTAAAAATCCATAGTTATGGGGCTGGCCCCGTGACCGAGTGGTTAAGTTCGCGCGCTCCGCTGCAGGCGGCCCAGTGTTTCGTTGGTTCGAATCCTGGGCACGGACATGACACTGCTCATCAAAACCACGCTGAGGTGGCGTCCCACACACCACAACTAGAAGGACCCACAACGAAGAATATACAACTATGTACCGGGGGTACTTTGGGGAGAAAAAGGAAAAAAGAAAATCTTAAAAAAAAAAAAAATCCACAGTTACTGTAATGTATTATCCAAAAATGTCCCAAAAAATTACAGCCATGGGAAGAAAGAGTAAAATATGACCACACTCAGGGAAAAAAGCAGACAATAGAAATGGCTTCTCAGTAGGCCCAGTTGTTGGGTTTAGCAAAGACTTCAGAGCGCTTTTTATAGATGTGTTCAAAGAAAAAAAGGAAAATGTGTTCAGAGAATTACAAGAAAATATGATAACAAGAAATATTGAATCTCAATAATGAAAAAACAAATGGAGATTCCAGAGTCAAAAAGTTCAGTGACAGAAATTTAAAATTTATTGGATGGGCTCAATAACAGATTTGAGATGAAAGAAGAAAGAAACAGTGAACGTGAAGATAGATTAATAAAAATTATCCAGTCTGAAGAACAGAGAGGAAAAAAGACTGAAGAAAAATGAACAGAGCCTCAGAAATGTGTGAAGCATCAAGTGCATCAAATCTGTATAATGGAGTCCCCAAAAGAAAGGAGTGAGAGAGAGAGAAGAAGGAAAAACATTTGAATAATTGCCAGGAACTTCCCAAATTTGATGGGAAACATTAATCCACAGATTCAAGAAGCTTAACAAAACCCAAGTAGGACAGACACAAGAGCCTCCACTTCTGGACACAGATAGTCACACTGTTAAAATCCAAAGACAAAATATCTTGAAAGCAACAAGAGAGAAACAACTCATGTACAGGACAACAGCTTTGTATTAACAGTTGACTTCTTATCAGAAACAGTGGAGGCCGTAAGACAGTAGAATGACATACTCATTGAAAGGCAACAAAATTGCCAACCAAGAACTCTAAATCCAGTAAAATTATCTTTCAAATATGAAGGCGAAATAAAAACATTCCCAGCTAAACAAATGTTGAGAGACATCTTACTAGAAGACCTGCCTTAGGAGAAATACTGAAAGAAGTCTTTCCGTGCTGTGAAGAATAATACCGGATGGTAACTCTGATCCACAAGAAGGAATGAAGGGTACCACAAATGGTAAATGTGTAGGGATATAAAAGGCTGTGTATATTATATATTTTTATTTTCCTCTCAATTTCTTTAAAGAGCTATGAGATTATTTAAAGCAATAATTTGGATATGTGTGACAATTGCACAAAGAAGCGTAAAGAAAGTGGAACTGTATTGGAACAAAATTGCTGTATTTTGCTGTAATTAATTCAATATTATCCTGAAGTTGATTGTAATGTTAAAGAAGTATATTGTAATCCCTAGAGCAACCATTCATACCTAAAAAAGGAAAACAAAATCAACAGAGAGATTATAATAGGATGCTAAAAAATGTTTAACGCCAAAGAAGGCAGTAAAGGAGGAACAGAGAAACAAACAAAAAAAGACATACAGTATACAGATAACAAACAGTAAAATGGCTGACATAAATTCAACCACATCAAAAATTAGATTAAGCAGCCGGCCCAGTGGTTCAGCGGTTAAGTGTGCACGTTCTGCTTCAGCAGCCTTTGGTTCGCCGGTTCAGGTCCCGGGTGCGGACATGGCATGGCTTGGCAAGCCATGCTGTGGCAGGTGTCCCACATATGAAGTAGAGGAAGATGGGCATGGATATTAGCTCAGGGCCAGTCTTCCTCAGGAAAAAACAAAAAAGGATTGGCAGCAGATGTTAGCTCAGGGCTCATCTTCCTCGAAAAAAAACAAAAGTTAGATTAAATATGAATATAGGAAAGACTCCAAAAAGCAGAGATTGAGAAAACTATGGAGTGGGAGTGAAATGATACTACTGAATTGCTGCTTAATTTTGTTGGAGATGGTAAGTTCTAGTATTCTTAAGTCTGTCTGTTAGAGACATATACTTGAATTTTTATAGGTGAAATGATATACCAAGAATTTGCCTTAAAATGCTACAGAAAAAGAAAAATTAGGGGATTTGTTGAAACAATGACGACAGAATGACTGGTTCTGAAATTTTCCAGAATAAAAGTTTTAAAGATATGTATTGTTCCAACTTTGACTGAGAACCTCTTCAGGCTAATTTCTTGTTCTTTTGACATGTCTTATCATCTTTTGAGCACTTTCTTGCTTTCTTTCAGAGCAAGATGCCCCAGACTCACTGTCTACTTTTACTGCCTACATTATCTATTGCTATGTAAAAAATTACTTCAAAACTTAGAGTCCTAAAACAATAAGCGTTCATTATCTCATAGTTTCTGTGGGTCAAAACTTGCGAGTGGCTTTTAGCTGTTCTTTTAGTTTAGGGTCTCTCATAGGGTTGCAGATAGTATGTTAGCCAGGGCCTCAGCCTCTGAAGGCTTGATGTTACTACTTCCATAATGGCTCACTCACATCAGTAGCAAGATAGTGTTGATTGTTGGTAGGAGGCCTTAGAGGCTCACCAGTGGAACTCTCAGTTAGGACTGTTTGAATGTTCTCATGACATGGCTACTGGCCTCTCCTAGAGTGGATGATCCAAGAGAAAGTAAGGTGGACACTTCTGCATGACCCTGCCCTCAAAAGTCATACAATATCATTTCTACAATATCCTGTTGGTTACACATGTCAGCCTTATTCGTTGTGGGAAGAGACCATAAGGCATGAATACTAGGAGGGAGAGGTCATTGGAAGTCATTTTGCTGGCTGGTTTTACACTGCCCTAGCACAGGAATCTCCAACAATCCCTGATTACTTTTAATAAAGAGTAGTATTTAAAGATCAAAATCTTGGCACTAAGAGCACTCATTGTCCGTTGGTTATCATTTCTACTAGGCACTTTTAGTTGACAGCTATGTATTTCTATATATACATATACATTGAAGTCACATTTATGTTGGTATCTCTGACTTGAATTTAACGGGATTTTTCTCTCTTTGATTTTATGTTTTTTCCCATTTTTATTTTATGGAAATACGTAAAACATTTACATAGTTAAAAAGTCAAAACCATGTAAAAATATATATTCAGAGAAGTCTTGCTAATATACCTCTCTATATACCCCATTCCTACCAGTGACCATGTTTATTTGTTTCTGGTTTATTTTTCCAGTATTTTATTTTGCAAGTATAGGTAAATACATTCACACATACAGATATATGCCTTCTTATTCTCCATCCTCCTCCCTGTCAATCTTCTACAATAGGTAACATACTTTATACAGTGTTCTGTACCTTACTTTTTTCATTTAACAGTATGTCCTGGCTATCTCTCTGTAACTTTAATTGGAGATCTTCATTTTCTTATGGCTGTATAGTATGCAGTACGTGGATATACTGTTGAGAGTCTTTTGGGTTGTTGCCAGGCTTTTGCTATTAGAAATAATGTGTAATGAATAATCTTGTGTCATTTATACTTATGCCAGGTGTGTTGGTGGGCGTAAAAGTGGGGTCACTAGGTCAAAGGAAGAATTTGTATACAATTTTGTTAGATATTGGTAAATTCCCCCTTCATATTATGCCATTTTTGCTATCCTGTCAGAGATAATATGAGGATAAAATGAGTTCATGTATATGGACTGGCTGACACAATGATCCTTTAATCAAAGATAGCTGTTTCCCTAAAATCAATATCCTTAGACCTTTCATACATTGTCAGTTGAATTTAAAGACTTCTCAATATGCTGAATACCTTCCTAGATATGTATTCCAGTTTATATGTAATCCCTTTAATTGTTTTGTACAGAACTAAACACAATACTTGGTAGATATTCCAAAGTGATTATTTTATATATTTAAGAGGTTGAAAAACGATAAAGCCCCTGGAAGAAGAATCAAGTAGGAAGCCCTATTACTTCTTTCACATAGTCTCAAACATTGAGGTTCATATTTATAAAGTGGCAATTTATTTTGGAATGTTTCTCTTTTATAAAACCATTCAACATTAGAATGGTAAATTTCTTCAAGATAATAACAAAATGCAGAATACTTTGGGGAAATGCTTATCTTAACTGAGCTTGTATTTTAATATTTTATTTTTGGAAGCACCTGTGGGTGAATACGGGCTAAGATAGTGGGCATCAACAGCTTGAATTTGTTCAATGACCACAGGATATACCCCTCTGTCTTGATTATTGCCTAACAGTTTATGAGCTTGGTTACAAGGAGAATCAAATATAAGTGAGTCCAGGGATATTGTTAGTATATGCTTAGAAAATAAGTGAAAATTTATTAGCCACTCGTAGTATTAAAAAAGCATTACTTTCTAATGTATTTTTAGAAAATTGTTTAACATAGGGGAGATCACTATTAACATATTGAGACTGAAACTCTAGAAAAATTATTTCTCCATTGGTTCCAGTATTTTTATATTAGTAACTATGGTTTTATAGAAGTGTTTATTTGTTTTTCTTTAATCTAAATAAGTAGTAATTTATCTAAACTTTAGTGATTCCTAAATAAGCAGCTATTTACTAAAGTAATACTGCATGTTAACTAGAAATTTGCATAAAACTAGATGTATTTATTTTAGTAATTAGTTTGATAAGCTCCTCTTAAAATTCTCAGTTACATTATCTGCCACTGCTACTTCCTTCTATGTAACATTCTAGATTTATAAATTAGTACATGACACTCTTTTTCTTTGCCCATTTAAATTTATTTCTAGGTGCTAACTGCCAAAGAAAGGAAAACTCAAATTGATGATAGAAACAAATTGACTGAGCATTTTATTATCACACTTCCTATGTTGCTATCAAAGGTATAGTTTCATTTACATTTTTTGTGATAATATGCCACTGAGTTTGCTTATTATACTGTATTATTAATTACTTCTTTTTTCTTTGCTTCTCCTTCTAGTATTCTGCAGATGCAGAGAAAGTAGCAAACTTGCTACAAATCCCACAGTATTTTGATCTAGAAATTTATAGCACAGGTCGAATGGAAAAGGTAAGACACTATGAAATTGAAATTCTGCTATTATAGTCAGTTTGTTAACTGAATTATTTTAATTTCATGTAATCATATAGGCTTATTATTTGACAGATGCTTACTTTTGTTTTTTGTTATTAATCTAAATATCATAGTTTTTCTCTTTTCCTTCCTCAGCATCTGGATGCTTTATTAAAACAGATTAAATTTGTTGTGGAGAAACATGTAGAATCAGATGTTTTAGAAGCCTGCAGTAAAACCTATAGCATCTTATGCAGTGAAGAGTATACCATCCAGAACAGAGTTGACATAGCTCGAAGCCAGCTGATTGATGAGTTTGTAGATCGGTTCAATCATTCTGTGGAAGATCTATTGCAAGAGGTCTGTTTTAAACTTAATATGTACATATAATTATTTTGGCTAATAATTATTCAAGGTAGCTGAGTGTGTAAATTGTGTCCATTTTAAAACAAAATCTAGTAGAATTCTCTAATTCTTTCAAAACTTAGCAGCACTGTTGCAGTCGTTCATCCTGTAAAGATCAGTCTTGGTTAGACTTTATTTTAAAAATCTGTTTTATTCTCTTTTAAGAAAAATCTTTTTAAGGTCTGGCATTTCTTAACTGATTTTTTCATTTTCTATTCTTGGGACCTAATTTGCATTTTAATATTACTGAATTATTATGATGTACTAATGAATAGAACATAAAAATTGTGTGCTTATAAGGCATGGCTGATTACCCGTGCTGTGCCCAAGATAGCAGCAAGCATCTCCAACTGGTTATTTTAATAATTTTATCCATGATTCCTATCTCTTATCCTCTTCCTCCAATCTATATAAGGAAATCTAGAACCCCCACAGCTTTCTGTGCTCTGATGGCCAGGCAGATAGGATTTTCTTTTTAATCCATGTAACCAATTTTTCCCTACTTTCAATTTTTAATTTTCTTAACTTTTGATTTTTTTTTAATTTTTATTTTTTTCGGATGTACATCATATTTCGAATTCTGTATACATTACATCATGTTCACCACCCGAACACTAATTATAGTGCATCCCTTCACATGTGACCCTAATCACCCCTTTTGCGCTTCCCCCTCCCCCCATAACTTTTGATTTTTTTTAACCACTTTTGACTTTCCATTGTGATTTTGAAGCTGCAAAAGTAACTGACAATGAATAAAATCTTTGAAATAGCCATTAAAATCTTTAAAGTACATTCCCTTTTACTCAGCAATTTCAAGAAATTTATCCTAAAATATTAATCATAAAAGTGTACAAAGTCATGTTTATGGCACTGTTTAAAATGCAGAAATTATTTGTCTCTGGGTGTTGGGATTATGGAAGTTTTTCATTTTTTGGTTTTTTGCTTATTTGTATTTTCCTTTTTACCAATAGTGAATATGTACTATTTCTATAATTAAAAAAGAATTTTTGGACAGTAAATATTAACATACTTTCATGTGAATTTGGGGATGAGTAAAGTTATGGTAATGAGGCGATGTCTACTTTTTACTTATAGGGAGAAGAAGCTGACGATGATGATATTTACAATGTTCTTTCTACGTTAAAGCGGTTAACCTCTTTTCACAAGTATGTCATTGTATTTAAAGTAGATTTAGTCAATAAGATATATTAGCCAGCATAAAACAGACTGTGTAATGCTTAACGTCCGTATAACAATGGGAGATTTTGGAGAAATATTGAGATGTTGTGGTGTTTTTTCTCTATTATTCAGATTTTCTCCAGATAAATTATAGGTTCTTATTATAATTTGGTTACTTAAAGTATAAGATTTATCATTCTATATAATGAATGTATACTGTAAAAGTTTGTTATTAAATGGGCTTATTATAAGCTAGAGTTTTATAGGTATAATTTTCAATTGGTAGCTTTTAGAAATCTTACTAAATAAGAAATAAAATTTGAGGGAAGGTCATGAAAGTTATTTCTATGAGCTTTTTTCTCTAAGTTGTTCTTGTTTATTATTGTATTCTTACTGTGTAGACAGAGCAGTTGGATTTGAATAAGGAAAAAAGGCTCATATCAGTGAAATAAGTTGTATTTTCAAATTGTATTTTCATGTTTCTTGTAATGAGGCATGCTCATCTTCTCTATAAAGAAAGGAAAATAGAGAACTTTGTTGTCAAAAGAATGCTTAGATGTAGCCCTTACATTAATGAATACTTCCGATTTCAAAGCAGTGTCTAAATCTAAGCCTTTTCTTTATGCATAAGTACATTGTTTGGAATTTCATGGAGAAACAAACTCTTACTTTAAAAAATATTTTGACATTTGAAAATAAAAGTTGACAACTAGTGGTGTACTATTTTTAGTAGTAGAACTCATGAGAATTTAAAAGGTAGCATTATTTCATTCAAAAGTCCTCCGCCCATGGAAATAGCTACACTAAAGTTTTTGATCTTTGCCGTATTTTCTTTCTCCTGGTTTTGTCTTTCTTTTTCCCTATCTTATGAATACAAATCTCTTTTTAAAAAAAACACATGTATTTATATTTTGAAATTGTGAATGGATTTATTTAAATCTATTTTACTGTGCTAGAAAGAAAGAAAGGTTACTCATCTATGAAATATCAGCTTATGTTGGCTATGTGGTCAACATTCACTTAAATGTGTGAAGTTTTATTGTTACTGATTTCTTTTTATGAATTCCTAATATCAGCTTGTGCCCTTTTTTCTCCCTCTCTTCTCGGCTCTCCCCTTCTCCTTCCTCTTACTCATTCCCTCTCTTCCTTCTTCCTTCTTTCTTTCCTTCCTTCCGTCCACAGTGAACATTTCCTTTATGGATCTTTTTCAATTAATAAGAAAATGAAGTTGTTTTGTTTTTCTACCCACTGAAACTGAGCTCAAATTTAAATTTTCTTTCACTCTAGAATAAAATTAATGCGTTTTTATTTATTCTAGCGCTCATGATCTCACAAAATGGGATCTGTTTGGTAATTGCTACAGATTATTGAAGACTGGAATTGAACATGGAGCTATGCCAGAACAGGTAGGAGTATATTGGTATTCCTTCTATATCATTTTAGAAAGCTAAGCTTTTGTGAGATCATATAGGATTATCAAAAGGCTTTCTTAGAAAGTAGTTGATAGTTCTTTAATGAAGCCACCTCCTTTGAGAATTATTGCCATAGTGATTGAATGTTACTCATAGGTGTGTTACATCTTCAGGTTTGAGCAGAAAAAAATAGAGAACCTTTTCTATAGTGTATCTCAAAAATTTAATATTAAGGTAAACATTGTGACTCTTTTAGGAAAAATACCATTAATTACTACAGTAGCAATTTTAAAACTTCATTAATTCATTATAATGAAAATTTCTGATCATGGCTGTATTTCAGTCACTATTCTAGCTATTGATAATAGTAAGCCTTAGGTATGACTTAACTTTTGTAATAGAACCATAGTTAAATAAGCTTGGGACCCTTTAGCAGATTTTAGAACTTTTTGCATTCTTATATAAGTTGGAGTGGAAAGGGCAGAAATTCAAAAAACTTTCTTTAGTCTGGAAGACACTTAGAATAGCCAACATAATTCTATATGAGAATTAAGTTGTTAATTAACAGTAACAATCGGTTGTTAAGAGTTAAGAATTTCTTTGTATACTGCAGACACTCATTCATATAGACCAAAATACCAACCCCAAAGTTACGTATAGGTGGTGTTTAGCGGTGATCTCATCCATTCCCATTTGATTTTATGGAATGTTTAGATGACACTTCATTTCACTAAAGCAATAAGAATTTCAACAGATAAAATTATAATTTCATATTAAAAGTTAATCACAGAAACAGTACTTTATTATTGCTATGATTAATTCTTTCAAGTTGCCAAATGTTATTCATGTTTTTTTATCTCTACTTAAAGTAACAACTACCCTTAATATCAAATGTCCCTGATTATGTTAGGTGTTTTTATTGTAATTTGTGGAAAGAGGCTAAATATTTCACCCTGTTGTTTTTCTTCGTTTATTGCTGACTTCAACTTCCGTCCTCTCTTCATCTCAAACTTTTCAATAGCCTACATATAATTTACTGATATTCTCAAGCTGTGCTTCAAAGTTGAAAGAGAATAATAGAGTTAAGATATTCCTTTTTTGGTTTCCTCATTTTCCTCAAGAAGAGAATAAGAATAGCACATCTCTGTTTCATTTGGGGATTGTAACTATATCTAAATTAATTTTTTAATTCACTATATCATGAATAATTGTCAGAACCGACTTGTGACCATCTCACAGTGTTGTCATCTATGGTTATTTTGGTTTTCTGTTACTTATTTTCACTGCATATGTATTATTTACCCCCATTTTATTTTAATTTCTTTGAATAAGAGGACATTTTTATGTGACATTTGCTTTAACTTTGTTAACTTCTTAGACACACATTCTTTTTTATTTTTTCATTGAAGTATAATTGACATACAATGTTATATTAGTTTCATATGTACACATAGTGATTTGATATTTTTATACATTACCAAATGATCATCACACTAAGTCTAGTTATCATCTGTCACCATACAGTCTTATTACAATAGTCTCAACTATATTCCTTATGCTGTACATTACATCCCCATGACTTATTTATTTTATAACTGGAAGTTTTTACTTCATGATCCACTTCACCTATTTCACCCATCCCCTCACTCCCCTCACCTCTTGCAACCACTGGTTTGTTCTCTCTATCTGTGAGTCTTTCTGTTCTGTTTGTTTTGTTTTTTAGATTCCACATAAAGTGAAATCATATGATATTTTTCTTTCTCTTTCTGACATTTCACTTAGTGTAATATACACTAGGTTCATCCCTGTTGTTGCAAATGGCAAGACTTCATTCTTTACAATGGCTGAGTAATATTCCATTGTATATGTATACACCACATCTTCTTTATCCATTCATCTATTGATGGATACTTGGGTTGCTTCCATATCTTAGCTATTGTAAATAATGCTGCGATGAAATGAGTGCACGTATTTCTTCAAATTAGTGTTTCTGTTTTCTTTCGATAAATACCCAGAAGCAGAATTGCTGGATCATATGGTAGTTCTATTTTTAATTTTTTGAGGAACCTCCATACTGTTTTCCATAGTGGTTGTACCAGTTTACATTCCCAAAAACAGTGCACAGGGGTTCCCTTTTCTCCACATCCTCACCAACATTTACCTCTTGTCTTTTTGATAATAGCCATTCTAACAGATGGGGAGTGGTATCTCATTGTGGTTTTGTTTTGGCTTTCCCTGATGATTAGTGATGTTGAGCATCTTTTCATGTACCTGTTGACCATCTGTATGTCTTCTTTGGAAAAATGTGTATTTAAGTCCTCTAACCAGTTTTGAATTGAATTGATTTTTGCTTTTAGGCTGTATGAGTTCATTATATGTTTTGGATATCCACCCGTTATCAGATATATCATTTGCAAATATCTTCTCCCATTCAGTAGGTTGCCTTTTCATTTTGTTGATGGTTTTTTTTGCTGTGCAGAAGCTTTTTCGTTTGACGTAGTCCACTTTATTTTTGCTTTTGTTGCCCTTGCCTAAGGAGACATATCTAAAAGAATATTGCTGAGACCCACATCAGAGAACTTACTGCCTATATTTTCTTCTGAGAGTTTTATGGTTTCAGGTCTTACATTTAAGTCTGTAATCCATTTTGAGTTTATTTTTGTATATGGGGTAAAAATGGTCCAGTTTCTTTCTTTTGCATGTAGTTGTCCAGTTTTCCCAATACCATTTATTAAACAGACTGTCTTTTTCCATTGTATATTCTTGCCTCATTTGTCATAGGTTAATTAACCATATTAGCATGGGTTTATTTCTGGACTGCTTATTCTGTTCTGTTGACCTGTGTGTCTGTTTTGTGCCAGTACTATACTGTTTTGATTATTATAGCTTTGTAGTGTGGTTTGAAATTAGGGAGTATGACACCTCCAGCTTTGTTCTTCTTTCTCAATAGCTTTGGTGTTAGATACATATTCTTAAACTTTAATCGTGTGTATGAAGTTTGAGGGCATCACTACTAGATTGTACTCTTGTTCGTTTTAGCAGTTAGGAATTATTTAACATTTAGCAGCTCTTAGAAACATCTCTTTAGATACCCAGGATTGAAAATCTAAAACCTATATTCAACCACTTCTTCATAGGATCATGAAAGCTCACTTTTTTAGATTCCAACTCTGTACTGTGAATTAGCATCCAAAGAAAATACCCTTTTAGAGCAAAGATATCAAAGAACTACCAAAATGTTTGCTATTGTTAACCCTCAGTTATACTTAACATTTTGAAAATAACTTAAAATTTACTGTCTGGCTATGTTGGGGAACTGTATTGTCCATATGCTTGACTATTTGTTTTCCATGGTAACCAATTCAACTAGAAGTTTCCCAGTCTTACTCTTCAGAGTTAACTAAATTTTTTTTTTTCCTTCTTCCAGTGATCTATCTTTTCTCATGCCGGTACTGTTTTAGCTATTATAGCTTTAGAATATATGTAAGACCAAAATTTAAAAGAATTTAACTATTCTTTTTTTATTACCTATTCATATAATAATTTTTAAAGTCAAATTACAGAAAAGTTATAATAGAAGAATGAACTCTCTTATTCCCTTCACCTGATTCATCATCAGTAGCTTTCAAGTTGTACACTTTCCAAGTTGTACACTTGAAAGCTTTCTTGCGGGGCCAGCCCAGTGGTACAGCGGTTACGTGCACACATTCCACTTCTCGGTGGCCCAGGGTTCACTGGTTCGGATCCCGGCTGCAGACATGGCACCGCTTGGCAAAAGCCATGCTGTGATAGGCGTCCCACATATAAAGTAGAGGAAGATGGGCACGGATGTTAGCTCAAGGCCAGTCTTCCTCAGCAAAAAGAGGAGGATTGGCAGTAGTTAGCTCAGGGCTGATTTCCTCCTCCCTCCCCCCAAAAAAGAAAGAAAGAAAGAAAACTTTCTTGCTCTCTCTTTCTCTCCTTCCCTCTCCCCGACTTCCCTCCCTCCCTCTTTGTGTGTATGTATAAAGCATATATTAATAATATTCTTTATAGCAGTTTTCCCCAGCCCAGGATACAAGCCATAATAGCACATTGCATTTTAGTTATGTCTTTTTTTGTCTCCTTTAATCTGGAATGGTTTCTGAGCCTTTGTCTTTCATGATAGTGACATTTTGAAGAGTACAGACCAGTTACTCTATAGAATGTTCTCAATTTAGTTTTGTCTGATCTACATATTTAGATTCAGATTATGCATTCGTGGCAAGAATGCTACATAAATGATACTCTGTCTTCAGTGTATCACATCAGGAGGCACATGATGCCAGTTTGTTCACTATTGGTGATATTAACTTAAATTATTTTAGTAAGGTGGGGTCTGCCAAGTTTCGCCTATATTTCATTTTCTTTTTTAATTAATAATAAATCTGTGAGAAGATTCTTTAAGCCTACATAAATAGTCCTGTTTCTTATCAAATTTTGATGTAAGAATTTTAGCATCCCTTCATGATTCTTACCTGACTTATTTTTTACTATCATGGTCACAAAATGGTAAATTAAATGGTGATTTTCTAATTCTGTCCTTTATATTTATTTGTTGATATTCTGTTATAAGGAAGAACTTTCCCCTTTCCCTTTATTTACTTATTCATTCATTCATTTTTTAGAAATGTAGTGTCAGTATGGACTCCTAGATTCCTATTTTATTCCTATTCAACTGGTTTAAATTGAATACTAATTTTTATTTACTTTGGTGCTCAAATTATTGCAGATTTCGCCAGAGGAAATTCCTTTCAAACCTTTTCCTGTGTGCTTTAGATACTTTTTTGAGTACTTTTATTCTTCTGGTGCAAGAATACTTTCCAGCCTTCCAGAATATGTTTACACCTTCCCCTATACTAATGAATTTTTAACCTCTGAAAAGTATTAAAAGTTATTGCAATTATATAACACAATAATTATCAGCTTATAAAGAACCCACACTTCAGAATATATTGTAGTATTTCTTCATACACTTTTTTGTAAAATAAAGGCAAGAAATATTTAAATTCTCCTTACCCCGTGTTGTGGCTTTGTGCCTGTTTCCTGTTGATATAGTTCTAAGTTTAAACCTTGTCTTAGATAACATCTAAGAAAAATAAAATAATAAATTTCTGCTTTAATATACAGTTTGCAGAATTGTCTGAGTTTATTCTAAGAATTGAAAACTATTAAGAACATTTGTAAATTATTTTTGTAAATATTTGCTATATAACAAAACAGTGTGATTTAACCCATAAAGGAGGAGATGTAATCATATGTCATTAACTTTGGACCTCTAAGAAAACTTTCATTTTGCATTTATTATGTACCTGGTACTTTGTTAAGTCTTTACGTGTATATATTTGTTTAAGCCTCTTAACAACCCTGTGGAATATGTATCATTATTCTAATTTTAATGATGATGAAATTGAAACAGAGAGATACTAAATAACTTGCCTAAGGTCACATAGCTATTGCACACCCACTCAAACCAAGCTTTTAAGTTTTTTTCAGTGTCTCTTCACATTTTCTGCTACTATTGTTTATGCTATCCTGTGCCTTCTGTTGTCTGCCCCACGTCAAACTTTTATTTTTTTGTATTTTTTACAAACATCTTTGGTATTGTTTTAGTGAAAGTTGTGAGGAGAGGTTAGATGCTCGTATTTAATCTGTCATAATGAACTGGAAATCAACATTTCTTTAGACTGAACATAATATAGAGATTGAGTTTAACTTTAGTCAGGTTATTGCTTTTGGATGGACTGTGGCTTATTTAAATAATGGAGTCACGCTTTCTTTAGAAGCAGGTTGGTGAAGTCATGCTCTCCTTAGAAGACTACACGCTTACTTCCTTAACTGGGCTTAGAAATTATTTCAGTTACCCACTTCTGACTACTCCTTGGGCATGCCATATCAAAACTTTTTGAGATTTCACCACCACCCACATACACATCCACTTCACCACCTACATAGTCATTATTGACCAGAAATGTGTTTGAGGAAATAAGGGTATATTAGAAGCAATTCTTAATCTCAAGAGACTTTTGATCTTTTATTAAATTCTACTTTCTGGATATCTCTTCTTGTCATCACTTTTCCAGTCCCACTACCATTTCCATAGTTGAATCTCTCCTGTTTTCTCTTGTGAATCACAGCAGTAGCTGCCTGTTTTGTCTCAGTAACCTCACCTTCACCCTCTCTCCAAACTAGGCTCTGTTCCATAATTCTCAACTGTATGTATGCATCAGGAAACCTTATGGAGTTGTGTTTTTTTTTTTAATACTGACATATTTTCAAATACTATTGTAACAATAAATTGGTATTTTAGAAGGTTATTTGTCAATCTCTGTCAAAATTAAAAGTGGATGTACCCTTTGTCTGAGCTTTTGTAGTTCTAGGAATGTAGACTACAGATATAAAATTGGACTTGTGTACAAGGAGGTAGGTACAAAGATGTTCATCACAGCATTATTTATAAAAATTCAAAACCTGAAATAATCTAAGTGTTCATCAACAGAGAAATGGTTAGATAGGGTAGAATAGTTTTTATTCTGTACAATGCTGTGCAGCTATAAAAAATAATAAGGCTGGTATTTATGCTATATCATTCTGTGTGAGAAGAAATTTAATGAAAAAGTCAAGGAGCAGAACAGTATGTAAATTGAAAAGAGTGATAAGAAGATTTATATATACACACACCTTTTAGTTGACAGATTATTTCTGGGATGATACATAAGAAATAGTTAACAGTAGACTTCTCAATGGAAAGCTAATGGTCAAGAAACTTAATTTGAATTGTACACCGTTGTACTGTTGGATATTTTACCATGTACATCTATTGCTTTTCAAATTTAAATGCTAGTTGTTTAGTAATGAACAACTGGAAATTGAAATTTTAAAAACATGTTCTATTTATAATAGCACAAAAAAACGTTAAATACTTAGGTATAAATCTAACAAGATATATACAAGGTCTGTATGCTGAGGACTGAAAATACTAATGAAAGACATCAAAAAATATCTTAATAAAGGAAGATGCATCATGTTCGTGAATTAGAAGACTCAGTATTGTTAAAATGTCATTTCTCCCCAAACTGATATTAGATTCAACACAATTCCAGTTAAAATCCGAAAAGAACTTTTTGTAGAAACCGAGAACTTGATTCTAAAATTTATATGGAAAGGCAAATGAAATAAAATAATAAAAAGAATTTTGAAAAAGAAAAACTAAGTTAGAAGATTCACACTACCTGATTTTAAGACTATAAACAGTAACTTAGTGTGGTACTGAATAAAGGATAGACATATAGATCAAAAGAACAGCATAGGGAATCCAGAAATAGACCCATGCATATATAGTCAGTTGATTTTTGACAAAGGTGCCAAGGCAGATCTTTGGAGAAAGGATAATCTTTTCAACAAATAGTACTGAAAAATTTGGGTATCCATACACACAAAAATGAATCTCAATCCATACTTCATACCATATCCAAAAAATTAAGTCAAGATAGGCCATAGACCTAAATGTAAAACCTGCAATTATAAAACATCTAGAAGAACACATAAGAAATTCTTTGCGACCTTTAATTAATCAAAGATTTCTTAGATACAACACCAAAAGCATGCTCCATAAGAGAAAAAATTCAGACATTGACATTCATCAAAATTAAGCACTTTTGCTCTTAAAAGACACTAAGAGATTTGAAAAGACAAGCTAATAGACTTCAAAGTATTTGCAAATCACATATCTGGTAACAAACTCGTACCCATAAATATAGAGCTCTCTCACCACAATGAGATACCACTACAAATCTTCTATGAAGGGGTTGGAACTCTTTGCTGGTAGGAATGCAAAATAGTACAACCATTTTGGAAAGCAGTTGGCAGTTTCCTACTAAATTAAATATATACTTATATGACCTAGTAATCACTCTCCTGGGTATTTATTCTAGTAAAATGAAAAGTTGAGTTCACATAAAAAGCTATATACCTGAATGTTTCTGGCAGCTATACTCATAATTGCCCCAAACTGCAAACAACTCAAATGTCCGTCAATTGGTGAATGTATGAAAAGAAATTGTATTGCCATCCATATAATAGAATACTTCTCAGCAATAAAATGAAACATGAAGGCAACAACATGGATAAATCTCAATAGCCAGATCATACAGAGTCACAGAAGCCAGATGCACAAAAGTGCATGCTGTATAATTTCATTATACATTCTGGAAAAGACAGAACTGTAGGAAGAGAAAACAGATTTCCAGGATGTGGTGAGGAGCTGACTACAAAAAGGGAGAGTTTGAGGGATGATGGAATTGTTCTATATCTTGATTATTTTGGTGGTTACATGACTATACATTTGTCAGAACTCACAGAACTATACATTAAAACAGTGCATTTCCCTTTATATATAAATTATATCTTAATATTTTGTAAATGAAAAGGATAAAAACAAAAAGAGAGGAGTAATTATTTTTCATCCTTAATAAAGACCATTTCAAAGCTTGGCCACTGTATATTTTGAGATTAGAAAGCCCCAGACCAAAACATGACCACAAGAGTAAAAGAAAGCATTTATAACGTGGTGGAAATTTCAGAGCCAAGTATCATAGGAAAATTTGATAGAGTCTTTATTCTTATATCTCAGTCCTCTTGGCCAAAGCCGAAAGTTATATAATGATTGCAAAAATCACTTAAATTAAAATAAACTGTAAAAAAAGTTGTTAAATTTTTTATAATGCACATACGTTATATTAGTTTCAGGTGTACAACATGATGCTTCGATATTTGTATATGTTGCGAAATGATCACCACAGTAAGTCTAGTTGACATCCATAACATTACATGATTACAGATTATTTTTTTCTTGTAATGAGAACTTTTAAGATCTACTCTCTGAGCATCTTTCAAACATGCCATACGATATTATTAACTATATCATCATGCTGTACATTACATCCCCATGACTTATTTACTTTAAACTGGAAGTTTGTACTTTTTGTCTCCCTTCACTCATTTTGCCCAACCCCCATCCCGCGCTTTCAGCAACCACCAGTCTATTCTCGGTATCTCTGAGTTTCGTTTGTTGGGGTTTTTATTTTTTTAGATTCCACATATAAGTGAGATCATACAGTATTTGTCTTTCTCCAGCTGAGTTATTTCACTAAGTATGATGTTCTCAAGATCCATCCATGTTGTCACAAATGGCACAATTTCGTTCTTTTTAATAGCTGAATAATATTCCATTGTATTTATATACCACATTTTCTTTATCCATTTATTCATTGATGAACATTTGGATTGTTTCCGTATCTCGGCTATTGTAAATAATACTGTGGTGAACATAGAGGTGCATGTATCTTTTCAAGTTAGTGTTTTCATTTTTTTCAGATAAATATCCAGAGGTAGAATTGCTGGATCATATGGTAGTTCTATTTTTAACTTTTTGCAGAACCTCCATACTGTTTTTTATAGTGGCTGCACCAATTTACATTCCCATCAACAGTGCACCAGGGTTCTCTTTTCTCCTCATCCTCACCAGCATTTGTTATCTCTTGTCATGTTGATGATAACCATTCTGACAGATGTGAGATGATATTTCATTGTGGTTTTGATTTGCATTTCCCTGATGTTGAGCATATTTTCACATACCTGTTGGCCATCTCAATGTCTTCTGTGAAAAAATGTCTATTTAGGTCCTCTGCCCATTTTTTAATTGGCTTGTTTTTTTACTCTTGAGTTGTATGCGTTCTTTATATATTTTGGATATTAACCTTTTATGAGATATATGATTTGCAAATATTTTCTCCCATTCCATAGGCTGCCTTTTCATTTGTTGATGATTTTCTTTGCTGTGCAAATGCTTTTTAGTTTGATGTAGTCCCACTTGTTTATATTTGCTTTTGTTGCCCTTGCTTTTGATGTGAAATCCAAAAAATCATCACCAGTCAAGGAGCTTACTGCCTATGTTTCTTCTAGGAGTTTTATGGTTTCAGGTCTTACATTCAAGTTTAATTCATTTTGAGTTAACTTTTGTGCATGGTGTAAGATAGTAGTCCGGTTTTAT